>NW_024356504.1:0-302913 GCF_014805655.1 Passer montanus
AAAAATCTCTGGCAAAAAAACTACATCAGGAGGGCGTTTGAAACAGCCCAACTGAATCAGGATTCTGTGTCTCCCTGAAAATCAAGTGAAGGAAACAACACCCTAGGGCCACACAGGTTTCTTTCCAAGGACCACAAGTCTGCAGGCTGCGTCTTTGGGAAATGCAGGGAGGAGAGGGTGCAGCCAGGCTCCCCGAGCAGGCACAGTGCCCAGCTGGCCATCCCCCTGTACCTTTGCACCTCCCTGGTGCTGCTGGCAGGGCTGCCCAGGGGTTTTGTCACCAGGACAGGCTGAGCAGCAGGCAGAGAAAATTTTCACTTTCTGCAGCCAGGAGAGGAACTCTGACTGAACCCCAGTGTCTGCCCATGTCCCTTGTAGTCATCTCTGGGAAGCTGCTCTTCCTAGAAAAATGCCTCCTCCTTGTGGAAAGCCAGGGCACCGGGAATATTTCTCTGTCTGCTCTGGGGTGTCCTGACCCCCAGGGGAGCACTGACTTTAACCCTCATTCATGGAGAAAGTTTCCTAGACTTTAAGACAGACTGGAATCCACAAAAGTGTGAAATAGGTTATAAACAGTAGTGTAGGTGTATCACTTGGTGAGAAATCTAGGTTTGGGGATTTTTAGTATGTTGTGGTTAGAAGCAAGATGGAGGGAATAAGGTGTTGTCCTGGGTTTCTTCTTCATGCTCCTTCCTTTTTCTTCATGGGTTTGGGTGGCATTTTGTAATTGGGCAGCAAAGTCCACATTGCAGGCTCTTTGGGATCAGTTATTGCGTTAGAAGGGAAAATAATCCAGGTGTCAGTTCTTAATTGGATAGTTTAGTTTTAAAAGACCTTGTAACAAGAGATTGGTGGCCATTTTGTGTCTTCTAATGAAAAGCTGCCAAACTCACAGTAATGAGACTGTTTTACTGATGAGAAACAACAAATACTTGAGTCTGAACATGAACTACCATCTCAATGCCTTCAGACACAAAGAAACCAACAACTGGAACCCCCACATCTCCTGACACAAAGTTTTGTAACTTATTACCCTAGTCCACTGTAAATCCTGATGATACAACCCCCAGCTTCCAAAAACCTTAATTTAAATATACGCAAAAATGATAACATTTCCTCAGTAAATTCCTCACTGGCTCCCAGGAGCCAAATTCAAAGTGTTAGAGTAGAGCACAGGGTGCAGAGCAGAACAGGTTTGTTTGTAAGTCATCTTCCTTTTGGTATCACAGCGGAAAAAACCCCAAAAACATCACCAAAATGGAAGAAGCACTTATCTCACTCTGTCCAGTGAAAGTCTGGTATCTGCTTTTCTCACTGATAAGCTGGGGGTTTGTGAGGGCAGGTTTGAAGTCAGTTTAACACATTACTGTTTTCCTTCGGTTTTAGGCTATTTTAGGGTCTATTTTATTCAGATAACTTTTGCATTTCTGCTGGCTAACCTCACATAAGAAGTCTCCTGTGCAATTTTTTTTTCAAAATTTCCCCCTTCCCTTCCCAGCTTGAGAAACAGATTTATACCAACTGAAAAGAAGAAAATATGATTGAGTGATATTTCTTTTCAGTGTTTTTCTCAAGTTCTGCTTTCAATGTGCAGTCGGTGCAAAATTTTACCAACAGCAAGCTCTTTTGATTAATGGTCTGTTTCCCTCTGGTGCTTTCAGAGTTAGGCTCTCAAAATACCTTGCAAAAAGCAAGGACTGGGTTTTGACACACTTCTGTGTTGATGCCCAGGAGGAGTTCAGGAAGGCTGATAGAATAACCTGATCACAGCCCCATGAAGGCTGGCCACGGCACACAGACATGGGGCTGATGGTGGGGAAGTTTCTCCCTCCCACAAGTCAAAGAGAAGCCCAGCCCGGTCCAGCAGGGCCCTGTGCTCACAGGATCCCTCCTGGCAGGCCCCTTCCTGCCTGCAGCCTCACATCTCGGGGACAAAAAGGCACTCAATGGCACCCCTGGCTGATGTTACATTCAGAATGGCATAAAGTGCAAAGCAGAGCAGAATTAGAGAATTAGTTTTAGCATGAAGCCTTGATTGCCACGACAGGAACTGTGACTCCATTATAAGTTAGTAAAAGCATTTGAAAACATTTCAAAAATACCCACACAGACCTCTGTAAATTGTGCTCAAAGGTGATAATGGTTTGCAGAGATCCTTCCTCTCATTCATTTGTGGCACAGGAAAATGTTTTTTTTTTTTTTCTTTGCAAAGAAGAAAGCTTAATTCATCTGACCAAGTACCATATCTGAATGCTTATGTTGGAGAGTTATCCAAATCTCACCCAAAGTGTCCTGATAGCTAGGAGTCTAATGGAGCTTTATAAATCCATGTTCACCCCTCTGTAGCAATGCCTTAGGTGTAAAAAGAGCCCAAGACCACTAACTGTACTGTGGAAACTTTCGGAAGAGAGGTTTCCTAGAAGGATCGCTGACTCTCTCCCCTGCTGCCCTGATGAGCAGTGTAGGGCAGGAGGAGCAACTCTCATTGCTGAGATCAGGTCCAGCTCCCCTTTTAATTCCTTCAATTTGAATATTTTATATTCAAATCAAATAGCAGTGTCTTACTTTTAAAGGGGGGAATGGATATGTGGAATCAGTGCTCTAAAGACATGTCAATAGAAGAGTTTTGTTCTCTCTTCAGTTACAGCAAACAAATCTGCTTGAACACAGCTCCCTGTCTGTGAATTCCTGTCAGCACTGGAACATGGCAAGGCATGTCTTGTCTGGCTTTGGATCTAAACTGCACTAATTGCTTTCACCTCCTCCCAAGCAGAGACAGATAGAGCACTGTGTTCACTGAAAAATGTCACTTCCAGCATGTGGTTGGCATAATGTTTCATAAAATTTACTTTAGAAATGTATTTCTGACCAGAAACAGAACACCAAAATACTTAAAGCATCTCTCCCTGCCCTCTCCGTGATTCATTCTTGCACTTACAGATTTGAAGCTATTTTAGATAAATAGGATAAAAAGAACCTACCAGATCAGGATGATTTTATGTGTGGATGTTTGTACATTAATACATCCCAGTCCAACTATGTGGTGTGAGCAGATCCATTAACTTCAAAGTGAACTACAGTTGTAACTGTATTTATAGGAATATAATATTAATTAAAAATTCACATGTGCTATGGGATATTTTGTGTGAAAGAATCCTTTCCACTTCTCCAATTTTTTCCTAACAGTTATGAATTATATGCAAAATGCTTAAGAAGTTTGGACCAAAATGCATTGAAGCAATCTCTTCATTGCAAGCTAAAGCATGCATAGCAAATGTACTGCACTTTTACCTCCAGTAATTGCAGATCACAGTCTTTAGAGAGATCTATTTCACTTGATCAGGTAATCACATAAATTAGACCATGTTTGCAGGTCTTTGTGATACTAATAATGAAAATATTTTTTCCCTTTGAATCTTTATACAAGACCTTGCCACTGACTTTATCTGTAGAAGAAAAAAGCCATTAGATTATGAGATATTGCTGTTTATTACTTGTATTACAGTGGCATCAGGCTGCCTCACATTAGATGGCATTTCCATTATATAACAAATTAGGAACTTTGTGTAGATTACGGTCTGAAGTGGAAAGACAGAACAGGGAATTGCTCAGAGTTCCTCATTTCCAGTGGCAAGAAAAAAATAAAAAAAACCCCAAAAAACTGGCTGATAATGTGATCTTCAGAACTGAAGTGATATAATTAACATAGGCACAGAAACAGTCCCCTTCCTGGTCAGAAAGACAAAGGCATTAATTTCATATTAAGCACATGTTACCCCTTTTGAATAAACAAGGACATATTTTTAGGATTAAACATGGTTCTCCAGGGCATTCTTATCACAATGACTTGTACACAGTCACACAGGGAATTTATTACATACAGGATATAGGACTTCTTAAATCACAGTGAAGTTTATCAGCTCTGAGATTTCCCTATCTTCCATGAAAACAAGTGAAAAATAACTTCTTTAGATATTAGATACTCTTGTAATTCCTGTAACAACTAAGTACCTAGTTACATGTAAAATGGTATGTAATGTGGTCCCTTCCATTTTGTTTGCTACCACCAGCCAGAAATTATATTTTCCAGAATCCAAAAATTCAAAAATATATAGCTGAGAATTTCTGAGAGGATGCCTAGAGCTGAGAATCCCACAGCTTGGCTGGGACATGAAAGATGACAGCCAAGGCAGACAGCAGCAGAGGAAGAGATGGTGTTTGCTGTTAGTTTGATAATAAGAGGGTGAGAGCTCCAAAGTTGGCTCACAATTCGCCAGTATCTTTCAATAACTAAAAAGTCTTTTCCCAGCAACACAATAACACATTTTATATAAAAGTTACAATTTGGTAACCTTTCACAATTTCACTGCCTCCATTTCATTGCACAGAACTATGATGGGGTCCCCTTTAAATGCTGAGAGATAAGAGATTGATAAAAGTGTGAAAGGGAGAAAAAGGTAAAAGGTTTCTGCTCAGGGTTCTAAATTAATACATTATTGATCAAAACTGGAATCAGAAAAGTTCAATGATTTGGTCACAACTAGCCTTTATTCCTTCCATCAATTCATATGCAGTCAATACCCTATTATATTGCTACTTTGAAAGGATGTCTGGAGGAATAATGTGCTTGAACAATGCATTCCAGTGAACCTACCTGATTGTGATTATTGTGATAAATAGGATGTATAAAACACACAAATGGCACAGGTACTACTGCAACAGTTTGGGCACTAATATGTAGCTGACATTGGTGAAATCTGTACCAATCTCCATCTTAAAGCAGGAAGAAATTATTTTATCTTCTTTTATATATATATATATGTATGTATGTATGTATGTATGTATGTATAATGTATGTATCTCCTTGAGTAAATGATTCTTCTTCTTATTGATTCCCCAGGAAACAGATCTTCCAAGTACCTTAAGCCAGCGTTAAATTCTATGTAACTTCATTCACCGTATCATGTCGAAATTAGCATTAGGTGATTATAGCTCAATGTAATTAGCCGTGTATATTAGAAGAGCAGAAATGCACGGTGCAGTTGATTACCCTAATTTTCAGTCAGCAGTGGCAGACACACATTTCCCCAGTGCTCAGGGCAGCAATATGGGCTGAACTCTCTGTGGCTGTGCTGTTCCTGCTCCAGGGCAGGCGGTGCTGGGGGGGCACAGCACCCTGCAGGCCACGGGCGCCCTGTTCAGTGCCCTGGAGCTTCCACATCCATCACTGGGGCTCTGAGGTTCCCTCCAGGATTCCTGTCAGTGGAAGTCACAGCATGCTCCAGGGTTCAGGGTAGTTTGCCCAATAACACACAAAATAATAGCCATAAAAAGACAGTATGGTAATACAATGAAAAAATTAAAAATTACTTTAAAAAACAACAGGGACTTTTCAGTTAGAAACCAGTGATTGTTAAGAATAGGTAATAAAGTAACATAGAAAACCCTACATATATGTGGTGGTGGTTAATAGTGTAACAGTGAGTGTTAGATGTGTTGCTTGTCTGCTCAGTTACAAGGAAAGTACATTTAATCTTTTGATTCCTTGGAAAATGCTTACATGAAGACAGCCAGACTGGGAACAAAGTACCAGACAAACTATTTCTATTGCTTTTTTTAATGAGCAATTAAATAAAAAATATACCAGTTCTGTTGATTTGCTAGAGCTTTGCAACACCTTCTGCTAACTTGCAGCAGATCTGGCTCTACAGAGAAATGAAAAGTTCAGAGAAACAGATTTGCCTTTGCTTTTCCCCTTTTCCAATATTCTTTGTTTTACTCTTCCTTTCTTTTTCATTTCCTTTTTTTTTTTCTTTTGCTGTTTTGGTTATTTTCTCTCTCTTTCTTTTTTGTAGCCAGAAAATCCAGAGAAGTTGCAAGACAATGAGGCCCTCCCCAAACAACAGGGGGGCATTCCCATTGCATTTGCTAGCTAGCCACATTAAATGCCAAAAAATTGTTAATGTGATGGCAGAGGTATAAACAAGCAGTCCAGCTGCCTCCTTCCCCTCCCTAAAGAGAAGGGAAAGGAGTACCTGCCTGCCTGGAAGCTCTGTAGGGTTGGGGATGTGATAGGGATGAGATTGCCTGAGCTTGGTTTCCACACAGGGGAAATCCGTGTTCTCAGGGCCCCTAAGCCTGACTTGTGAAGGCTGGCATGGTTGGCTGTGGTACAGTAATTGCCATTTAAATTACCTCTTGCCATCCACTACACGGGTGACAACTTTCTGCTGCAGTGCCAGGCTCTCAAAGGCTGACACCCTGACTTCCTTTCCCAACACTTAGGAAAAAAAAGGGTTACTAAAAATGGAAGATTTCAACTGACCATTTCAGCCTTCTTCAGAATTTCGGTTTGGTTCAAGGCAAAGTCAGTAAGAAAAAGCTGATTCCTAAAATGAGAGGTATGCTATGCATTGCTTTATAGCTACAAAGAATTTCTCCATGCATTTTCTTATCTGGTTCCAGTGGTAAACCATTGAGTGTGAATCCTTTCTTTTGCTACTGTTTATGTAATTAAAGATAATAATTCAGATAAAACAGGTTCCTTTGTCCAAAGATTAGAGCAAGAGCTATGGAAGGCAAGACTAAGCAGGGTCAAGCCATTTAGTGTCACATAGTGTATCTTACAGCAGTTGCATTGTTGTTATCAAACTTATGCTAAATTGGCCCGTGTTTTGTCAAATAGCTGAGCTGTCTTTTATGCAATCTCATTGTTAATTTCTTTGCAGTGGACCATCCTAAGGCTTCAGCCATGGGCATATTCACGGGGAAAAAGGGATGTAATATATGTGGGGCTTTATTTGCTGCTGTTTGTTACTTGTTGCTCATCACTTAACTGCTGCTAGGAAAATGCATCATTTTTGTGTCTGTATCATTCTGCATGTGCAAGAGGATACCGTTCATTTCACTCACATTGCAAAGGATTCTAAGATAGAAATTTAATTTTGCATTCAACCTGAAGTTTGAAAGAAATTGTTTCTTTGAATCCATCCACTGCAGTGCTCTTGGTCCAAGTTAGAATTTTATCTGACTGCTTGCTCCATAGGCCAAAGAAAATCAGCAAACCTAAGAATATGTTCTATAGAGCGTGTTATAAGATAAGGAAGTAGGGCACAGATTCCAATCTTCAGTAGCCAAACCATGTGGAAATGTGAGAACTCCTTCAACTATGTAAGATGAACTATCTAGCTCTCAGTCTGGCAACAGAAGACTTATGCACTGAAATTATTTGAAAACAATGGAAGATCATTTAAATAAAAGCTGTGAGGCTTCAGAAGCTCAGTGTGGAAGACCACAATGTTTCCTACTGTCAATAAACTCAAATACCAGATCATCACACACACTGGGGCATATTGTAAGTTGGAACAGACTGCTGGCAGGATGGCAGGAGAGGCAGAGCAGGGCCCTGTTTGTAAGGCTGCTGTGACAAGAATGATGGTGGCTGGCTTTGCATTTTGTGCAGATAGACTCTGAAACCTTACTGGGTCCCCAGTTCAAAAGAATCCCTTTGGGGCGTAGTTTGGGCAGGCAGCCTCTCTCACTGCTGCACCAGGGGCTTGTGCCAGCTCCTGCAGGCAGCAACAGTGAAGTGTGCAGGTGTTTTGGCCGTGGTGAGTGGTGTCCCCACACACGGAGCTGTGCCACTCCATGCACTTATGTAGGGGCAGTGACCAGCTCCCCCACTCGCACAGCTGCGATCCTCCCCCTTCCACACACAGCTCCAAATATCCTCGCTGTCTGCAGCCCTTGCTGCTCCCCTGTGTGTGCCCAGCTGCACTCCCAGCCTGGTGAATTTATTTTCATTAATTTATTTCCAAGCCAATGTTTCTGTTGGTATCTAATGTTATTGATGGCGTAAATGTTGTTTTAAAGATGGCAAATTAGTACATGGAAGTAATAGAAGCAGGTTCATTATCTCTGCAGTTAAGAGGGGTGAAATATATATATGCAGAGAGGTCCTTCAAACACTTTTTGAAGTCTTTACTAAAATACAACTAAAAGGTATCGCATGAAACAATACATCCCATTAAAATCTCACCACATACTATTGCTGTGAACATCTTCCCTTCCTAGCACAATATTTAGAAATCTCTGGAATCACTTGCATCTTTTTCTCTGCAAAACAATTCAGAATTTCAAGGACAGATATGATGGAATTATTCTGGTTCTCATTGCAGATGAAAAAATCTCCTCTGTTCTTATTAAAAATAACCATTATTATTTCATCAGGTAATGTCAGTGGCAAAACCACAGAATTATGTTCAGTTGCCATTCAATGAGTTTAGAATAGAAAATTAGCTCCTTTTCCTCAGATATTTGAAAATAAGTGTCCTCTGGAAATCTGGATTTCCCTAGAGATTTGAAAGTAAATGTCCTCTGGAAATCTGGCAAGATAAAAGAGCTTCGGACAATAAATACCAAATTAAAACCCAGCAAACACAGTTCTTACATTGTTGCAGTGAAGCAAATCCTACACTTCAAAGCATTTCATTTTTCAAGGTAAAACTGAGGATCTAGTTGCATTTTCTTGTGCACTTCAATGACTAAAAATGCAGTTCAATCCACTTATGGCCTCAAAACTGTCGATGAGGGCTTTCCCAAGGAGAAATCCAAAGTGGTCTGACAACAGAACAAAGCAAGTCTCAGTGGCTTCAGGACCCCTACACAGTGCCTATTAACTGCAGGGGCTGGTCCACCCTTGAGGAGACAAAGTTGTGCACATGTCTCTTTAGCACAGACATATATTAACCCAATTGCTTCTTTCTTACTTTTTCTCTACTTAACATGAAAGAGTCCAAAGGCCAACAAGCTGAAGGGAAGTGTTTCTGGTTACCTAGCTACTGGAAAATCACACTCATTTGTAACACCAAGAAATATGTTTGGACGGAGATGTTCTCCTTCAGCTGTTTCCAACCATACCATCGAATAGCAATGGAAAGGTTGTTTTAAAAGTACAGCTAGAACAGGTATTCTCTAATGCATTTATAGCTCTTAATCTTCTGAAAACTGCGTTCAAGACAAAAAAGTGTTACATCTAATTTAGTGTTAAGACCTGACCATATATTTTACCTTCCACTACTATAACGAAGTGCTATAGTGCTCTGCTATTATCAGTACTTGCAGGAGACATTCTGACACGATAGTCTGAAAACTAACACAAGACAATCCATTCATGTTTCCTCAAACAAACAGCCTCTATTATTATCTGGAGCTTTCTTATACAGTCACTTCAAAACTCCTGGGTCATGACACCCCATTTGTCTATCAGAACTAAGAAAATGCCTCCACTCTAGGAGAGCTTCTATTACTTATGAGTCGGTCAGTCAGCCCACAGGCCAGTTAACCAAGCTGAGCTAGATTTTATAATTGAACACATTTTCAGTACAAATCAGTTTGGAATGCTACTGTTTTCTTTCCCTAAATAACATACATTACCTTTTCTTTCCTACAATGTCATTCCTTGCCCCAACACTGTATCTATGTGTCACTTTGGAATCATAGGACGGGACAACCTACAAACACAACGACCTGCTGCTTCATTTGCTTTTAGGCACAGCCAGAGCTCACTGCTAGGCCACGATGATCTCTAGTTCTGCCCTCTTCCTGTCCCTGTGTAGGGCTGGAGCATTGCTGTGCTTTCAGGAAGCTTTCTGTGAAAACTTCCAGCATTTTGCAAGCCCCTTTGCCCTCAGTGGATGCCTGCCATGGAATCCCTCACAGCTGGGTTCAGAGCAGACTCAAGCTGGGTCTTGTAAAACCCAGGGTCACTGTCCCCCTCAGCGTGCTCAGCACCACCTTTAACTCCACGGCGCTGTGCAACTGGAGCAGCAGGATAGGGAGCTTTGCAGCCTGAGCTGCCCTTGTTCCTCTCTGTCCGTGCAGAGAGTGCAGCACGGAAGAGAAGGGCAGCAGGGCCCCACGTGTCCCCAGGCTCAGGTTTTGCGCCGCTTCAGCTCCACGGAGACGCGGGTAACGTGCAAAAGCCAAACAGTTTATTCAGGTAAAGCGAAGGGAAGGGGTGAGCTGGCAGGTAAAAAGGGGGATGGACAGGGCCTGAGGGCTGCAGGGAGGGAGATGCCAACAGGGAGAGAGCTGGCAGGAGCTCCTGGAGCTTTCCACAGGCTCAGCTGTGAGCAGCTAGAGCTGTGCCTGGAGCTCCAGCTGGTTCCTTCTGCTGTGCAGGTGCTCCCATCTCCAATGGGAGCTGGAAATGGCCGAAGGACTCCGGTCTATCTGATCCAGCAGAGAAAGTCGCTCAGATCTTCTTCCCAATGCAACCTGGATCAGTGTGCTCCTGCAGGATGGGCTCTGATCTTCCCTGACGGCTTCAGGAACTGGAAGGGAGAGGACCAGAGTCACGGCCAGAGGCCAGATTGAGGGAATGCAAGGAAAGCTTCCTGCCAGGGCCATCCCAGCCAGCTGTTGCCATGGCCAGGAGGGAGTGGCAGCCACGGGCTTGGGCCGGAGGGTGCTGGCCACAGATCCCCCACGTGTGCCTGAAAGCTCTCCGGGCTCTGCCCCCGCCGCCCCTCGTCCGCACAGGGAGCAGAGCCCTCGGCAGCCCGGGCACGGACTGTAGCTGCGGGGCCGGCATGTGCAGCTGCCCACGGCGGTCCCCGCTGGCTCGCAGCTGCCCTCACTCACCCTCAGCGAGGACCTGGAGCTCCTCCTTCTGCCCCGTCATGAGCTCCGGCCACCCCTGGCAACACAGAGGCACAGGTGGCGGCCCCGGGCGGCACAGCTGCCCGACACGGGCGCTGCCAGCCCCGGGGCCGCACGCCCTCCTCCCCGGGCAGGGCTCGGGCCGGGCCCCTGCCGCACGCTGCCGCCCCGGGGAGGGCTCGGCTGCGGGAGGGCGGCGGCAGCGGCCAGGGCTTGGCTCCGGCTACCGGGGCAGCAGCCAGGCCGGGAGGCGGGGAGGGACGCCGGGCTCCTGGCTCACCGATGATGCTGACGGCCGTCTCTCGCAGGGGCCTCTGCGGGCTCTGCAGGCGCGGCAGGGCGGAGCGCAGGTGCTCGGCCGCTGGGCTCTGGTCCTGAAACAGCTGCGGGGAGCGCTGGGAGGGAAGGCCCGGCGCAGGCTCTGCCCCTCGGCCGGGCGCTGCCCAAGCCGGGCACCGGCCGAGCCGGCCCGCACGGCCCAGGGCAGGGAGCGGCGTGCGGGGCGCAGGCTGGCGGCCCCGGGTGCGGCGCTGGGCAGGGGCACAGCTGCCAGCCCCCCACGCTGAGCACTGGGGCCAGGGGGCTTCTCCAGCCTGCGGCTGGGGCTGCCGGGCTGTCCTTACCAGGCTCTGGGCGAACTTCATCCGCAGCTCCTCCAGGTCCGTCCTCCTCGGGCAGCATGCGGCACAAAGCAGTGCTTCGCGAGGGTCCTGGAGAGCAGCAGAGAGCCGCAGGTGGCACCAGAGCCCAGGGCACAGGACCCGTGTCCCTGTGCCAAGGCCAGGGGGAGGCTGCAGCCCGCCAGGGCAGGAGGCGGCCTAGCTCCCTCCCAGGGATGTGGCAGCATCCCACAAAACCTCACCTTGGCCACGTGCCAAGCGCAGGAATAGAGGGAGCAGGCTCTGGCTCAGGATTCTTGTCAGAGGCTCTTCCCCCTCTTCCACTCCCAGCTCCATCACCTGGCTGAAGAGCTGAATGGAGAGCAGCTGCAGCTGGCTGTTGTCCTGCAAAGAAAGGAAGACTCCTAAGCACCAACTACTACAGCCCATTGGGGCAAAGGCCCAAACCTGCAGTGAGCACAGAGTTTCCAGGCAGCGTCCAGTGCCCTGGGCGGGGGCACAGAGCCTTACGTTGTCAAAGTGTGTCAGCGGGGGCTCAGCCAGCTTCAGGGCGGTGATGCTGGGTATCTTGAGAAACTTCCTTGCCAGGCAACAAAAATTCCTATGCACTTTTTGTTGCAGTGCTGGTACCTGTGCCAGCTGTCTCATGCTTGTTATGTGCCCATAAGATGTTACAGGGAGAAGCTGTAGCCAGTGTCAAGGGATTGCAAGGAGGGGTGGAGGAATCAATCCTTCATTCCTGAGGAAGAAAGGAAACAGAAGTACTGAGATGAGTTTACACTACTTCTGCTGCTATGGGTTTATGGCACATTGTAATACAGTTATTTACAAGCAGCTCAAAGCTTATTAGGCAGGAATCCTGCACACGAGTTCACAATGGATTTAGTTTGTCCCCAAGTTGGTAGGGATCTCATTCTGTGATAAGGTAAATAAAGAAATTGTGGGTAGAATAATTATACACACATCCACGTTGAGACAGTCTGACTGGCGAGGTATCTGGCTGTTGTGTAAGAATCTCTAACCAAATACTGAATTCTAATTGACTTTCACAAGTCAATTCATACTGGGTTTCACAAAGGCAGTTGTCAATGCTCTGTGGTTGAACAGCTTATTGAATTAGGTGAAGGTCACTCACCATTCTGAGCAGACTGCATTCTGAAAGTACACATGAAACAGCTAAAAAATCCCATCAAATATAATTTAGCAGGGAAAGGATTTATAAAGATTTCATTGTAAATAAAAGCATATTGTTCTGATTTTACTTTCATTGTTCTGTAAAATTAGGATGACTTATAAATAATGAATAAATGAATTTTTTTTATTGAACATAAATTATTTTTTTCTTTACAAATGGCTGCATAGATAAAATACTATTTATATATTTCGGAAAGCTGTGGGAGAGCTGTGGAGAGTTCTGTTTAAATCACCCCAAGTGATTTATAAATCACTTCTAAATTGTTTAAATCATCTCCAGCTCATAAGATAGGAAACTCTTTTTGTTAGAGAAGCAGCTAACTATGTCTTTTCATACTTGAAATATCTGATGCTTTGAATAATACATGACATTTGAATGCTTATTTTGCACTTGGGACCCAGATCATCTACTAATCTTTAGGGATATTGGGACTTGACACCCAGCTCAGCAGCTTGCTTTATGCAGTAGCCAGCTCCAAGCAACTTAAAGAACATCACCTGTGAGGGTCGCTTCTAAATCTTCCTGTCTTCAAAGTTAAATTATTTAAACAAATACTATAGGTTTGCAATAAGATGAAAAATGTGTGTTTAAGGAAGCTTTCTGAATGGCTTAGTGAGAAGCAAATTGACTGTGATTGACTGGAAATGAAACTAGGTGCTATGATGGTACGTTTTTGCTGTGGAAGTGTGAGCCTGTTGTTACTCAGGAATGACAGACTTCATTGTCAGGAAAAACAAAAGATTCTACAGAGCTAGATGTTTCTGACAGTGCCAACCAGCACCATTCGTTTTGCAGGTCAGCACAGCCTTCAGTCATCTTTCTGAGTTTCATATTGGATGCTCTCATTACTGTTTTCTTTTCACTGACTCATCTGGAAAATGTGGAGATCCTGAGCAGTTTATAGCAACTAATCCCTTGGGCTAGGAAATACAGCACAAAACAATGCAGATCACAGACCCCCTTAATCCTTTTATGACATCCATCTTTAATGTGCATCATGATGGCACACAAGAAACCTGACTGCAGAATAGTCATGCATACAGAGCACATGTCACCAGTTGCTCAAAAGTGGGCCTGTGGCTATTTCAGGCTGAGTGGGTGGGTGTTTTATTTATCTCAGGGATATGACAGCTCTCTTCATGTAGTAGGTGAATGCAGTAACTGCTGTTCCACCACTATCATTTGTTTAATATAGTAAAACAAAAAAAGTTCTTTTTATATTATTTTTTATGTATTCTGCTGTGTGTCACAATGGATTCTGAAAGCCATGGTGCCTTTTTCAACTGTTTTCTTTGGAGAGGTCTAATAGCGTGGTTAACACAGTTGAATTATTCCAGCATGTAAGAAATTTCACTCTATATTTTGCTTTCCACCTTCATTCAGTTTATTTTCATCAGGTCCCAGCTTGCTGTCCGGCAAACCAGTCTCATTCCATATTGATTTGTGATGAGGCAACAGGGCAAAAGAAAGCAAAAAGAATAGGAAAAAAGTAGCCCAAAAAGGAGAAGCCCTTGACCTCCTTCCTTTATGTGGCAGCCTGGTTTGGCTGAAGGGTGAGTGTTGTAATATAGATGAAAGTAATTTCTCTAATACAAGGAGTATACATGTATTTCTAGTCCCTCTCAGTGTGGAATTTGCTTACTAGATTTGGATAGTTAACACATTGTGGCAGGAGTCACGATTCAGCAGAAAATATTTTCTAGTTGAAAAACCAGCGTGACCAAGAGCTGGTGCAAACCAAACACAAGCAGAAAGTTTGTTTGCCCACCCTCTCTTAATGCCTCACTCCTGATATGGTCCAGACTCCAACATTCAGCCCATTCCTCTGTTCAGAATGGTTCAAGCCTGTCCCGTGCTGTTTACACAAGTACAATGCTCACCCTCTGCCAAGGATGAGCGATTTTCAGCACTGCTGATTCTGATATGCTCTTCAAAAGAAAGGTTCTAATGGTCACGGCTACTGAGGGCAGCTGTGTTACACCGTGCCAGAAACACATGTAACACACTTGAAACATGTATGTAAGTTGATAATGTGGTAACAAATCACTATAAGAACCAAAATTGCCAGATAACCTTGCTATAATTGCAAGCAGCTTATGTGCAGAAGGTCTAATGTGGAGAGCAAAAGATCATTTAGAATAAAGATGTTAGGACAGTCAGCTCTTTATTTTTCACCTTCTGATGCATGTGCTTCCATCTGTCTTGCTGTCCATCAAAATAGTTTTCCAGACAGGACTTCCTAAGATGTTGATTTATAAATCAGGTACAAATTTGCACAAGATCACTCTGACTCAGCTTTGAATCTGACCTAAAAGTATTTCTTGTCATATGGAAGCAAATTATGGTGCAGCAATAAAACAACAGAAACATTGCTGAGAAACATTGGTGCTATTCTTGGCTCTGGGGTGCTGCTGAATGTCACAAACAACTGACAGATCAGAAACTCGTGTCTAAAAGAAAATAGGAAACCAGTAGGCTTAGATTGTCTGTATTTATTAAAATACACTCTGCCTGGATTGTGAAAAAACAAGGTAGTTTTGGCCATCTTTTTTCCCACAGAAGCATGATCACTACTACAAACCCTGCCGTCTTCAAAGGATGACTGGTACTGAGACCTACCAAATGAAGTGGCTTTAGCATGTCATAATCTAATTTTAAAAGTGAGATTTACAAGTTAATATTCCCTTCCGTTCAAATAATCATCTGGAAATCTGAGCAGGGTATTTTTTATATACTTTTATGTACACTCTATCTATTTTTACTCTCCACAGAAGGAAAGACAAGAAAGGTGAAGGATGGGTGCGGGGACATCAGCCCAGATCTGGAAATGCTTTGCATTATCTGGTAATCTCGTATGCATTATATGCAAACACATAGCAATCCTTCAATGCTGAAAGATCTGCAAACATTTCAAAGATGACAACTTTAATTCCAGTACAAAGTATATTCCCAAATGCAGCTCATGTCCAGAAGATATCAAGAAGACAGGTGCTGTGGTTTGTCTTTGGGGTATTTTTTTAAAATTACATTACATTATTCATAGACCAGAATAATGGTTGTTTGGGGAGGAGATGGTTGAGGTTTTTTCCTTGAGGACTTAATAAAACCTCTGAGGATGGCCAAAAAAACCAAAAACAACAATTAATCTGAAGTGATTCAAACTCTGGAGAATACTTATTCCTTTCTACATCCTCTCTCCTTTGGTACGGCTCCTGGCAGAGAAGGTTAAAAGTTTTTTGCTATGGACAAGGATACAGTAAAGTCCTGGAAGAGTAACGCGTTAGGTCTACCAGTCTTCCTATGTATGAAGCAGGGATCTTGAAAAAGATGGGCCTGCTGGAGAAAAAAAATAGAAAAGGAACTGTTATTTTATAGTTTTCTACCCTCATTATCAAGCAAAGCCCAAAACCTCTGTCACTGAACAGTACATCAGGACAAACCCCATAGCAAATATGTGATGTTCTCGCTCATGAAACTGGCATTCCAGAATACAGAGTGCCTTTCAGATAAATTGGCCTACTTCACCTGTACAAAGAAAATAAATTTATTAGGTTCACATTACACCTTCTGGAATTCTCAGAGCACCATCTGTTTTTAAGCAAACAATTGCAACTCATAAAGTAATATACCTACAGTGATTTACATAGAACAGTTCAGACCTTTATCCCCAAGTATGATGACAGAAAATTATGTACTTTTCTGAATCAATGCTTCCTAGAGGGTCAGGATCAATGCAGATGTCCTTTTCATTCTTTGGTATTGTATCTATTCCTAAATTGGATTAGATTAAATGATATTAGATTGATAGATAATACCACACATATCTTTTATCTCAATTTGACTAAACAACATTGCAATGGTCCTAAAGCAATGTTTTTTCATTTGAATCTTCATGTACACATGAAGCTAGAGATTCAACTGAATTTCTGTTTCCTCTTTGTCCTTAACCCTAACCCTAACCTTTGATGAAATTTATTTGGATTTGTAAATTGCATTTGCAAATGGAAGGCTCTGACATGGATTAATACAGACCAAAATTAGGAAGAAAAGTGGGAAATAACATGTTAGGTGTCTCCAATAACCCTTTCTCCTCTAGGTACATAAAAAGGAAAAAAACTTTTGGGCGCAGAAAGTAAAAGACAGTTCTTTACTGACAACTGCACTCATCCCTAAAGAATCAGGATGGTATCAACATTTAATCAGGCCCCTTCTAGTGTAACTTTCAGGGCCTCTCTGGTATAGATACTGCTTAGATACTGCTTCAGTATCAAAGCTTCAGTCCTCTGAAACAGTTCTCTTTTCATGCCTGGTAACATAAAACGAAAAGATGTCCTAGGTACATAAAAAGGAAAAAAACTTTTGGGCACAGAAAGTAAAAGACAGTTCTTTACTGACAACTGCACTCATCCCTAAAGAATCAGGATGGTATCAACATTTAATCAGGCCCCTTCTAGTGTAACTTTCAGGGCCTCTCTGGTATAGATACTGCTTAGATACTGCTTCAGTAGCAAAGCTTCAGTCCTCTGAAACAGTCCTCCTCTTTTCATGCCTGGTAACATAAAATGAAAAGATGTTGTGTTCTGACTGGGTGTCCTCCTACTTAATTACTTCAAAAAATAATCTACATCAGTTTTTCCATCAGCAACAGGTGCCTCAGGTCCCAGAGATTTTTGTACTGTACATCATGGAAGAAATAACCAAATACAGATGGTTTGGTTGTATTCTGCAGTGGTAGTCAGCAGTTACATTATCCCTCCTACTATTGTTGTAAGAGATTCTGAAAGGCAGAATATCTGAAGATGAGGGTCTGAATTAAAAATGTTGATCTAAAGCTATTGTGAAATTAATTTGAACTTGTATCTCAGTTCTAGTAAGTTCTGAGAGAATGGTTATGTGCAAATACTTGTGATATTTCAGAAGTTACACAGATACTTTGCCAGTTATAAATCTGAAAATGATTGGATTTCAGGGGGAGGAAATTGTGTGATTAAGTAGCAGTTTCATTTATGGTGTAGTTAAGCTGAGATGTCAGGATTTATGAATGTTGTTGGAACGGTCTGAATAGTTTTCATAGGAACTGTATAACATTGATGTGCATTTAAAGTTCAGGCCACTCTCAGTTCTTCACTTCTCTTTTTTAATGCAATATTCCAGCCTTTCATTCTTATGACAACTGCCACCAAAATCAAAATCAATTATTTAGGGCCAAACACTTGGTGTAGTTGTGACTGGAGAAAGAATTAAAAAATTCAAAACCATCACAGGTTGCCAGTATGACTTGAAGGAAGAAGGGCAAAACCATGGGAGGCAAAAAAGTCTGTGAGTCTTTTGGCTCTCTCCAGTGGAAGTCTAACAAGCCTGAGATCCAATAGTTTGGGAGAGTTATGCAGTCAGAAATATGGTTTCAGATACACTGATTTAGTTCCTATCTCTGCATTTATTTGTGGATATCTAAATTACAGAGCCATGAAAAGAATTGGACAAATGATCACGGGGAGCTTGGGGCTGGATCCAGAGCTCTGGCAGAAGTGATCCTTAATTCCATCTTACTCCGAACACCTAATTCTTCTGTGCCCTCTAACAAACAGGAGTTACCCCCCAGCAAGATTTTTGGTTAGTCCCTTGATATCAGCAGGCTTCAGAATACCCCAGCCATTGCTTTATCTTCTGCAATAGGATTTCTTCCACAAATTGCTGGGGAAGTTGTAAAGTGCTCTTATTTCTCTACATTATCTCAATGCTAACCTACAAAAGACGATGCACCATTAACTGGTCAAATGGAGGCCAGTTAAGGAACTTAATATCCTTTCAGGCTACTAGGATAAATTTTTAACCCTAGACACTAAAGCCTGCCTGTAAATTTAGCAATATAATTTAAAATACCTTTTTGATGTTTGCAACTTAGGCAGGATAGTTTAGTGGCAGTTTTAGATGATAATTGCAAAGTTATAGCCAAGGTAAAAATTACTACAAGAAAAGATGTCCTAAGGGCATAACAGACTTGATTCAGGTGTGATTCAAAAAAATGTGAAGGTGTGAAACTAAAAGGCACCTGGAGAAGTTTGAGAAGGAAAACTGGGAAGCAATCACCAATCTTTGCAGAACCTGTTAAGCAGTAATTAGCAGGAGTTCAAATGACATGCTCTCCCAAGTGATTTGTTCATTTGTGCCCTCAGAGATTTAAAACTGATACCCACAACTGCTACCATCATGCTCAACTTGTACTTTTCAATGGTGTTTTAGTACTGGCGTATTTCTAATATCAGTTGACAAGCAGATTCACGTGAGACAGAGTTGGAAAGAGCATCTTTCCCTTGCTGAAGGTTTCAACACTTTTATATGTAACTGTTTAAAGCTGAGAGGCAAAGAGTAGCTAAGGTTATTGAAGAAATCTGTTGTCTTTTTCTCCACAGGGCAACATTCAAACGTGACAACTAGAGCATCAGCCTCTAGGTCAAATCTTTCAGGGAGTGACATTTGCTCCAAACTTGCAGGAATAGAGAATAATGACAAAAAAAAGTTAAATTTTTATGCAATATCACAACTAGAACTCAAAAGATTCATAACTTGAAAAGGTAAATATTCTAATGCACACACCTACTACAGTTAAAATACTTGGAGCAATTTGACAGATACATTTAGATTCTGACTTGCTTGTTTCTTATCATCAACGTTAAAATACTTAATAAAAAAAAAAAACAAACCACAAACATACATTCAGTTCTGTGTTGGCTTTCCTATAGTTGTCTGCATTTCATAGTTGCATATGAAATGAACAAATTCAGAGTGCTGAAAAAATGATGTTAAATGTGCTGCTCACAGGCACTGATTTGAGAAATAAATATTTAAATTTCAAAGCAAGCAAGGAGTCAAAATATTTTAAAAAATAGATTATTTCATCCACCTTTCACCATTAGGTGTGGTATAATTCACAGGCACTGATTTGAGAAGTAAATATTTAAATTTCAAAGCAAGCAAGGAGTCAAAATATTTTTAAAAATGATACTCGTTATACCACCATTAGGTGTGGTATAACGTGTATCATTCTGAAAGGATGACTTAACAGGTATAAATCAGCAAAGCTACTCCAATTTCAGTATATAATCTTGGAGGAACCATCTGGGAAACATTGATTAGAGACAAGACTCTGGGGAAAAAGCAATAATAAGAAATGGTCTGGAGTGAACTGTAATAGTCACCCAATGATCTAAAGATGGAACCCTCCAAAATTGTTGGGATTTTTGTTTAAGTGAGACTTATTGACCAGGGTTCATTAAATGTTATATTGTCCCAAGAAGAAGGCTGATCATGCATAAAAACATTTCTGTCAATGGTATAAGCCCATTAAAAAAAGAGAAAAAATCCTGCAAAGAATTTAAAAAAAAACCCAAACCAAACCCATACTTCTGTGGTTTAGAGTTAATTGAGTTTTTCCAGGGGGAAATTCAGAGCAGGACATTACAGAATGATTAAAGACACCTGAATTCTCTTTGCTTATGCCCTGTGGAAGCTCTAGGGATTCATAAGAAGTTAAATGGTAGGCGATGGCAGAAGATCTGGGTGAAGTCTCCAGCAGTGTCTCCAATGGAGGGTGGGTGTATCACTAACCCATCTTTGTAGTAAGATCATTTCTGTGTTGTTGAAAATACCCTTCACATTTTATTTTTTAACAGCTGTTAATCATTAGTTTTAACTAATCAAAGCAAAAGACTTCTTGGCTATCAATAAAAAATGTTTAAATTCTGAATTACTTCTTTTTCTCCTGTTTTTTTTTTCAAGTAATTCTTTAGTAATAATTGAGTATCTAATTTCTTGCTGAAGAAATTAAGCTGTTAATCATTAGTTTTGACTAATCAAAGCAAAAGACTTCTTGGCTATCAATAAAATGTTAAAATTCTGAATTACTTATTTTTCTCCTTTTTTTTTTCAAGTAATTCTTTATTAATAATTGAGTATCTAATTTCTTGCTCAAGAAATTAAGCTGATGTGAAATAAGGCAGGTAAATGAGGGCTCCTGCTTGCTGCTGTCACATGGGTGTGTTGGTAAGGAAGAGGTTTTACAGCAACTTCTGTGAGCCAGAGAGAAGTTTGATAAGAGGATCCATGCTTACCCTTGAAAAAATTTTCCACCAAGGTCATGGACACAAAAACCGAAAAAGAAGGAAGGATAAATAAGAGCAACCTGCAACTGTCTACTCCAATGAGCACTTTGCTTGTCTTTCCTGACCAATGAGTAAAATGTAAACTTGATGAGTTTTGCAAGAATGTATAAAAAGCATACATGCTATAATAACAATAGGTCTGAAGCCTTCTGAAAATGAAGTGTGTTTCTTTGACACTATGACGGGTTGAAGCAGCAGCCCAGCTGTGTCTGTGTGCTCCCTGACCAATGAGTAAAATGTAAACTTGATGAGTTTTGCAAGAATGTATAAAAAGCATACATGCTATAATAACAATAGGTTTGAAGCCTTCTGAAAATGCAGTGTGTTGCTTTGACCCTCTCAACTATGACGGGTTGAAGCAGCAGCCCTGCTGTGTCTGTGTGCTGCATGGGCCTCGGGCTCCTCTTTCTCCCTCCGTACACCACAACCCTGCAGAAGACCCAGGTTAAGGCAATTATACATCCTAAGACACTGAGTTTCTTCCCTCACCAAAGTATAAACACGTTTTGCACAGAGCTGAAATTTTGTGTTTACCTGGTGTCTTTTAATTAAAGAGAAACTTTTTTAATTACATGGACTCTTTTGTCATGTGTTTAGGGGTTTGTTGTTTGGGGTTTTTTTGTGGCAACATATCTTCTCTCCAATATTTGCAAGCCGTGCCAAGGTTTTCTGAGCAAGCATAGAATTATGCTGATCCTGGTTTAGGAGACCTTTTCATAAAGGCAAGAAGCAGTGGCAGTAAACAGTTTTACAAAACTACATTTACAGGAAACGTTTTATAGGATTCTAAAATTAAACTTGATTGAGGACATTTGTTAAAGAGCTAAACAAATTAGAAGGCCTTAATAGAATATTTTAAGCACTTTAAAAGGAAGAAACCAGACCTTTCCCCTTGTACAGTTATCCTGAAAAGCCTTTTAAATAAATAACGCTATGACATTTGATATAATTAGTTTCAAAACCTATCATGAAATGGTATCCATTTAAGGGTTTCTATTTAGCAAACTATCAGGGCTTTGGATTAGGGGAAGAAGAGAAGTCTGATGAACAATTAAACAAATGTCATCTCTTTACTCAATCCACTTTTATTTGTTTAGTGAAGAAAACATTAATGGAAATGCAGATGCATTAGGACATTATGATAACTAGTACATTAATAATGCAAATAGCTTAAGAAGGTTAATTACTTCTTAAATGAGTAGTTACTGTGTAATGTTCTTCCTTTGCAAAATACACCAACTCATTCAAAGATAAAAGCAATTTCTTTTTTTTTGGCTGCAGCTACTCTTGAAATATACATAAGCATTTTGACCTGTTGGGATTGAAAACAATTATCAGTCAACAATTATAGGCTGAAGTCCAGCATTCAAAGATCAGGAATATATTATCAGTGAAAAATCTTTAGTCTTTTTACAGCGTCAAAACCAGACAATTATTTCTGTGACTGCTAAAACGTGCCTTTCCCCAAAAGGCCAAAACATAAGCATCACATTTGAATTTCAGATGATAATTGCTGCTCTTGAAGACAATTAAACCACAATAACTGCTCCCTTGGTTTGCATGAATGCGTTCTCTCAGTTGTTGTAACATTGTTTGAGATCCAACATATGAAGTCAACTGTCTCTGTTAGATTCAGATAAATAACTGAACTGATTTTTCTGGTTTAAATTAAAGTATAACTGCTTGATAACTGGGATTTCAACATATCTACTCTCTCACTAATTACTGACAATAAGAAAAAAGTTTCAGTGTATCCTGCCACAGAGCAGAGCAAAAGTCAGGTTCTGTTACAGTGAGGTCAGCATTTGATGGAACAAGTCATACAATGAAATGCAAGTTTCCAAAGGAAGCTCACTTTCAGAATTATTATTTACTCTTAGGTTTGCAATCACTGCTTTTGGCTTGAACCTCTTATAAATTTTCTAAGACTTCCTAAGCCACAAGCAGAAAGAAGCCATCCAGTACTTCAAACAAGAGGGAAGCTAACTTGTGTGTTTTGGTAGGAACTAAGGTGACGCTGCTCCTTGCAGTTATTGATCAAATGTGGGATGGAGAAATCTCCCATCCGAGCTCTTTGTTGTCCTTTTGCGGAGGGTGTTCTTGCAAATTAGTGTTCTTTCTGTAATCCTCACTGTATATTCCCAGTTATTTTCTCCATGGGAATCTCAGTTTTCCTTATTTTGGTCCACCTATCAGTTAAGTTTGCAAGCAGTGCCACTGAAGTGACACATTTAGGTATTTTCCTGACACAGTCTCCTGCTCCAGCAAACAGGTACAAGGTGGGCTCTTGATGAGCACTCAGCTCTTCAACCTCCACAACACCTTTCACCACTCAGGGCTGATGACAGCAGTGAATGAACAAACTCTCTGCTCAGAGGTGCAACCCAGCACTACAGAAGGTGAAATCTAGCTCTGAAACACTTCCAAGTAATTAGAAATACTCCATTACCTCAGCTTTGGGGTTAGGATCTTTGTTAAAATATATATAATTATTGACATCTGTGCAGGCTTGGGAATCCTCTGCATGCTGGTTCAGTACCTTGGAAAACAGGGGTTTGGTTCCCTTCAACACTTCAGAAAAACATGCACAATGAATGTCAATATTCAGCACTAACAGCAACAAAAATTAGCCCTGAGCATAGCTGTACTTAATAGCAGCTGTTAACATAACAACCTTCATGGATCCGTTAAAATTACACATTTTTATACATTTTTCTAGTAAGATTTTTTTCCATGCTTTTAATTGTGGATCCTATGATTTCCTGCGTACTGCTAACAATTTGTGCGTTCTCCTAATATTGACATATCTAAATATGACTTTCTATGGCTCAAATTATTTGAAAAGTCACATATTTTCTGCTATAGTGTCAAATGTCTATAAATATCCCCTTCATTTTTCATACCAGGTCTTACTGTCATGTCCTCATTCCTTTTTTTAGAGAATTTCAGTCCCTGTGTTTGAATATTGCATTGAAGAAGACATTTTTGCAATTTGGTAATGAATTATTATAGCATAACAGAACCCATTAGCTCTCAATAAGTCTGAGCTGCTGGCTGCTCTTTTCTTGCTGTCAAATATCAAAAAGTTCCTACGTATAGGGAAAATGCAAAGTTTGAGAGATGACTGTGCTTGCAAAGTGAAGTTTCCTGGTTTGTTTCTCTAAATACAAGGTGACAAAACCATACTGGAAAGATGAGATAACAATGACTCACCTAAGAGGAAGATTTTTGTTCACTCCTTTTGTGGGAGAAAATGCTGTAAAAGCACTCTTTCTGAAGTAAAAATATGTTTGCATTTCCTGTAACACAAAATTTTCACAGCGTGGGGTCATTTAGTTTTCATTTTAGGGTTAGGTTGTACATTAAGACCAGTACTGTATTCACCAGATAAACAGTAGGAATTTGTGATACTGATATGAAACGTGCACATGGCCCCCTCTCTCCATCACCACGTCTCCATTTAGGACTTTATAATCACTTATAAAACATTTCCAAAGTTACCTTGCTAGGTTTCAGATTTGTAGCTTTTCAATAGAAAAAAGAACCAGTGTAGTAACACTGGTAACTATGTTTGGGTACAACTCAAAGACATTTTTAATAGGTGCAAGTTCTACTCATACTTTCTTGTGGGTTTTAAATATTAAATGAAAGAAAAACGGTCATTATTAACACGACACATTGGAAAGAAAATGAGTTCATAAATATTTTTGCTATTACTTAGTTAGAGCATTCTATTTCTATTCCCTGTGGAAGTTGTATTAACATTGAGCATAATTTTTGAGGCACAGAACGTATGCAGCAGAGATAAGGCTGCAGTCCCAGGAGCTGCTGCACAGCTCTGCCGTCCATCACCCTGATGAATCCTAACCATTTATATCCTGCTTTTTACCAGTTACTGTAAGCAAGGCCGGCTGGTTTGGCCTTACTGGAATTGGGCAGCAGACCCATCCCTCGTATTATAGATTAACCTGCCTCACAGTCCCGTGATAAATGTGCTGCAATTTCTTTGCACATTATTTATTTAGTTTCTACTCACTAGATCTAAAAATTTGCTATTGAATTTCTAAAATTTTTTCGTAGAATTTATATACATGTATCTACCAGGATATAGGAAATAGTGCTTTAAAAGTCTGTTGTTGATGAAAAAGTAAAAGCTTTTTGATTTTTGCTTTCTCATACAGGAGAAAATTTACAGAAGCAAACAGCATACCTTGAAAAGTCACATTTTTCATTAACTATAAATTTTTAATAAAGAAACCCAGGAGGTTTTTATTTAAATAGATAATTTCTTGAATAGGTGGTTTATTCAAATCTGCCTTAGGTCACAGGAAGCTCAGGAACTATTGATTGGATCAACTATTGCCTTCATTGTTCACTGTTCAAAATGAGCTCTTCATTGCCTGAGGTTGGTCACCAAGGTCATCTGGTGCCATTTATAAACCCATCAGCAGAACACCTGCAGTTTCAGAGGTTTTGTGCATTTCTGGAATGAAAACTCATTTGAAATCTACACAAAGTTGCCTGATTTCTTTTCCCAATTCTAAGCATTTGGATCCTGTTTTAAACACTTACAGTTTTTAATTAAAATTCTCCACTGATTCCAGTGAGATTGTATCGAGTCAAAACTGGTTACCATTTAAAAGCACCAAGGCTCAGAGGAGGCGAAGGGAAGGACTCACAAGTATTTTCAAAGTGATTTTAAAAACCAAAGTCTCAATTAGGCAATTGTATTCATCCATTCCCAATCCCCAGCTCACCAAGGAATTCCAGTTTATCAGTGCAGCATACAGGAATGTACGCCTGTGCCTCCATCAGCACAATCCACTCTTCATTCCATTCACACTTCCCAGTTAAGAGGTGTACTCATCCTCTTCATGCACAGGTCTGGAAGGAGCAGAATGCAGCTTTGGGGGAGCAGAAATTGCACGGGAGCTCTGAGGTTTGTATTTTAAAAAAGAGCTTGTGCTTATGTCTCATACCCATCAAGCCTGCTTTTCAGCTGAGCCTGCCAGCAGCACTACTGGAACCAAGGGCCAGCTAGCAAGTCTATTGTAAAGGAGGCTTTTGAGAGTCTGCATGGAAGAATTCACCCCGAGATGAAATTTGGCATCAAAGGCCCTGGCATAAAGCTCGCTTAAAATGACACTAGTGCAGAAGAAAATAATTTCAGATCTAATTCAATATTTCAATGGGGAACTGCAGAAAGTGTTCAAATCTGCTGAAAATCTGGCTTTGATAATATTGTCTCCAGGAAGGTGTCTGATAGAAAAGTTTCAGTGCCAAGCAAGAACAGAATTATCCTCCATTTAGAAGGAAGTAAATAGATCATTTCTCTCTGACCTCCAAAGAGGAAGGACTATTCTCTCCACACGGCGGTGAAATGTAATAAAAAGAATGATACCCTTGGGATCCGTTCTACCAACAAAAAGCTACTGAGCACACTAACAGCATAGATAATCAAGGTAGTTGCATGAAAAATGAGAAATTTAAAGGATTGTTGGGAATGGGACTCTGGCCAGTAAGAAGAAAAGGCTTACGGACTAGCTAGGGGCAGTGAGTATAATTTAATATATTTCTGGCAGAAAACAAATAAGAAAGTACTCATCTGCAATTACAGAAGATGTCATCTCTTTTGAACTAGAGTTTGCAGAATATATTTGTAAATACTGCTGTGTTTTCTCCTCGCCTCCACCCCTATACCAGCACAAAGCCTTTGCTCTACCCTGGCATTAGTAACACATACACTAAAAAATTCAGGAAAGATTAATACACTTTCAAATAGGGTAATATTTCACATTTCCACTACACTGCACATTGTTTGCAATTTCATTCAGAAAGATATGGATAAAATAAGCATTTGGAATTTTGAGATCAATGAGGTTTTTTCGCAGTGCTGTGCAAGGACATCATGGTATTGCTCCAGGAAAACCCTGGTGGCTGAACCCTGGTGACTGTGGTTCCCAGGCTCTCCCTGCCCTTGGAAGGTTGATCCTTGCTGGGCTGTTGCCTGGTGCAGTTCACTTGTCTGGCTTGTGCTATGGAGGCTACACCTCCCACACATGTGGACAGTTGAAATGTGTGTTCTGAAGGACAGCACCCATCTTAGTGCCAGTCCACCAGGCCTGACTTGTCTCTGGGGATTGTTAGAGAGGCAACTGATCTGTATGAAATATGGAGAATGTTCACCTGAGCCCTTCTCGGTCACTCCATGAGGATTTGGGCATTAGGACATCATGGTATTGCTCCAGGAAAACCCTGGTGGCTGAACCCTGGTGACTGTGGTTCCCAGGCTCTCCCTGCCCTTGGAAGGTTGATCCTTGCTGGGCTGTTGCCTGGTGCAGTTCACTCAGTGAGGATTTGGGCACTGCCTGGTCACCTGCTCACCAGAGCCAGCACTAGGTGCTCCTCTGCACACCACAGGATTGCAGCCTGTGTTTGGTGTTCATAGCAGGGTTTGGTCCTGCCTCAAACCCTTCTCTGAGTGTTTTGCTAGGAAAACAGAACTCCTGGCTTAAGTGATCTCAGCTGCTGATTCAGTGGGGTCTGCCTGAGAGGGCAAATTCTGCTCACCATATTTATAAGACTGGGAAAGATTCTACTGATTTCTTTTAAAATAGCTTACCTGCATTTCGTGAGCTAAGCCAGTGCTTTCATATCCTGTTTGTTAACAAGACTCTGTGCTCCTTAGTCTGTGCTAATTCATCCCATGGTAGCACATCCAGTAGCTCACCGGGTGAGCTAATGCTTTACAAGTCATTATTCAGCATCAACGTTTTCTCACTATTATAACCAAAAGATTAAGCATGTAAACTCCAGTGTAAAGCACTGATATATTAAATTAATATTTCGGATTAACAATGCCATTGAACATCGGTGTGGTATCAAAATCCTTAACATAAGCAGGCCAGTTGCCATGGAGATGGCAAAGTTTCAGAATGATTTTGTAGTAATGACAACAACTTTAGAACCTAAATGCTTCCAAATAGTCTATAAAGCTGCAAAACGAGGGGCAAAATAGCAATTGCTATTCTTGAAACAAGTTACAAGATACAAGTGCAAGGTACCTGATATTCTGAGCAGGTGTTTCAAGAAGAAAACAAGTATTAGCAGTTTCTGTACAAATACCAATGGTATTTTTTTTTTACAGAGCCCCCACATTTGCAGTGAGCAGTCTAGTCCATATTGCTTTCAATTGAGGGTGTTCAATATCTATAATGTCTGGGAGGTTTTGCAATTTTTCTCTGTTCTACATATGAACTTTTCTTCATTAAAAATAAAAAGAACCATCAACAAACTGTTTACCCTGTAGTATGAGTAAAAAACTTACTTAGTAGCTCGTGAGGCTTAAACCCCTACCTAAGGTGTGTTCCTGCTTGAGCAAACATTAACTTGGTCCTTTTAGAGGGAGAAAATAATGTGTTCTGTAAGGTTGTTGTCTTCTGTGGATCAGACTGAAAGTGTTGATTGCAATCAGTGATAATTTGAGGGAATTTTTGAGAGTCTAACATGGCATTTCTCTGACTGGCTGAAGATTATCTTATGTCCATTCATACATATTTTGTATCTCTGCAAAGCAAGTGACATAAGTGATTTCATCGCAAATTACAGACAAATCCACTGAATTTGCTAGACCTGTACAACAGGAACTCTGACATGAGTGGGGAACTGATCCCCCTGTACCTTTCTAATTTTATCAACAGTGATTCCTATCACCAGAAAAAAAAAAAAGAACCACCAAAAAAAGCCACTAAAAAGGAGAAAGGAGGAACAGAGAACAAATTCTCTCAATCTAGCCCATAAAGTTTGATTTTATATTATAAAATACGGTGATATGAAGTACAATTTAATAGCAGAATCTTACAGGGGACAGTCTGACTACAACAACATCCAAGATATGCAACAAGCAAAAGGCTGAGCTGTTGATGCACATTTTAATGAACAGAGATCCACAGCAATTACTCTTTATCTATGAATGCATTATTATTCTATGTAAATATTAGTGAAAAAAAGATAATAGGTGAGCCAGTTCCTACTTTCCTCTATTAAAAAGTGACATCATAATTAATTCTATTGATATGAACTTTTCAGTGACACTTGAGGAAGTGCAGAATGAAGAAAGCTCATGGTCTCAGCATAAATGACTGACAGGAAGTTTAACCTTCAGGGGTTTAGAAAAGTACTGGTCTAACAGTACCATAAGCTTAAATTCAGTGTCATTTTTAGGGGGTGGAAAGTACCTTTTAATCTCCATCTATTCTAGGAATAAATTATAACTTTTGTAGAGCCTATGTTTCCACAACTTCTGTGAGCGCAAAGGCAATCCACAGCTTCAAGGAAGAATTATCACACCCATCTTTTGTGAAATGAGTTGATATTGAGATCTGAGATATGTTTGTTTGGGGAGAACACAATTACAGGTAGCAAATTCAGAACTGAAACACTAATACATCTCATTTCACCAGAGAAATCCAAATCAGAGGGGAACATTTCCGACACAAGTTCATGCTATTGTTAGCAGAAATAACCTGTGCACTTTAGCAGTCACCTATGCATAGTCCATGGGGATTTTTCCAGTTACAAGTGGGGGTTTAGCCAGATAAATTTGTCAAATTAGCCAAATATTGTCAGATAAATCAGAGCCAAATGAAAATCTAGTACTCAGGAACACTATTATATTATGTCACATCCCCACATCTCATTTCACCAGAGAAATCCAAATCAGAGGGGAACATTTCCAACACAAGTTCATGCTATTGTTAGCAGAAATAACCTGTGCACTTTAGCAGTCACCTATGCGTAGTCCATGGGGATTTTTCCAGTTACATGTGGGGGTTTAGCCCCTGTGTCTGTCAGATAAATCAAAGAGCCAAATGAAATTCTAGTACTCAGGAACACTACAATATTATGTCACACTCCCTGGAGGGCTGCAGTTTTGTAATGAAATGAATAAATGACAAGGTAACAGTTTGATATCCTGAAAGTTCTACCTGTCCTTTAGGACAAGCATGTCAGGATAAATTCCATTTAATTACACTGAGCACAACTTAAAAAAAATAAATAAAATAAAAGAGAAAAAAGAGGAAAAATAAAATTCAAACATTATCTTTTCTGTCTGGGGCTCCACGTGTGCAATAGTGAATTGACCTCATTTACTGCTGCATTTCTTCATTACTTTATGCCTCCACAGAAGTGACACTGGAATGGATGTCAAACAGCAGAAAACTGGAGCAACATTTCAATATTTCGAAATGGGCCATGACAAAGCTAGCTCAGTGTTGATTATTATATTAATGTAAACTCCAGCAATTGCTGAGGGTTTTTCCTCCTGCGTGTACAGCCCTCTACAGAAACAAAAGCACTCAGCAGTTCCCTATAACTGATAGTTCGAAATTTTAAAACAATTAGCACAGCAGGAGAATGCACACAATACCCAAGTGTTTTCCCCATGTTAAAATTCCCATAAAGTACAAAATGCCTATAATTTCCTATTTTTTTCAGCATTATTTCAAATCAAATGCCAAGAAAATATATGGTAGGTCTTGTTTTAATTGAACCTGAGGCTTACAATGGAGTTACTTCATTGGCTTCACTGAATTTCTTGACAATTAATGTCTCTGTTTTGGAAAAAAATGTTTGCTTTTCCAAATGTGGGCTTTGTTCAGAGTTTTATGTCAGGAATGTGAGAAGTTACCCCATACCCCCTTTTCAAAGAGTGCTACAACTGCTGGTAACTTAGCAAAGGGGCAGAGACAGACACAAGATATATGCTGTAATATTAATTCTTCATAGTGTTACAAAATACTAAAACAACACCAGCCAAGTGTGCTATTCTAAACAAAAACAAAAAAAAAATCATGCCATGTCATCTTCAGCACCATTTCTGGGCAACACCCCTGTGTGGCATGAAAGACCAGCCATTGATAGCTTTGTAGCAAACATCACAAATAAAATCAGCTCACAACAGACTGACATGTGTAGGAACCTGCCATCCACACCACCCACAGGCAGCTAAGGGAAGGATCTTCCAGGCACCTTATATTTAGATTTAAGCAGTTCCCACTGAAATCAGCAGTGAGATAACAACGGACTTCAGTAGAAGCCAGTTAAAGCCATCAGTGTTCTGTTTTGTGCCCTATCCTAATAAAAAAAAAAAAAAGGACTTTGGTGGAAGTTAGTTTTTGCCGTGGAATTAAAAAAAAAAAAAAAAAGGTATAAAATCACTTACATTGCTTACAGGAGCTGGGGTGTTTCCACTGAGGAAGAAGAGAACTGAAAGGATCAAGAAAAAATTTTGGATACTGCATCTCTATGGTTTCAGCTTGCCCAGCTTGATTGCAGAGCCACCTTCTGGTTTCAAATAACAATTTCATACTTGCTGACAGTAAGAATGCGTGTGTGTGTACCTTAGTTATGCATTTGGAAGTGTTTCAATTCACTACTTTAAGTCACATTAGGAAAATGACACAGAAATAAAACACTGTGGATTCTGCTTTGCTCTAAATCCAAATAGCCCAGTGACACATTTGGATATCTAACAAACTCTGCCTTGGGCTCTTAGGACCATTTATGATTGTATAAGAAACTGAAACTGCAAACATGAACCGTGGGAAGTGGTGAAACCACAGTGATGAGAGTCAATAGAAACAGGATGGGAACAGTTCTGGAGAGATCCTGGGAACATTCTCTTTCCACAGTGCACTTGCCTGCTGGTTTGACTTTTAATGTTACTTTTTGAAACACAGAACCACCCCATTAATTCAGTTTTCTTGATATCTGACCATTCCCTGGTTTGGGTTGATTGCTCTAAGTTTTAGCTAATAAAGCATGACGTTTAGAACTGATTATAATGTTAGAGGTGTCTGCCAAATGATTGCAGTCCAGAAAGAAAACTAATCATACAGCATCTCAGGCAGAACATGAGTGTTACAGTGTCACTCTAGTTTGCAGTAAGTTTTTCCTACAGTTGTGTGATTAGAGATGGCTGATCTGACCCCAAAACGGGCCTCACCTCATGTGCTTCAGACAGGCCAAGGATTGATTGCAAAGGCACTGAGTAAGCAGGTTCTCAGTGGCATCATCATGAGACATGGGAGGGAAATACTAGCTAAAAAAAAGGTTATAGCAAAAACCCTCTTTGTTTTCCATTTTGAAATGAAGAGACAAGAGCAAGGGTTTGATCAACATCCCAGAGCACCAGAGATCCTGTGGCTGTGGCTCAGAGGAAGAAACCAGCCCCTCACACTGACAGCTTCATCTGTGCCTTCCACATTCCAAAGAACTGCTCTAATCACAGACCATCTCATTTATCTTGGGGCTGTTCCAGGTTCTATAAGCAATTTCATTCCCATTAGAGCAATGATGGGAACTTTCTCTGCCACCTACATGTCAGGCAAGATTCCTTACCACAGGGCCCTCAAATTCTTTCCCTTTTATTCAGAATGCAACATTATTTATAGAAACTTGAACAAGTCCAACAGAAGCAAGTGCAAGGACAAGATGAACTTTTCAGCCTCCAGACAGCAGATTAGAGATTTTCCATACATGTATGCCAAGCACTGTACAAAGCACTTGGCATGGAAGCCTCTTTCTCCCAAACAGAAATTGAAATTTCAATAGTGGTTAAAGGCATTCATTATTAAAATTAGCATTTTGCAAAGTTCTTTTTTTGTTGGTAAGCTGGCAAAAAACCCCATTTACTCCTGAAATGTGGGACTCACTGTAGTGGTGTGACACAAGACAGAACAAATGCATACAGGAAGGCAGCTCCCACATTCTCAGCTCAGAATCTCTCAGGTTCAGAGGCTGATCCTCAGGCAGTTCAAAACAAAGTCAAATACTGCTTCCTTAGCAACTCCGCAGCCATCAGGGAATTAAAGTTATTAAAATCTGAATTTTATGAAAGACGTAAATCTCAGATTCAATAGTACCTAAGCCAGGTGCTATTGAAATCAATGGTGGAACTTGCTCTGATTTAGCAAGGCTAAATCCTGTCAGCCATAAAACATACATTGGTTGCATTTTCAGTGTTCCTGTTCTTTACCTTATATACACACAGACACATGAGTTTGCAAGGATGCAAATGTTAAAAAAAAACAACAACAACCCTTTGAAATATTTTTGGTATCTGATAAAGAACCAATCACTGTTCATAATTATTTTTAAAATTCTATATTGTTTTGATGTTTAGCTGCTGCTGTGAGGCAGCTTTACAAACCTTCTGCTTTTATGTTCACAGGAGCACAGTTGAACTATTTAGTTCACATTACATTGATTGCTGCTGAATAGAGGACTTTTGAAGTATCACTTTAAATCTGTTTGATATTTAAAAAAACAAAGTCCTGTGTGTGCTATTTTCATAGTAGAGACTTTGAAATTATTTCCTGAGAATAATTAAAAGAAGTTAAATTATTTATAACTGCAAAACCAAAACAAAACACATTCTGTTAGGTCTTTTAGATCAGTATCTAAGAGGAATGTTTTGTTCTCTGAACATGTCCTTCACACTGCTTGCTCTTAGAGAGCAGAATGAATACTATTTATGAATAAAAATAAGATTTTGTTTACTGCTCCCAAATTCTTTACCTGTAGTTCTGCTCAGGAGAGAAGTCCACAAGCTGTACCAAGAGTTGGAACAACAAAGCATTTCTGGAAGACACTCAGGTATGGGAGCATGCAGGGTTTATACACATACAATAACAGCCCTGCTTTTGGTTAGAGAACAGGTATTTTCCAAAAGGCAGCACAAAAGTCATCAAGAGCTCAATTAAAATGAGTGGGGAAATGCTGGAGTACCTTATGGAAGATTTTTATTCTTTTCCTTTTAAATCCATTGGATAATACTTTACTGAAAAAAACACTTCAAAGTAACTTTTTTGGATGCTTAGCCCATGCTCCTCTAGAACTGTTTGGAAAGGAACCAGTAGAAGTTTAGTTTCTTACCTTTTTTTAGTTAGTTTTCCCAAAACTTCAAGTGAAAAATAATACACAGAGAAGAAAAAAACAAGAAAAAAGAAACAAAGAAGGAAAAAGAGATTCTCAAATAATAATGTCAGACACAAAAAAAAAATTTACACTTGCAAGTGCAAATGGTAAAGAAAGAAAATAAGATCAAAAGCACCTTTATAGTTAAAAATTGATGGTTTTGTTTAGTTCTTCTATATAAAAGCAACATTTCCACATATTTCTAATTAGTAAATAGTGTCTATTTACAAGAATTTACTGCAAATTAAAGTGATCAATATTCATAATATTAATTTTATTTTATGCTAGATTGACTATTAATTTCAGGGGTTTTTTTCTCCTCAGAGGTTTTTCCTCTCTCATTTTTACTTGGAGAATCAGAGAAGTGGAATCAGAGTGGATGAAGCTATGAGAATCTATGAGATAGATGAGTGAATTAGACAGAATAATTTGTCAAGACACAGAAATATCACTTCTTCCAGGGAATGATATACAAATTATTGTAAGTTATAGTGGCCTAAGAGAATATACTTCATGACTTTTCCTCTGATGTGATTTGTTCTGTGATGTGATTTGAAAAGAAAATAAATTATCAGTCTCTTGAAAGAAAAAACAACTCTGATTGGGGGCATGTTTTTGATTACTAAGTGCTTTATTCATTTAAGCAATAGACCTCTAAAATGTTCTTACAGAAAGGAAAACTTGAGGAAATGCAGTTACAGGAGAAGGAGGGGTGAGGAGAGCACTGTAACATCCCTTGTTCATGGGAATAAGGAGCCATGGAGAGGACCTGCACTTGGAGCTCATTGATATGGACTTGTTAAAATTGCCAAATTGCTACCAGCAATGTGCCATGCAAAGGTTTATTTTTGTGTGGTGCTCTGAGACTGGAGACAGGATATTTCCTCCACGGATACGGCCACAAATGAGCCGTTCTCAGTCTTTGGCACTGATTCCTAAATATCATACATGTCTTAGGTTTCCTTCTACCCTTCCAGAGGAAGACATTTGACAAATAATAGCAAATTCTTCTTCCCCCTAACTTGACACCTCACTGTGCCTGTCTAGAATCATAAATTTTCAGTAACAGATATAGTCAAAACCCATGACCAATTACAGTGAGGATGTGTAGAAATCAAAGATGCCATAGAAGCAGAAAAAGTGAACCAAAGGATTTACCAATCTGCACAGAGGTGTAAATTACTTGCTCTGAAATACACTAATATGGAACTTCTGCAATACTTTTTTCCCTCTTATTTTCAGCATGTTAAAACTTTTTAAAAAAAGGGATAATAAAATGCTCTAACACTGAAAGCAAGGGGTTAAAACACCTGGTCTAACCAAAGAGTTTCCCAGAAAGGTGGAAACAAAATACCTTGGATAACTTTCTTGTGCAGGAAATCAATGTTAATTTAAGACAAAATAAAATGCTCTTAAAGTTATCCTCGCTTGGGAAAACCTTCCTAAAAAAAAATCATTGTAAGTTTGCACATATATTTCAATATTATATTTAATTTGACTTTAAGCCCACATTTCAACTGAAACATATGTTTAAATGCATTGTGTCAATAAAGATAGACTTAAATATATGCTTAAGTGTTTTCCTGAAATAGAATTTATGCCACAAATTATGCCTTAGATTATTACATTGAAACAAGTCTCTAATTATAATGTATTACCAGTTCTGTTGTCTATTTTCCTGCTCCATTTAATCAGTCTGGAAAGAAAGCTATTGTAATTTCATCTTTTGTTGTAGATGGATGGGAATTAGAGGCCATAAGCAGCTGTACAGTGGGGAAATCAGGATTCAGATCCAGGAGCATTTCCTTTAAGTCTTCCAGATTTTTTCACTTCTTGTAAGATTTGGTTCCAGCAATTACATAATCATCAAATTGTCCTGGTCACTTTTGGATGCCATCCTCATTCCCTTGGTTTTGGACCAACATGCAACCTTTATATGATGGCATTTTCATCTTTTCCTGCTTCCTTACTGACATTTGTGCCCATAGATCTTCACCATAATAACATTGGAGCCGTCCTTGTACTTTGGTTTTAACCAGCCAAGTTATTTACACTGAACTGTTAACACAAAGAAACAAAAGGAAATTACACTGCATGGATGACAACCTTGAAATTAAGGGCTGGGAGTAAACAAAGCCTTCAAATGAAAACCTTAGCCATTTCTCCTTAATGCACAATGAATTAAGGGCACTGGGTAAATGCTATCAATCTAATTAGGAAGCATTAAGTGATCTTCCTCATTAATCAGCTCCTTAGTGATTTTCTATGAAATTAGTATTGAATTTTGTATAAAAGCAGTCTTTTTCTTCAGATTCCTTCCACCTGCCTTCACAGTGAGCAAGATGAATCATCTGCTCACATGCCTGTACATCCAAACATGTGCACATAGCTACTTTTTCACAGCTAAATAAATCAAAACAGAGCAGCAAAAGGAGATGGATTTTGAGGCTGACCCATGTCAAAGAAACCATGGCATGAGACAGAGCACGTGTCCTTTGCCAAACATAGCCATTGGATTCCAAATCTGGAATGGTTCCCAAAGGAAAACAAGTCAGGTTGGAACAAGTCCTTCCTGCATATCACTGAGTCAGAGTGGAGGGGGTGAGGTGTGATTTTCTGAGAGATTCATCTGGGTCTGCATTTGATCTAGGATGGCTCCCCGTGCTGCACCTCAGAAAGCATTAGGCAGAGGTGAGACACAAACAAATATGCTCTTATAATTTTTGAAAAAAGCAATTTCTCTATTAATTTCTGAGTAAAGATTTCACTAGCTCTCCTCTACTGTTGTCAAGTTTTTAAAGCTTACTTCATTATCTGTGTTCATGGAATCTTCTTTCCAAATTGCACATTCCCAGTTAAGCCAGAACCTTTAGGTAGATGAATCCTGTCACAGATCGTTGCAGCTCATGTGCTTATGCACATGGCTAAATACCCCAATAAATCAGATATCAGGATCTGTAAATGCCTTTTTTTATCTCTCCCTCAATGTTTCCATATATTGTCTGTAAAAAGCTATTTCATTTGAACCAGATCTAGAAATCACTGGATAGAGCCAATCAAAGATTCTGACAAAAAGGCAAAATGCAGCTTCACCAACTTTTTGTATGAGATGATTGTTATTTACATCTGAATCTTAGAAAATTCTTGTCAGAAAAATATTCAAAAATTTTATTTAACTTTCTTAACGTGACTCATTGCTTTATGTATTTTCCCTCAGGCATCCATCAATGACATTTTAATAGGAAGTCAATAAACCAGGACTGTAGAATTTAACACTACAGTTTAACAAACATGATACATCACATTGTGATTTAAACATAAGTTATTTTTTCTCAATACTGCACGGGAATAATCAGTATTCATATTCTTCTTATCTACATAAGCCTGTGTAGCTTTCCACCAAACATCAGTTTAATTATGTTTAGACAAATCCCTGTGTTTGGACCGGCAGAGAAATTCTGCCATTTCAACATTGGTTTCCATCTAGATTGCAATGAGAGTTTAAAGGAAAGAATAAAAATTCAGAGAAATATTTTATAGAGATGTCAATATAGTTTTTTAACTCTGAGACGTTCCAGTATGGAACAGCCATTTACTAGAGGATTTTAAAAAATCCGCCTTCCTAGTTTGAGAAGGAAGAAAGGACCTGACACCAATTCCTATAATGTGTTTGTTACAGATTAGGTTTTGCAGCATCTCCAAAATGGTTGAACTGCCTGAATGCAATTATCTTTCTCAGTAGAATGAATTGGGACAATAACATCATGGACAGTGAGGTTACACTGGGGCCCAGCAGTCCTCACACAATGCATTTTCCATAGGAAAAGGTTCACACTGGCTGTCCTTGCGCAGCTGGAAGGAGCAGTGAGCACAACTGCCCATGTGTGAAAACCACAAATGCCGAATGAAAAGAATCAGCTGGGACAATCAGCTGGTCAAACACTGATTTTCCTCTGAGATAAAAACAAAGCCCTCAGAACAAAACCAAATGGCTGTTGGTGTTTGGAACAGGCAGGGACTGTGCAGCACATCCCAGCACGCAGAATGTGTGCCTGAGAGTTGCCTGCTCCTGGAAGTTTCCATGACCAACACACCAACGTGCAGTAACAGCAGCACTGTGGAAAGCACCAGCCCCAGGGGAGCAGAGTGGAGCTGGCCCTGAATGCACAGGTGTGAACTCACCTGTGAGCCTGGGGAGAGGCTCAGCAGAGAGCAGCAGCATGTCAGGTACCTGGCTGAAGGCCTCACACACATATCATCATCTCAGGCGAGACTATCATGGCAGGAAGTGCTTTGAGATTTATCAGCACAGCCATTCAATTATCCTGAACCAAGTCCTAGAGCAGGAAGAGTCCCAAGAGCAATGGCAATGAATGTTTCCTACTCCCTCACTTCCCATGGCTCACATAGGCTCTCTCATTAGCAGTTGCATGTTTTCATTTTCAAGTTGAAATGCTGGAAAAATAGATTTGTGTATGCACATACAGAAAACGCAGCATTAACATACCACTGGGGTCCAAAAATACAAGGCTTGAACTGAAGGGGAGTGGCTTCTCTGTCGCTGGGATTTGAGGCTAATGAGAGAAGCTTCAGTGCACTTTAATGTAAGCTGATACCTGACCCAGGAGATTTGAATGAATGACTCAAAGCGGGTCAGATTTGGGGCACTGAACTCTGTGTAATCTGTCAGATAGCAAAACGAACACAAATATGTGGAAACACCATCAATAACTTGCAGAAATATATATTTTGCCTTTAATGAAAGAAGTACGTACAATAGGTTTAATTTGCTTTTCACTTGAGCCAAATTCATTTGTGCCAACGGCATGGAAGAATTGCTTTCATTTAAGTCTTGTTGCTGAAAAAGCACATTCAATTTTTTTTTCCAAAAGAAGTTTTTTCACCCCTAACAAGCCAGTAATTTTAGAAAAAACCTGTAGCTTGTCAGTTTGACATGGTTTAATTTGCAACAAACGGTAAACAGAGTATAGAAAATGGAAACTCTAATAGAGACAGGCAGAGAAAAACCATATTTTTTGTCAATAGAAAAATCTGTGTGGCAAAAAATGAATCACATATATTTGCATTTGTCCCTGTGACATAATGTTAATTACTTATGTGTGAAGCATTCCATTAGAAGGTATGCACCTAAAATAAATAAATGTTAGTTTAGTTAATTGCAGCCTAAATTCTAGTCAGTGACTGAGTATTCAGTACCCATTCATAGATGCTTCCAATTTACATATTTCAGAAAGCGTATTATGCTCCCATTTGCTTAAATGTCAAACGACAGAATGATCCTGATAAATACCATTTAAAACCAAGAAATACTCAGAAACCCCCCCAAGTGTAGCTCAACAATTTTTTTGAATCAAAATGCCTAAGTCAATATGTAGGAGGAAAAGCTTCATCTAGTTTAAATTTCCGCTGAGGGGCTGGCCCTAAATTTTACTAATATGTGTTGGTGTTTCTTCTTCACCACAGCATTTATTGTAGCACCCAGTCCTTCCAATTACTCTGTATCAAATGATTTGCTACCCACAGCCAGCCATGAGGGAAGTTGTGTACCCATATTCCCTCAAGCAAGAAGCTTGCTGGATGAGGAGCACTCCTGTTTGTCCTAAATTCTTTTCACATTTCCATGTGTTTTTAACATTAGTTCTCTGCTTGAGCTTGCTTTGACAAGCACATAATATGGGTGAGAATGATGTGCATACAATACTTGAGGCCATTGAAAAGCTTGGAAAAAAATTTGTATTACCAAAATTATTTCAGCAACAGAGCCACTGATCAGGAATACAAATAAACTGTAACAGATCCCCTGGGCAACTGTATGCAGAAGTGCACATATAAATATTTAGCTTTTCATATCCAAAGTATTAAGAGGAAAGATCCTGAGCTACAGTTGGTCATGAGATAAAATCATGAAATGGATCCGTGGTCATTTCCAATGCTCAGCCTTAGAAAGAACTTTGAGTGGCATCTCATGATGATACTGAGGCCCCAGAGAATTTTGAAAATGTGAGATAGACAAATGTAACAGTAAGATGTCCAGACAGGTAATGATCCCTCTGCTGGGACTTTATTCAGAATCTTATCACACTACTGGGACATACCACAGAAATGCATCCAAGCTCTATGTTGTGTATATTCCTTGGGAATCTCAAATAATGGGTTTTGTTCTTCCCTTTGCTTCCCTTGCCTTTACCTTCACCAAGAGAGTTTTGTGACATCAAGTTTGCTAACATGCAATGGGCTAGATGGAAACTGTACTGTCATTCATATTTCTGTCTCCCCCTCAGTCTAAATTTTACCTGGCAACATTTCCACTGTCGGAAATAAACCATTTATGGCAAACAGAAATGAAGTTAATTTGGAGTACATAACAGAGTCATTGTTATCCCAATTCTTCAAGTAAATTAACAAGTTTAAACATGCTAAATCAGGTAGTGGCTCAACACATGGTTAAGCTGGGTTTAAATAAGTGCTCTGGTAACTGTTTTCTAATTGAGGCCATTAAGAATAAATAAAACCAAAGGTAATAGGCAAGTGAAGACTACTAAGGAAAAGCAAGATGAGGACAGAAAGAACTTGTTAATAACATACTGAAAAGTGAAGAAAAGCATTTACTGAATGGAAACAGTGACTATTAAGTAGAAAACAAAGAAGCAAAGAAAAAGGAAAAGTACTTCAGTGAGGTACAAAAAGAATCAAGCTTAAAAACGGAAAAAAAGGAAGAGCAGAATCAAAATCAAACCATACTTTTGTAATTACTGACAGTTTTTATTTAATCCAACCAATTATCTAAAATGTGATTCAAGCACACTTGACTTCAGTGAATTGCCTTCTATAACACTTTTATGTGTATCTTTTTCAAAAGTCAAGTGTGCACTGATTGCACTTCAGACAATCAGTTACATTTCTAGAACGCTGGAGAGAAGAAAAAAGCCCACACATTTAAACCATCCATTTAGCATGAAGTTACCTGGAGTTTGGGTGTGTCCGCGCTGCTCACAGCTGGATGCACCAGGCTGGAGCTCAGGGCAGCCAGGGCTGCTGAGCCCAAGGTCACCTCCTCTGCTGGTGGCAGGCAGCATGAAGAGAGCTGAAGCAAGAGCTGGACCCTGTTTTCCCTTAGGAGCTGCTTTTAAGCCACACCACACCAGCAGTCTGTGATCCTGACCCAGGGTTGCCACCGCACCTGGATCCTTGCTAGAGAGGCCACAGCTGCCACTGCCACAGTCACACTTGGCTCCTGGCTCCCTGTCCCTTGCAGAGTGGCCATCCTTGCTGCACCCTGCCAGCAATGGGGTGTTTTGTGAGGTTAACAGCAGACCTGCACACTCACATCTTCGGGAGCCCAGAATCTGCATAAAAGCACTGTGTGTCATGCTGGTGGCCTGAAAAGTTTGCAGGGTGACATTGGTCCATAGGTCCTGAGTGCCATTAACCCTGGACTCATCCTCTTCTGATCTTTCAGGCACAAAAATCACCCTGGTTACTGCAACAAGGGCAACAGCCAGAGTTACACTCACGAATTACTCTCCCTTTTTGGCCGGGTCACAAACTGGAGGCTTTGTGAGGTGAATACTCATTCTGACAAACTGTTGTTTTGATGCCAGTCTTAAAATGCCATCAGATCAAGGCATGAACTTATCATCAGAGAGCTCCATCCAGCCTGCTGCTTTGAGTGTTTGGGCAAAAGGCACTTTTCCTTTGCTGAGAGGGGAACAGGGCACATAACCATCAGACTCGTGAGCTGGGACAGCATTTCCCAGTGCACAGCCAGCATGTCATAGGGTGTAAACAGAATGTAGAAAAAGTGCTTGTTACATGATGTGGTTAAAAAACAGACAAAATGCCAAAGTCCTTGAGAACAGAAATCTGAGGATTAGACTGGGAGACACTGGAGTACCTCTGTTGTTACATCAGCAAGATTTCCTCCACCTTTAGGATTTTAGTAAGGAGGACCTGGAAGAGCTGCCCATGTCCCTAAAGCCCATCTCTCAGTCGTTGTTGGGAAGCTATTAATGGAAAGAGGGCTGTGCTTTCATTCCAGCTGGTTTTGCCTCTGAAGGTGCTGCAGGTGGCCATGCTTCTCATCCTTTGCTGAGGGAACAGACCGTGGCAGGTGTCCTGTGGCTCCCACTTGTAGGAAGAGCACAAAACCAAGGATCAGCCTGCGCCTGTTTGTGCAAAGTGGTTGAAGAGCAGCTGCCAGCAGACACATTTTGATCAGAGACAATGAGGGAGCACTTCCTAAGGCATTTTTCCTTGGGAATCTGTGAAGGAAATTGTCAAACACGGATGGATTTCCTACAAAGCCATTCTGGTTTTTTTTCTCCCTCCCCCATAACTGGTATTCCTACAGGGAAGCCCAGGGGTGGGAATGAAGCATGCATGTAATCAGTTCTGTAGATAATCAATAGATGGACGGTATCAGGAAATTAAACTAATATTTCTAGCAAGGCAAATGACAACAGGAATTCAGTATTTGGGTTTGAAAGATTGATGTAAACTTCAATAAGATAACAGCCAGGATTTTTCTTAGTGACTTTGCATCCTTCAGGTTTTTAAGGGACAGATTCCAAGATATTAAGGCATTTGTTTTTAAAAAAAAAAAAGAAAGAAAACAAAAATCAAACTCCTACAGATTACCTCCAAAAACATGATTGTATATTAACCTGAAAATAACATCCCCTGGCTGCTGGGACTTTTCCCATAAGTTTCACATGGGTGACCTATGGACGCTTGGATGTTTTGCCTTATAAGGCTATGCCACATTTTTCTTTCAAGTGACTTTACTTACTCTTCTATTTCTGGGATAAAACATTCCATCATTTCTACTATTTTAGTTTAATTTAGGTCAGAAGCATCTTTCTGGCACCTAATTCTAATTTCAAAGTGTCAATGATTTTTTCAGACAGATGGGAGTTTTTTTCATACTGTGATCACCCTTTATTGGGTGAAATTGTTAACAATATCATCTCTAACAATTAGGAGATTTATTTTTATGTCTCTCTGACAGGAAAATCGAACTTCAGGTACTAAGATGGATGTCAAGTTCAAGTGATTATGTTGAGGATTTAATTCACACAAATCTAATCACTTTCTCTAGGTCACTTTTTGAGCACTGTGTGCAAAGTCTTGCTTTCAGTGTCACTCACATTTTCTGAATTCTTACAGTTTTGTTGCTGTGCTTGAGATACTTGAAATCATATCCTAGGACAAGCATTCTTCAGCCAAAAGCCCCTGTAGGCCTAAATATTTGACCAGGAAGGAGGAACAAATTTTTCCCTGAGAAGAACATTTCTTCATTAATAATTCTATATTGGGGAAGTTAGAATTCTTTAATTCTAGTATTCACCAAATAGCAAAAATGATAGCTTTGGAAAACTTATAATAAAAGTCTGCTTCTGTGTGAATCTTTCCCTCAAATGAAAACAATCTAATGTCAAACTTGATGTCACAAGGAGACTAAGGGAGTGTTTCTTTCTGGCTTATTTGAATATCTTTCATGCAAGATATATGCTTAAATTCCACTAATTCACCCAGTGCTGCTTGTCACAGACCATGGTGACAAGTGCTATTCAGACTTTGGACTTTCAAACAGCAATGTTTTGCTAGTCCAACCTAGAACACTCTTAGCACACTGGAAAAAGGTAAAATAACTCACACTTGATCTTACAAGCCTGCAGCAATGGAAAAAAAGAATCATCCTGAATCAGAAGATGTTCAAGAGTGCCTGAAGCACCCTGGGAGGCACAAACCCAATAAACCAATGATGGCTAAAACCAGAATGCCTGAAGCTGTGGAAGGAGGACAGGGAGGTTTGCCTTGCTACCAGATCCCAAAATGTGCTGTGGGTTCCAGCAGCCCAATTTACAGCCCTCTTGGGAAGGATGAGACAGCCACAGAGCAATTAGCTGGGCTCAGACCCGCTGGAGAGCACACAAGCTCCTACCTGAAAACCACACACAAGTTGCTGCCAAGTTTTAGAAGTTTACTCTGGACAAGTAGAAAAGAGTTTAGTGATAACAGGTAGGAGTTTAATTCTAGCATACCCTTTCCTATTCCCTCTGCTCTAACAGAGGTTGGTTACTTTTTGTCCTGCAAACACAGTAAGGAGCCTTGTATTTCCCCCCTCTCCAGAGGGGTGAGCTGTTATCCCCCTCACAGCACTTAGTTGACTGATAATGCAGAAGCTGTATAAAAGAATCAGGTGATATGACACATTGAAAACAGGAGCCAAGGAAACACAGATAGTATTTTTCAATAGTACCAGTTCAGGATAAGTTTCATTTTCGCATGAATTCCTCCCATTCAGAGCAGAAACTGAGAAAACAATCTGCCAGTAGAGAGGTCCCAGCTGTGTCAAGGTTCAGTAACAACTAGAAGTCATGACTGGCCATGCCTCCACAGATGTGTCTCTGGGGTTTGCAGGATAGCAATGAGATCAGAAAATTATAAAAAGGGCCCACCAGAAACTGCTGCAGCCTACAAATGCCTCAGGCATTTGTTGGGGACAAAGCAGCTCCTGTCACCCATGGCTAGTGTGACTTTGCTGCAGCAATTTTTGTTTGCAAATTTTCTCATGGCTGTCACCTGTGTGGTGCAGGTTTCTTATTTATAAATTCATTTGTGTTAAAACAACAATAGCAGTGCAAAAAGTTTTACTAGTAATGCCAATAGAAATAACATTAAATTCCCCAAAAGAAAACATTAAACAAGAGCATGTTACCAGGTAATGTTCAAGCCAATTCACAAACCTTCTCTAATAGTGGAAAAGTGAAAGGTTTGTTGCGAAAAGTCTTTCTACACTGTTGAAAATATCAATACCACATGCTGGGTTTGGAACTCTCCAAGAAACAAATATTGATTTCCCTCTTTCCTGATGTACAAATGGCAGACAATGACTGAACGAACTCTGAATCTTTTAATTGTTTTAAGGTTGACAGATTCTGTTAGTATTGAATTTTTATTGTTTCATTGTTCTCCTGTTTTCTGCTGCCACTCCACCCCCCCCCAGCCCCTCTTTGAAACCTTTCTGGGTGGGGCAGGTACTTTGCTTTTTTTTCCTTTTTTGTGTTACAAAGACAAGCAAAGGAGTAGATGAAATTAATGTAGTATTCCCTCTACTGCAGTTCACTGTCGGGTCTGATTCATCTAATTTTAGTATTACCATCAGGAACATTGTAGCAATTTCTTGGGAACACAAGGTACTTGTGATGATATAACATTCTTATTTAAAAAAACAACATACATTCCAGAAAATCGTGCTATAAAATAAATGTTTGCTGTATAATGGAGAACTGTGGACAATCCATTTCAGTTCAAATGCTACAAACAAATCCTGCTTCAGAATCTGTAATTTCACCAATTTTACAACACACATTAATAGCAAAATTGAAAGAGAAAGACAGAGGAATATGTAGGCGCATGTGTTTCTAATGATCCAAATGCTAAGCAAAATTTGGAGCAAAATGAAAAGGATTAGAATAATTTTTTTTCTTTAATTTTAGTTTATGGAATAAGCACTATTCTTCAATAATAGGTGTATGTCATGTAAAGCTTAAAAAGTAGTTATTCATTGTCCTGAAGGTCACCCAGACACAGTAAGTTCATTTCATTTTCTTGGCAGGAGACCCAGGCTTGTTATGTACTCTATGGAACATGACAGCCAGGGGCTGTCCCTCCAATCCATTTCAAGCAAATGTGATTTTTCCCTCTGGGGAAGGGGGGGAGAGAGGAGCTGGCTGAGCCTGCTCCTGCTGTACCTGTGCTCATCCAGGCACAGCAGCTGGAGGGAATGCACTGCAGAGGTGTCCCCACGAGTGAGGAATGGGTCAGGCTGTGCCAGCACCTGGGTCCCGCCGTGCCACAGCCACCAGGCTGGTGGCAGCAGCTTGGGCAGGCTTGTCCCCAGGGGCTGACACCCACAGGCTGAAATCCCCAAATCCCTCCAACAGACCAAGTGTGACCCCGTGCTTTGCTGTGATGCCAGTAGCTTATAATATATATTAGGAATAAAATATTTTGATATTTCATTTGAATGCCACAGTTACTTATTTTCCTTTCATGCAACGTCTTTGCTAATCTTATTTCTTTTCTTCTGCTGCTTTCATCCAAGCCAAATTACCTGCGATCCTTTTCCTTTTTCTGGACATGTCACCATTTGAAAAATGTATGTTGTCAGTGATATTTTTTTGTCACAATTTTTTAATTACTGTCTACCTATCTTATGGCACACAACACAATTAGATCCTTGGAAATAGGAATGCAACTCCCATTTGGGAATTGCACATATGCAGACTGACAGGGTGAGACAGGCACAATAGAGGGGCTTTTAACATCTTTTCTAGCACTTGTGCCTGTAATGGGATGCTGATGAAGCAGGCAGGTCCTTTCAGAACAGAAAACCTCCCGAAGCACCATGTTGAGATATGGGCAAAAGCAGCAATTAAATCGGGTGTCAAGCATGTGTGCTAAGGATAAACAAACATGCAAAACTAATTAGTTAAAATTTGTCTGGGAATTGGTGAATAATAAGAGCTGTGAATTATGAGACAGCTGTTTTGTGTTGCCAAATTTTCTCCTGTCCTTTTGGCAATGAAAATTTATGAAGACGCCGAGATATAGTTTATAATTTATACATTGTGATGTTTGAGAATGGAAATACTAAAGGAATGTAACCTTTTTACTGATGGTAAAGGGCAGTCTTGTGTATATAAACATAGCTCTATGAACTATTTTTATAATATTATAATTAATATAGTACACATATAGTAATAGAGTTGAGATGTCAAGTGTCAGAAAATATGTTCAGTATTGTTCCTGAAAAGATTATTGTAACGTCTCCAGAGTCAATGGGCCTCTCATTGTTCATTACTCAAGCTGCTTGACCTGCCTGGTTCTGTGCTGATGATACTGCAACACATTGGGTATCTTGCATAAAACACAAGAAAACTGAGTTTTCTAGCTGCTAGGTACCTAAAATTCAGTATTAATATTTTGCCTGAGTGTATTTTGCACTAAAGGAAATTAAGAACACTTTAAATTATCAAATCAATTACAGAGGGATTTAATATGCAAGTGAAATTCAATTTTGGTGTTCAACTTAAGGACACTTAAGATGTAAACCAGTTAAGTTCATTAATAAACTAATTGGAAAAAATGGGACTAAGAAAAAGTTTTTCTATAAAGTATGACCTTGTCATCAATTCTGTGATAATTCTACTTTTTAAAAAAATTAAATGTTATAGATTTTCAGTGAAATACTACTCTAAGTCTAATTTTTAAATGGGAAGAAAATGTTTTCTGCTAACAATACCAGTGTCTATGGCTTTACATTTTGGTAAAATTCCTCAAATTTGGCTGTCAAGTTGTTTTTTGTTTTGTTTGTTTTTTTTTTTTTTAAGCCAGCAATTTTTCACTTATTTTTCTCTCTTATTTTGAAAACCCTGGAACTTTAATGTCATTTTCATAGAAGCTCCTTACAAAATCATTAGAATTGTGTGATCAATTTGCATGAATTGTTCTAATATGATGCATCAAATAGAAGTTATGTTAAGAAATTTTGAAAACTTGCATGAATAATTGCAGTAATTTTTTCTTGGCAAAGTCTGGGAGAGCTGCCAAGAAAAATCTCTCTCCCTGACAAAAGTTCCTAAGCACTACATTTACAAAAAGTGTAAATATGTAAATATTACCGCCAGGAATAAGTCTTAAAAAGAACATATTTATACTGAAAGAAAAGGTTATTATTGAAACTGATTTTGCTCCCCCACCACTGTGATCACCAATAAATGCTAAGTTTACTGTAACATTTTAACAAGATATGTACATGTTCACTCAGAATCAGACTGATTTTATAAACATAGTGCAGGATGAGGAATGACCAACTAAAAGTATTGCTGACTGTCACTAACCTGGCCAAAATCCAACATATGACATTTCCACAAGAAGGAAAAGTACAAAGAAAAGCTGCTAAAATCAAGAGCAATAAACAACTTGAGAACAACAACAATTTCTAGCCAAATCAAATTCTAAAGAGATTATCTCAAACACTTATAGTCTAAATTATCCTGGAATAAAAACTGTGCTAAATGCAAACAAGGGGTGAAACTGGATAGAGAGAAGTCAGATAGATACAGGACACATCCAGTCTAAGGTTTTATCCCGTGTTTAAATTCAGATTTTCAGTTCCTAGGCTGAGTCCTTGCCCCTCAGTCACAGTTTGCCTTGAGGAGGGTGACATCATGCACAGCAGGTTTGTAGAAATCAGTGGATGTGTAACAATTTGCACCAGCTAAGGATCTGCTCCTTTTATCTTTCAAAAGCACCGACTGCAGAAACCTAATTTACTACTCTTGATCATAGCCAGAAACATCTGGCTGATGAAGCTGGAGTTTCCCAGGAGTATTCATGCCTCAGAAGGGAACTGGGATTACAATTGAGATGTGGATAATATCTCCGGTATCACTTGGCAATTTCAGACAACTTACAGTGCATTACCACACTTTCCTGCAATTTGGTGCTTGGATGTCATAAATTACATTGACACACCATTAACATAGGTAAGTAGAGTAAATAATTGATCTCTCCAGAGAAACATTAGAACCCACTGTAATAACAGATCTGCAGCAATCTCTATTAGAGACATACAGACCTCAACAGTTTTTCTTTCTTCATACCTACTGCTAAGCCCAAATTACTTTCCTTTTAGTGTCTTACTTTTGGGCTGCTATTCTTGCACTAATGCCAGGATAGGCCTTTAATGTGTGAAGTGAGAAAAATAGCCTACCAAAATTAGATTGTTAGATACCTCTAATAATGTGGATATATCTATGAAATTACATGTGCGGGTTTTTTTGAAGAAAGGAAAAAACTAGGTTATTAGTCTGTGCTAATAGCAAATTTTCTTGGTGAAAGGGCACAAATGAACCATTAAAGTGGGCAGGAGAACAGGAGAGGGTTAGAACAGGAAAAAGAAGTGCAGAAGAAAATTTTTTTAAAAAAGTGAGAAAATGTGAGAAGATGAGCGAGAAAGCAAGAAGAAGAAAGTAGGAAAGAACTCACTTTGAACATGCAAATAAAAAGATGAGCACGAGAATTCTAGGCACAGATGGATTCCCATTTTGGAAATTCTGACAGGATTCATAGACTTATGAGAGGATGTTACTCTTCATCAGATGAGTGATACTGATGTGACAAGCAATATATACAAAGGTTAGAAGTAATTCTATTAAGAGAAGGAAAGACAGACTAGCCACTGAAAGCTCAAAGTACAGTTTGCATTTGTGCTTTTCATTCTTTGTTAAAAATATGCTGGTGACATGCATGTTTAAAGAACAGAAATTCTTTTCAAAACTGGGTTATTAAACCTTTCCTTAGACTCAGCACAAGTGATGAAAGGTAGCCATGTGTTCAGATAGCTGAGGTATGAATCATTTTAGGGCTACTAAGTTGTCCCAGATATTCACAAACCATCTGTTAAGTGAAAGAACACTAGGTATATACCATACTAATAATTCCTACATTTAATAATTATACTCAGCATGACGCATCATTGGGAACAGCAGAAAAGTGCTTTTGGATACCCACAAAATCCTCACACAATTTTAAATATAGTAGGTGAGGGTATGTTTGAGTGGGCAGTGATAAGTAAGAGCATCTTTGCACAGAAAGGGAACTGCTTTGAGAACATGCCTCTTTTATTTTCTCACAAATACCAAACATTAATTTTATCTTCACTGCTGGTCACAAGATTCTCAGAAATTAAAGCTGAAGATGAAAATCAGAATGCATAAAACTAATATTTTCACAGGCTAAGTATGATTTAATTCCTGATTCATGTATTGTGGCTTTCTCTCATATATGATATTCTGTTATAAATTCTAGTGGACAAATTGTGGATCAGAAATCCTCAACATTGACTTTGGCAACAAAACTGGGTAAATAATACCTTTATGGCCCCAACACACTTTCTCCCCTGCCATGACCAGAAGAAAGTGAGTTATCTTTATCCTCAATTTCCTGAAACACTTCAAAAATATTTGTAAACTGTTTTGTTTGTGAAGCAAAATGGTGACCTGATCCTAGTGAGAATCAGAAGCAGAAATTCTAATAAATTTAAGCATTGCAGTCAGCATGGGAATTGTCAGTGTGTTTGAGTTATGTCTTTGACTTTCCTATGACTTGCTAAACTGACCACTCAGTTCATATTTACCCAGCACTAACCATCATCACCTCTCTATTTTCTATGTTGCAATATACTTTTGTCTTATATTTCTGGGAAACTTGAAAAGCCTTTAGGGAAGCCAAAGGTGTTTTACAATAAAAGGAGCTCTTGATTTGTATCAGTCCAGTAGTTACTATATTGTACTTGTGTGGTGAGGTATAGAGTATAAAACCTTAGCAACCTAATATTTTTTCCTTTCTATGACAAAATAAATTGGTTCACTATCAAAATTATTTCTTCTGAACTTAGGAAAACTCAGAATATCTAAAAAGACAAAGTGAACTTTTCACCCCAGACTTAGCTAAACAGGCAATTTTAATTCTTCTCTCCCATTCCCCTCTCTTCTCAAAAGTACAAATAGAAGGCTCAGGGATAAATATTACAAAATGGAAACTTTCAGCAATAAATCACTATTTATATCTTGCTGAGGTCAGGGCTAAGGCACTCATTTCTGAAAAATGTTTGCAGTCCCTTGTGACCTCCTGAAGCCAGTGGATCTCAACTACTTCATGCCAGTGAAGATTTGTGACTTTACAAATTCCATTCTCAGTTCTTTATTCACCCACTTCATCCCCAAAGCCACTTCCCTGAGGAGTCCCACTGCTGAAGAGCCTTAGTTCTCAGAGAGAGAACTACCCTCACAGGAAGCACTCCTTTATGGGGGATGAAGTCATTCTAAAGCATTATGTTATGGGAATAATATGGCCAGGAAGAAAGCAAGACAGTGGTGAGGGAAGGCTGCATGTGGTTCTAGCCACTATTCTGTGCTTGGAGAGCTGAAGGGTGGAAATAACATCCCATTCTGCCCCTGCTGGGTTTTGTTTTTCACTGCAAGACAAATCAGTGTTTCAGCCCCACCGTCTTGATCTTAACTGCAAGCTATAATTTCATCAGATCAAAATCTGTATAGGCAAGAACAAAGGGCTTGCCTCATTCTGTGTGCTTTGTGGAAATTAAATCAGGCAAAGTGCAGTAAAAACAACATGCAGTCTGAGTTTCCTCCTAACATAGGAAAGACTTTGGTGCAATTCTGTTCAGGTGTGAAAACTCAAGTTTTTGCTTACTTTTGTCCCTTTTATAGCTGTTGTACACAACAGCAAGGTGTTATCTTATGAAATCACATAATTCACCAGAATGGTGCTACAACTACTTCTATAGTAGTTATAGTAACTACCAGTTTCACTTTAATGCAACATTCATTATATTAAATTTAGAATTTATGCTTTTAATTTATTAATTTGTATCTTTTAGAGAGGAAAATATTTGGAAATATAAGTATTTTGATAATTAAAAGTGCTGCAAACCCAAGAAAATAAGGAAAATATCTCTTAAGTGCTTTGTTGAGAGAAAGATGGAGAAGAAAATCATTTACAAGGGGAAAAGTTGCATTTCTGTGAAATATACTCTTCTAACACAACATTCCCAGTGACTGATGGGAATATTTATCTGAAAGGAGTATTGTTGGATACTGACTGGTGATCAGTGCTGAGATACAACTTGCTTGGTTTGGGCTCCTGACATAAAAGGAGTATATCACAAACATGGTTTAGATGCACACAGATGTGCAGAGCAGACTGGTGTCTCCCAGTTTGATGGTTTCCCTGTTCAGTAGGTGGTGAAACTGTCTCCTAGATTTTTTTTCCCTACTCCACGATACTTGAACTGCCCTTCCTAGTGGCACTGTCTCCCAGGAGGAATGGAGAATAATTCCTTAGAGCCATGCATTATGACTAAGCAGCTGGCTTGTTTCTTGAAAATGAAATTTGAATCTCTTGAGTCCAGAAAGAGAACCAAATTTACTCTTTCTACCTAGAAGCACAAAGATATTGCTTAAAGCCACCTCACATCTCTGCTTTGGACTCCAGGCATGAAAATCTGGCACATAGAAGGCTTTCAGACTCCCTAAATTTTGCTTTTCATTAGATACTACATACTTACTGGAGAAATATGCTATACAGAAGCATTAAATATCCCATCGTGTCCTACACAAATTGGTGTTAATATTTTCTAATCCTAGACCTCCAGTTGGAAGGAACTCTTACAACATCACAGCACACGTTGTTAAATACTTTCTTTAGCTTATAGAATGTAGGTTTAATGAGAATTTGAACTGTGATCTTTTAATGTGATCACTTAGTTCATTAAAACACTGTTTCACCTACACAAATCTCTTGCTCGTGAAGTTCACTGCAATGAATCAGAGCCCAGCACACATGAGTAACCACAAAGTGAGACTGAGCTTTCCTGTATCTCTCTGGTGCAGTCCCCCATTGGTTTCTCGCAGTGAGGGCTTTTCAGAGACTGCTGTTCTGAAATAATAATGAGAAAACCCATTAAAAAAGATCCATTTTTAGTTTTTAAAGAATGGAACATAGTGATTCATTGCACTATGGCATGTGAAGTCTGTCATTCTGCTTTCGAGTCCCTGTTCATCCAACTTTGCAAACAACTAACAAAAAACACTGTATTTGGTTGAAGTTTTACTTACTAAGAATTTCCTATTGCCTAAAAGAGGATAGAAAGTAAAAGGATAGGAAAAGAGACAACAAAAGATAAAAAGAAAATTTATATGAAATAGAACTGGACCTTTCTAGGGCATTCCAGGAATAGACCATGGCTTATACAATGGTTGAGCATTTGAAAACAAATAGTCCCACAAGAATTTCCATAATGCCTTTTCCTTTCTAACTCTTTTTGTTGTTTTTCAGTAGTCTTTCTTGGATCTCTTGTTGGCCCATTAATTCATCCACTTGTTAAATGGAGGACAAACATCCTAAGAATGTAATGAGGGCAGGACAATTTGTTTATCATTCATATACAGAAATCACCCTGACATTGAAAATATTCCGACTTTTTTTCATCCAGTCTTTGTAACCTTTGTTGTCAGGTTCAGTTGCCCGCTTTATCCCCATCTCACCCCAGTGGTGCTGGGAAAAACCTGACAGCAAATAATTGCTAAATTCCCCATTCCTTATCCTCCCCTTCTGCCAGGAGTGTACCAGGGCTAACAGCCTGGAAGGGTCCCATGGGATCTCCCAGACACACAGAGATGAACATTCACCTGCATGCTTGGATGACAAAGCCAAAAAGAAAACAGGCTGCAATCCAGAAGAAAGATTCCACGTTTAATGCCTGTTGCTTGACTGATTCACTTGTAGTACAACACCTCAGCTCCCATCACATTTCCACAACTTGACTGAAAACTAGACATTTTCTAATTTTGTGGAAGAGTGTTTTCTTATGCTAACAGGAAATTCATAGATGTTTAAAAACAATTTTCTTACCAATAAAAACTAGTGTTTCTTCCCTTTCAAAACAATAATTTTGACTAAAAATAAATAGAAAAAATAGTGAGTCCTCCTTAATTTCTGGTAAAAGCTAGACAATTTTTAGCAGAGAATTATTGATATTTGAAAGAAAATATATATATGCACATGTGTATGAGAGGTACAGAAGGATGGTTCTTTCTGTAATAAGATTACTTTCCCCTTCACATATAAAGCTAAATGTAAGTCCATTTAGCACTTAGAACACGTGCTTTCTTCCCTGACTGTACAACTGCTGGCAAAGGCCTGAAGTGCCCAGGGGTAGATTGTCCTGTGCAGTGAAGAGACCCTGCACAGGATAAACACAGCCCATCACATGGCTGTCCAATTTATCACCCAGACAGCACCAAGCAGGGAGGGTTTAGAAATTACATTAACCTGATTTAAATCCCTCTATCCAAAATAATTGAACAAGAGAGCTGCTGTTGACAAATATGTGATCTAGCCATGAAAGCCATTCTGATATTTTATAGAAGCTGGGTTATGCCCCCCAACATGCAGGTAAGGCACCACTCTGGGTGATTAAATATGACAGAATCCTTCCTGGAGAAGTATCAGTTTGTATAAGCTCTTCAAGAAAGTGTTGAATATATTTACCTGGACAGTGTCAGGTTGTGCTGCACCATCATTATAAAATTGACAAGAGAAGTGCTAGAGGTAAACAGCAGATGATGGAAAAGGGCAGGGAAAGCCAGCAGCCAACAAGGCATGAGGAAAAAAAAGGAAAGGATTTTGATGGAGAGTCTTTTTTATGCTAAGTCACTTTAATGGACACAGCCAGGGAAAAAAAGAAATTCTTTTTTATCATAGGATTGTTAAACCTATTCCCCTAAGTCACAGTGCACTGAAAGAAACATTTTAAAATCTGATAATCAGAGGTAGAAAGAATGCAGTAACAGAGGAAGGTATGTCCCAGAAAAATGACTTTTACAAAGGGAGCCAGGATCCTGATCTACCCTGCAAATAGAAGTTTCTGATTAAACTGAGCTGGGAGCCTCTGGGAAAAATAAAGGAAAAACTAAATTTTTAGTTAAATAGCTTAAATAACAATAAATTTTAAAAACCATTTTTCCTGAAATAAATGACTAATTTATTCCCAGAATTCTTCATCATTTCTGAATAATATACGTGATGAAGTGTGAGAATGATGCTTGATTAAATGAGGTCCCTGGAGTGTATTAGAGGAGATTTAGTCTGGAAAACAGCATCTGCTGTCTCTTTCTTTCCTTCTCTCAATGCTGTGTTGTTTCCATGTATTACAGCATATTAGCCTCTTTCATTTTTAACAGAACAGGACAATATTTATTCAGATTTTATGTGGTGACCATACAATGGGTCTTTCAGTGTGAGGGTCTGAAAAATATTGCTGAATATTTATTTTATTTTTCCTGGCAGGAATAGCAATTACCTTCTCTTAGTCACTCACAGGTCATACAAATCTAAGTCATTATCTGATATAATAAGGCCAGTAAATTTAATTCAACTGGCTTTTTCCAAGACTATTTTTTGTCATATTTCTGTTCTTACCAGTGCAGCCAATGTTGATGATCATGGCTTTGATACAGCACTAATGAGAGCTAAAGAGATCTGTCAGTGATCAACAGCTGGGTATAGCAGCACTGCTGTCCTTTGCCACTGCCACCAGTTTGGTGATGATGAAAGGCCTGGGCACTGTCCAGTGCAGCTGTGCTGGACATATCCAGCCTCACCCAGCTCTGGAAGCTGAGAACAAGCAGAGACAGCTCATCTGCAGGGCTGCCTGAAGGGCAGGTTACTGGAGCTCAGGTGTAAACACTCACAGTGAATTTTGAAACCTTTGTAAGGACCCCAGCTGTCCTTTAAGACACCCAATCTGGCAGCAGCATCCCAGCCCACATCTGAGCAGGATTTTCATCCCACTTTCTCTTGCTGTACTCACACCATCTGCCTACCAGCCACAGTGATACAGGAACACTCAGTACCTGCCATTCCAGTAACTTGGGGGAAAAATTCTATTGTAACAGTGTACTTATTCAGCACCAGAAATAAATGCCAAAACATGACTGGTGCGTAGGTGGCCAGATGCTTGTCCACAAATACCTACAGACTAATAATGTCTCCAGTGGGTGGATTTGGTTTGTTGAGTTGTTATTTTTTTCTACTTGAAAGCTGTGCTGTTCAAACATTTTCCGGTATGCTCTGCTTCTTCATTAACACACATTCCTTCCCTACCATGTGCTACATTTGATTAGAAAGACAACCATTTTTACAAGATGATATTATGTCAATATTAACTAGTGACAGAGATAATATCAAAGATAAAACTGCCACCGAGTTATTAAGAGACTGTAATTTGCTTGAACGCTTTCATGAAATTATAAAATTGGGTATCATAGCTATATCTGATTATGAACAGCAACATATCTCCGAATTAATAATTACAATCTTGTTTTTACTTGTTGACAGTCTATGACTAATTGCTGTCTGAAGAGAATTTAAACAGATCAATTCAAAAATCAGCCATCTAAAGAAAGGTAACATGCTTAACTTGTATTCAGATGGGACTGCAAAGTTCCTGTATTTTATTTGGATATCTCTATTATATGGCAGCTCCTTAGGAGAAAAAAAACCCCAAAGTGCATTAACAAAAATCAAGTAATTTAATAACTTAAATGTTTTAGTTATTTGGGTTTTGTAATGCTGTTAATTTACCTATATTTAGAGCAAAGCGGAGTTAGAAGGATTTCTGATACCCAAACTGAGATCTTTCATTATCTAACCATGAGCAACAAACTGGTGACAATTGGTCTCTGCCCACTGTCTGTCTTTGACTTGTAGAAGATTGCATCAGTGCAGCTTGGGGTGCAGCTGCAGGGAGAGCTGCAGCTGAGCTCTGGGTGGGAGCTGGAGACAAGAGATTGATGACCCTTTGCACAACAAAAGGCACAAGGACCTCTGCCTATCATAGGGGCTCAAGTGTGACTGACCTAGTGATTCCCTGATGCTCAGAGAAGAAGGTTTCCTTAACGGTTCCTTTGAACTTTGGGTGACCTCTGATCTCCTGCCATCTCTTGGAGCTGGAATGCATTGGAAAATCTCTGAGGGTGTATGTTCCAGCTCTGTTTCAGCTGAAAGGAACCCAGGTCACACTCGGTGTTCTGTAATGTGGACCTGGGAACAGTCAGAGTGGGTGCTCCAAAAGCAGGACCATCATCTGCTAAGTCAGAAATGAGATGTCCTTGTGGTGTTGCACTGGGCTTAGAAGCAGCAATACTAAATCCTGGGTGGTTACCTGGGTAAACAGCAATGACAGAATCTTCTCTTAAACCTCTTATCATTCAGCTTTCAAAAGTAATATCTCCATTTAAAGTATAGGGATCTTTATCACATCAGAAGGCTGTTACTTCTAATTTGGAATATAATTTACGACTGTGTCTTCTGAGTTCTTTTTCAAACAGGCACAATCACTATTTCTGAAAGTCCCAAATATCATGTGAAATATAAAGCAAGACTACATAATTTTTCTTCCTATCAACTCTATCTTCATTAAAGTTCTTTTAAATATAATACTTAAGTTGTAGCTAATAGCTGAGATAAAGCAAGCAAGCATACCACCCACTTTAGAGAAAGGTGGCTCTGCCTGAAAGGCATTATGAGATTCCCTGTTTGATAAGGTACCTTACTAGGTGAGAAAACTGTTCTTTTATGTTTATCCAATGTTGCAGGCTATGTTCAAAAGCTGAGGAAAACCCTAATTCTCAGTTATTATTGCATTGCTGCTTGTGGTTGCAAAGACTCATACAAAAGGGATCTAATACAGAACCAATAAACACAGGTATACGCAAATAGTAAAAGCATCACAATGAAATATAGTTATTTTCCCATTATTCTTCATTTTGATTAAAAATTCTAGAATCTAAGAAATTGAGAAGGTGCCCAACAGAATCCTGGTCTGCATTCTGAAGAGTACTGCCAGAAGGCCAGGGGAGGTGAGCCTTGCCTGCCTGGGCAGTGCTGAGGCACCCCTGGAGAGCTGCACCCAGTTGTCAGCTCCCAGCTACAAGAGAGACAAGGACGTGCTGGACCAAGCCCAGCAAAGGGCTGCAAAGGTGCTCAAGGGATGCAAACATCTGACCAACAAGCAAAGCCTGAGAAAGCTGAGACTGATCAGCCTTGAGAAGAAAAGGTTTGGGGGAATCTCAGCATGCCTAAATAACAGCCAACAGCACAACAGGGAATGGAGCCTAAAATGAAGCATTGCAAATTCCATTAGAAAAATATTATTAGACTGTGTGGTCAAATAATAGCACAGCTTGCCCAGAAATTCTGGGGTCCCACATCCTTGGAGAGACTCAAAACCCCTCTGGACATAGTCCTGAGCAACACCTGCTTAGAGTAGGGGGACTAGGCCATGTCCAAAGACCCCTGCCAGCATCACCATCACATAAACCCATGAAAGTTAGCACTAGAGACTGACCCTGAATTTCCTGCTTGTAACATCTCAGCAATTCAGCAAGGCCCTTATCTTCTAACACTTCCAATCATAACATCAAATTCATTTATCTGGTATCCATGAGGTTTAGTAGCAGATTTTAAACATTTTACCAGGAAACATTAAATATATTTAAATAAATGTCTAATCTCTTCAAATTAACAATAAGGACTTAATATTAAGAGAGATTGGAAAGGATTTAGTAAATTAGTATACGAAGTGGCAGGTTAATTGCTCTGCGGATCATTAAGCAAAACATTTATTTAGCAACCAATAATTTAACCAATGAATTCAGCCTGTTAACAAGGGAAAAAATATTTTGAGGCATTTGCTCATATTTTGATGAATAAATTTATCTAGTGGACTTTTCCACCAGCAGTTTGTTTTCAGCTCTCATTCAATATTTATTACTCACACTCAAGGAAGTGATGGGTGCCTGAAATTGCATTTTAACTGTTTCTTCAGATGGCTGCAACCTCAGCTGCTTTCTCTTGTGGGAAGGTGGGGGATTTTTTGGTTTGTTGGGGTTTTTTTTTTGTTTTTTTTTGTTTGTTTTGTTTTTGTTTTTTGTTTCTCCCCACCTCTCTGTAGGTAGGTCAAAGAGCTATGAAGATAAAGTACATATCAATATGCACTTGAACTATCTTAAAAATAATTCTGAAAAACAGTGCAAGTAATTCTCCTCTAATAAAAAAGGATTCTTAGAAACACTGAACTGAAAAGGGCTGCAAACCTGGGAACCCCCAAGGCTCCAGCCTGAGGGGGCTTCATAATGTAACATTCAAACCCCAATATTATTCACATTTAAAAAATATATTTATCTGATTCCATGCATATTTAATGTGCATGGAAGTAATGGAGATAAATGCACACCATTATAAGCAGACACTATTTCAGTTCATTTATTCCCTTTCCCACCACTTCTACTGAAAGGACAAGAAAATAGAAATGAGCATTCAATCTTTAGAAGAGAAAAAGGCTAGAGACATGTATGGAAAAATTCAAACTTAGCAGGCAAATCTTCCAGAAGGACTCTGATTAACCTGGGAGAGAAACACCACCCACACCAAGTACTCTGCAGAGGGCCTGCAGGGTCATAGGAAAGGGAGAGCTCTTCCAGCTCTTGTATGATCCAAGAGCTTCTCTTGGGGGCCAAGGAACACAAGAAAAAAAAAAAAAAAATCATGACTATGCTGGGAACACATTCACTTCAGGTGTCAAAGCAGGCAACCAAAGACCTCTTATCCTCTCTTCCCAAGACACAGTGATAAATCTTAGTGGATTTCTTAGCACACAAAGAGGCCAAGTATACAGTAGCTTTTACAGGAAAGAATAGGAAAAATTCCTGGTGCCCTAATGTCATTGGCAAAGCTCTAGATGCTACATATTCCACTGAGAAATGTTGGGCTTTTTTAGACATTTAAGCCCTTAACAAAACTTGTGGAAATCCATTTACTCCCCATGTATATGTAATTCCCACAATTTCAATAAATATTGATCTTTGTTTTGGTATCTATTGAGATTAATTGAGTCAAGAACTAAGTATTGACCAAAACAAAGAGGAGGTCAATACTTACATTGAAGGAAAATATACACTCATCTTTGCTGAAAACATGAAGCCTAGAGGCCAAATATTTGCTGTAATTTATTTATCCTTTATGACTCCTGGAGATTCCACTGGTGAAAATGAGCATTAAAAAACTCCATAACTAATATAGTTTATATAATTAGTTAATTGCCCACCCTAGTGTAACATATGATCTCAGTGTTATGAACTACCTTGAAAATTCTACAAATGAGAAGGACTAGTTCAGGAATAAAATAAAGACATGCTCCCTGCTGATGTACAGTCTCTTTTTCAGTGAAGCAGGTTGTTCAAGAGATTATCTAATATTAAGTCTCCAACAGGTAAATTGTGGAGACTTAGGTCTGCACAATCCATCAAAATGGATTGGATGACCTATAGACATCCCTTCCAAACTATCTTATTCTACAAGTGCTTAAAAAAGGATGGCATGACCAAAATCCCATACAGTTCAGTGTCCAATAGCTGAGTAAACACTCATTCAACAGCTTCACAACAAGAGTTAATTTAAATCAAAAAAATTCAACAAATTTATTCTCTCTTTTTTTGTTTTGCATAATTGTAACTTCAAATTCTTGCTGTATTGAAAACCTTTCCTAGTCAGGAACAGAAGTCTAATTTGGTAGAACAAACAAAATACTTTCTGATATTTGAGTCATAAAATAGTCTGAGAAAGATCATTAAGATCATTGAGTCCAACTCAAGCTGTTATTTTCCTTGCAATTTCATCTGACCTAAATATGTAGTCTACAATGACAATGACATTACAAGTGAGCAATAGGTGACATTTTTATCACATCTGATATGAAACATTTTATTATAATCTGTTCTAGGTACTTTATATTAAACACACATTTGTTTAACATATTGCACTGGCAAAACCTCATATGGTGTGTTTAAAAGGCAACCTTTAACATATCAATATGCCTAAAATACATTTTCCTGGGAGAAAATTTTGGCTGAAAAGAAGTAGGGGAAAACAAGCTAGAGTTTTTTCAGAAATTTTGTAATTTAATTCGCTAGAAATGAAAGTGCTCATCCACTATTAGACTGCTGTAGCAGTGGAAAAAACATGTAGCTTTTAATGAAAATGTAAATAAAATAGAAAAAACCTAATTTAGACAGAAAAGAGAAGATTAAACCCCTGGCTTTTGATATATGATTTGATTGTGGTCATAGTATGAACGTAAGGATGCCTCATGCAAAGGATTCAATTTCAGATAACAGGCTTTATCTTTATTTTCATCTTTGTGCAATGAAGAAACATGTCACTTCTTTGTTTTAATATTTACATTTTGGTCAAGGGTGGTGGTCATACTGTCTTGGGCAAAGCCTACTACAGCACTATTTCTCAGGGGGAAAAGCCCAGCAAAAAAGGGGGTTAAACCTCACACTATGTCTACAGAAATCATCTTCTAAGCTTTTTTCCCCCCTCTTTGTTTCACTAAAAATTCCCTTACATATTTCATCTGCATTATGGTTAGTGTTCCATCTCTGTCATTTCTGTGGGGGGAAGAGGAAAAGGACTGCAGAGATTGACATTTTAATTTCTACTGTCAAGAATGACATCTTTGAATGAGCACACAGTCTAACAGGACTGGGAAAACCCAGCTGAGATCTTCACACCAGAGTAAAGCAAGGAAAGGGGAATTGAAAAAAGTCTTAAGTGATCCACCCTGAGAAAACTGTTTTAATCTGTTTAGCTGAGCATCTTATTTTTGCCTAAAATTAGTACATTCAAAAGAGTATGAGAACAAAATTAATTACTGTGTTAATGCAAATCATACCAGAATCAAGGCAGGTTCTCAATAGAAGATTTTTTTCCTCCACAGCTCTCTAACAACTCTCCTCAAAAATACTTTTAAAAATGTTTATATTCACAAGGTCAAGCTATAAGTCAAGGTGAGACATCTTGCTGTTTTTACCTGGAGTGAGAAGGTATATTTAGACTGTAATTCAAGGATTCAGAACCTCTGTCTCTTATGACTGTGGAAAAAGAATGAGGATATTAACATCCATATGCCAGTAGCATCTTTTATCAACACCTGTCTCTCTTTGGGGATTTGTTGAACTCTTAATAAAACATTTCTTATTTCAAATTTTTTTTTTTTACAATAAAAGCAGGATAGAAATAAAACCATGATTTCTTTATTTCATAAAAACTGGACAGAATAGAAAAACTACCACTGGCCTTTTTAGAAACTGATTGGGTACAACATGGAGGGGAAAAAGTGGTGATAAGCATTTGCTGGAAGTGCTAAGAAAAGAGCTAGGGAATTTCAGTGCTAGAATTAATCACAAAAGTGCATTATAACACAGTAATCAGACTTCTTAAAAGCCTAACTATTCAGAGTACTTAGTCCATTAAAAAATGCTAAAAAACCTCTAGATTTTCAGATCTGCTAGGTAGTAGTCCAAATTATACTTATCATTGTGATTAAGTAGGATGATTTAAAAACCAAAAAAACTGATTGCCCTGTCTCATTAAAGTAATACTTGTGAGCCAATAATTAGCTCCAAATAACCTGACTTTATGTTTGACATAGTTCCATCACATCTCCTGAACAGGTGGAACCAGTAAAAAACCCTGTGCATAGAGACACTAGGCTAAGATGTGATTTATTCATTTCATGTACAAGCAAACATATAGAATAATTTAAAAATAATTAGGATTACCAGTGTCAGCAATGAGTTGATGAGAAATGCCTTATGGTAGGGATATTCAGGAAAGTCCCATTTTGATACATCTGTTGCTTATATCTCACTTCAACAAATGCTTTATAGAAAACTTGGCACAGGGAAGAAATCCTTAAACCTAGTAATAGTCAATCTAGCGTGTTTTGATTACTCACAATCTGTAACAAGTACTAGGAACAATAAAACTTCATTGTAAATGCTGTGGAAACAGCACTTTCCTCACCTTAAGTCTGAAGATTTCTGGAAGTACAATAGTCAGTGCTTTTTAAAGTGAAGTTGCTGCAATTTTGATTCTTTATGGATAAGAAAGAAGTGCTCAATTCAGTTATTTCTGGAGGTGTTAGTAATGACATAAGGCAGCAATATAATCATAAATATACTGCTGTATACTCTTGCATAAAATTATGTTATTTATTCTACATTTATAAATCAAGTGCAGTCTGCCTGTGATCTATTTTAACACTTGGAAATATAAGAGAATTTATATTTGTTTATTGGAAAAGTTTAGTGATTTGGTTATACACAGTTAAGCTGGAAATTTAGTAATTTGGTGGTTGCTTATTGATGAAGACATGAGCAGACAGACAATCATTCATTCCTCCAAAATGAAAGCTTTCCAAATCTTTTGCTAAATTGCATTTCTGATTACCAGAGGAGAGAGAATTTATGGCCATGGCTCCAGCTCTGTAATCATAAAGTCAATTTTAACTGAATGGGTGTGGACGTGAACAGTCCAGGACTCTTGCTGTAACTGGCAGAAGTGCCAAAATGAGACCTCCTCCACCAAGGGCCACCAGGCTTCTGTACTTTATTTCTCTACACTGGCAGAGAAATTGGCAGAGCTCCACTGACCTCTGTTTGTAGAGAAATGTAATTTCAACACAGTGGATGGAAAAGTGCCTGTCTAAAACTCTTCTGTGAAGCAGTCTTAAAGGAAAGAACTATATTTCTTTGAAGAATATTAATAACTCCCACTATTTTTCCGAGTTAAACAGAGCCTTTAAGATTCTGCAACCCTTTAAACTACATGCAGAATATCCTGCATCTCACAAAAGTTGATATGGATATCAAATGGATATAGATAAACCATATACTGCATTAATGAGTGTAAGATCTTGAAATCAAGATAATCTAATCATCGTGTTTCATTTAGTCCTTGATATTTACTCCAGTAACATTGATGAGGATGGTAACTTCCCTAAGACACCATGAATTGCTTAGTCAGCTAATCAATTGTACCCCTTGTAGGCAATTGCTACAAGGTGTCCAAAAAATACAGGAATTTGATATTACTGCAAGCAGCTGCACAGTTTGGCAGGAGATCTACGTGATGGCTTGCAAACAAATTCACAAATAAAGCTTCATAAAGCAATTAACATTTCTCAAGTAGGTCTCTGCCAGCCCCTGCATCTCAAATCACAACTGTCTCAGGGTAGGAAATCAAGCCTGAATTCTCAGAATTATGTGGACTGAAGGTCACTTAGCAGCAGTTTACCTTCTCTACAGTCTTTGAGAGGGAGATGTTGAATAATTGAGAGCAGAAACCAAATTTAGCTGTTCTGAGCAGCCTTGCACAGCACTGCGTGTTCCCTAAGTCAGGGTAGATTTTTCCAAATATCTCACTTCAGTACATGTCACCATTTCACTTCTAACAGCAGAGTGATAGCCAAACAGATTTAGTCATGTTCTTTGGATTCACATGATATCTTTAGTACAGCTTTATTGTATATTGTTCTAGACTATACATCAAAAATGACCAAGGTCACATTGACAAAATGATCACTCCACACCTCTCAGAGATGAGACACATACTTTCCCCTTTAGCACTTAAGTGATTCAAAATCCACCTTTTACACAAAATAACACACACAACTCGGTCTCTATGAAACTCCAGTAATATACACCTAAGTCAAGAGGGTAACCATGCAAAAAAAGGACTGCCAGGGTGGAGTTTTGGCATTCCTCACAAGGAAGGACATCTTTTTCTTAGGTTAAAAGTATTCATGGAGCTGCTGTATTAAAGTTCATGGAATTACACCAGAAATTAATTTGGTCTTCATTGCTCAGCATGTAAACAATAGCATTATTATTTTGCTCAGACCTTTCTGGTCTTAATGAACTGATCAGATTATTTTATTCAGAGGTTTCACAGTGATGAGGATCATTATGTATTGTCAAAAGATTCAGCACATAACATCCATAACAATGCAGCTTTGCAGGAGCATAGCATTCTAATGTTAAAGGTTGATAAATTAAGCAGCCTTGGAGTTCTCATTACGTTTGTCAAGCTGAATTGTCAGGTATTTTGCCTTAGCTAATGGCTTGGGTGACCAGCAGTCACTCACAACCGAGGCCATGGTTATCTTGTTAAGGTAACTGAATAAGTGTTCAGAAAGGTGACAAGCAGTAAAAAGATGTTACAGTTTGAAGCAGGCTGCTCCAGATTACAGAATGTAAATACTTCTAAAAGAAAGTTTCTTCCATCTACTTAACAAGAGAGACACACCGAAGTGAAAAAGGGTATTTCTTATGATTACTACAAAGGGGAACTTAATTCATTCTTGATCTAAGTGTGATTCATACTGTTTATGTTCTCCTGCTTTCAAATACTGAACCCAGACCTAAAAACTCGATTACAGATTAATCATACCTGGTAAACTATTAGCATCACTACACATCATCTGCATTTGCCTTTTTTCCATGCAAAGCCAATCATCTTTCATGTCTGCTTTTAATGCTTTCCCTTAATTTAAATTTTGATACTCCCCCCTCCCCTCCCCTTTTGAAAAGGTATCTGCAGTTCACAATTCCCACTTCCATACAACAGAAGTAATTAAAATACTAAAGATATAGAGAGAGCCATAACAGCATTGCTGCTGTCTGGCCTCCTTAGAAAAGCTCTAAACCACCTCCCAGCCCTGCTAAGCCCCCTCCAAGACACCCAGCGTGCTTTTATCAAGAACAGTTAAGAGACAGATAACTTATCTTTAACTCTCACTGTTAATGAAGCTGAAGAGTTTCATTAATAATAATTTTTCTGTGCACCATTACAGTTTTAAGTCTTATAACCCTCACTTAGTGCATTTAATGATATTATTAACAATTTGAAACAGGTACTATTGTAACTCTTGTATTCATATATGCTGAAAGCTGTTATACCATTTTAAATTACAATCCTTTGAAGAAACTTTCCACAAAAACATAAGTAACATTTTTTAAGACACACACAAAATGAGGAAAAGAAAGTATAGCAGCATTCATGACAAGTTTGGGGTTTATGATATTATTAACAATTTGAAACAGGTACTATTGTAACTCTTGTATTCATATATGCTGAAAGCTGTTATACCATTTTAAATTACAATCCTTTGAAGAAACTTTCCACAAAAACATAAGTAACATTTTTTTAAGACACACAAAATGAGGAAAAGAAAGTATAGTAGCATTCATGACAAGTTTGGGGGGGTTTTTTGTCTTGTCTATGTATGACTTTTCCCCATAGGAATTAAATTGTGACAAGAATTCAGTTGTGGAACAGTGTAAATCATGAATTGCCAGACTAACCCGAGTTCTTTAGTTACATACATTCACCACCACACTCTTAGAGGTTCAAGGAATTCCTTTCTGCTACAGTCATTTCATTTCAACTTTTACTCTGAAAGCAATAAAACCAATTGCTCTGTTTACATTTTTGGTGGATTGACAGTGTGCACATAAGGTACAGAACGCCTTTCCCATGCAAGTTTTGTGATTATTCTTCTGTCTCACATTTCAGAAGTTGAAATGAAACCCCTCCTTTCCTTATGCCTCCATTACAACCTTATACTGCATTCTGACAGCCCACGACATTAAAAAAAAACACTTAAATACTGGCCTTCATCACATGATTGGGAACAGAAGGGAATTTTCTTTCCAAGTTTTTCACTGCAGATTTCCAATCTCCCTGGGCAGGTCTGACTTTCCTCCTGGTACTGTTTGTACCCTGCCTTAAAGGTAACACGACATGTGCTTTGGAACTGGGGTGTGTTGAGTCACTTTGATGCATTTTCTGTGTACTCCAGCACTGTTTAGTAAGTGCAGTGAATCAAGGAACCATGACAATTTTGCAACAGATGTAGTCTGTAAGTGTATTAATATTCAGATAAATAAACAAGAGTCCCTTCCTTCCAGTGTTCCTCAAGAGCAGTCGTTCTGTAAGATGGTGTGGAGACACTCTGGCTCTAAACTACAATCAAGCTTTTCAAAAGCTTTTCCTGAACTAGAGAAGGCACTGGAACTTGAGAATCTACAATGGGGCAGAATACAGAATTTGGAAGATAATTTCTTTCCCCTCAGCATGCACACAAATGTTTTTCAAAACAAAAATACCACAAAGCAATTTACTAAGATAGAAAATTCCTGCAATGCACAGTCTAGTTCATGGCCTTGTTCACAGGATCTGAGAATAATTAAAAACCTTATTGTCAGTGATGATTATTTTCAACTTTATTAAATCTTATGATGAACCCATCCCTATCAGTTTCTCATAGGAGTGCTGGGAGGATTGCTCACTGCAATATCTTCAAACTCTCATCTCAGGAGCAATGCTGACTGTCCCCATGGTGACCTTAGAGACACTCATAAAAAATTAAATTCACTGTACACAAAATGGAGATTTTTCTGGCTAATGGCACAACTTTACACATCTTTTAATGTCTTTAACAGTTACAGTGCTGAGGATATCCTGCATGAGCTTTTCCTGTGGCACAGGTATCTCTGCTGAGCATTAAAATTCAACCCAGAGAAAACTTTGCAGGAATAGGGCCTTTTCCTGTGGCACAGGTATCTCTGCTGAGCATTAAAATTCAACCCAGAGAAAACTGAAGCTTTGCAGGAATAGGCTGGAGGTGTCTCAAGCTGCAGGGACAGGACTCCCTTCTAAAGCTTTCAGTTGCATCCTGGTCTGAATTCTGAAAACATCTCAATATTCAGCTCAAATTCTCACTGAGGTTCTTCCTTAAATATACACTGCCAGTGTGCAAAAACATACCAAAACCAACAAAAAATCTCCAACCAAACCAACAAAAAATTAAACAAAAACCCAAGGAAAAAAAAAAAAAACAAAGCAAAAATACCCCCAAAGCCCCCCTCAATAATTTTCTGAGAAGTACCCCCAAAGGCCTGTCTTTGCCATTAGTAGCACAGATCCATTGTACAGCAACCGTAAACCAACCTAAATAGTTTTGAATTTCAGAAGCATCTTAAAATTGCACTTAAACCAAAATAATCAAATGCATATTTTCTTGTAAATTAATTAACAGATTTTTCACCTGTCTGCCTAAAATGTGACATTTAATTTTTGTAAAAATCTGCTCAAAATTTCCTGCTGTCTCAAGAAACTGATCCAAGTTACTGATTATTTCACAGAGATATCTTTTAGTGTAAATTATGAAACAGAGCAGGCATTCTTCTTTCATCTTCTTAAACTAACATCATCCTCTAATAGTCACATCATTTGGGAATAGACAACTTAAAACTACACAATAAGGAAGATATTGTTTAAGGATTAAGTGCATTTCCTGATTACACTGCATTTCAAGATTTGGATGAGTACCAAATATTAAGACCTCTGTCTTCAGGACAGATTTGTGAAATCTCAATGAGTTTCTAAATCTGCAGATAAAAAACCTTGTAGGGACTACAAATAAGCTAGAGGACATGCTAGGAATTCAAATTATCTTGACAAGTAGGAAAGCAGCTGAAAAACAAAGGATGTTTATTCAGTGGGGACAAAGGCAAGGTTCTGTACCTAAGCATAAATAATTAACTATGCAAATGTAGCATGTGGATCAAGTTGTTAGCAGTTTTACAGCAAAAGATATGAGGTTTATGCATCAGTGATGAACATGAGTCAACAGTGTTACAGTGTTGAGTAAAAGCCAAATACCCCCATCAGAGAGCTGGAAATGAGAGTCAAGATGCATCAGGCAATCTTTTCCCTCCAGGCAGGGCCAATAAAGCTTCAGCTGGAGCATGCCATGCAGCTCCTCACTTTGATTTCCAGGAAATATAGACTAACTGGAGAGAGGGAAACAGGGCACTCAAACAGCCAGGGCTCATTACCTATGACAAAGGACAGAAATATTTGGAACTGTTTAGCTGACAGAATAGAATATGGGAAATGTGATGATAGTCTATAAGTGTGCAAAAGTCTTTTGTCAGAGAGAAGTGATGAACACCTCTGTAGCCATAGTGTATAAGATAAGAAAAATTTGCAGTTGCAGTAATAAAGATTCAATATTGTTCCCAGAAAATTTGCCTTTATTCCAGCCCTTCACCCTCCCTTCCAACACAAGTGAGATGGCCATCATCTCTAAGCTGGTATTTTTAACAGGTGAAAGAAATGGCTGTTAGGAATAAAGAAGTTATAATAGAGGCTCCTAAAGTACTTCTGAAAGTCCCTTCCAGTATTATTTCTGTTAAGAACCTGCATGTACACATTCACACAGACTGAGCGCTGGGGAGGAAGGGCAATGAAAGCATGAGGCAAAATCACTTTCCCTGTAACTCTTCTCCAGTTTTCCTTAACTGTGGTACAAGCACACTCTATAGGAGGGATAGAACCAGCTCAAGCTTCTAACAATTTTTTGGTATTAACAGACAAACCTGTGCCCAGCTTCTCTAATTTGGGCTGGCAGTTGGATTTTCCACCTTCAGAAAGACACTGGACAATCATATCTGACAACTAATTCAAAGCAATAACCCAACACTGCTCATTCTCACCATCAGCTAGAGTTTTATGCCCAGCTACAGTGATTTGCATCCTTTTGAACTTGGCAGACATGCCTTTGGAGTATAGGCAGAAGAAGGGAGTACTCCTCTGCTAAGAGAACACGGTCATTGTCATTTCAGAAATTAGTAGAGACAAAGGAAAGCCTTGGCTAAAACACTAACTCCAAACTAACAAAAAGGATGAGGCTGGGTCAGAAAAGCTTTGCTTTACAAAGAATACATTCTGAGTTTTCTGTTTGGGAGTCTGGTATTTTAGGGGGGTATGCATGGATGTTGTGTGCATTTAAACCAACAAGGAGGTGTCTTGGCTTTATTTTATATAAACCAATATGCTATCCAAGCTTTTTACACCCATTGCACTACCTAATTCAGAGGATTGCATTACAAATCAGATATTCTGATGCAAGGCTGAAACCCTACATGGGAGGTGGAAGACAGTGAAATATAGGAATAAATGGTAGAGTTGTGCCATTATCCTTCAAGAAAAGTTGTTGCTTCCTAGGACTATAGCAAGTATTCAATGAAAAACAAAGACAGAGAACATTAGGAAATTAAAACACAGGCACCTGGGTCTTTCTTACAGTATATAAGCCATTAGAAAAGGGTTTTCAGTGTCTTGTGGAAAGTTCATTCCTGAGCAGGAATGGTGTCAGAGGTAAACGTGGTAACTGACAGATGAAATCAAACAGAAACAAACATTGAAAGTTAACATCAAAGGAAGCTTGGAGTTGTATTTATAAGCCAGAAAAACACAGCAAGGAATTGCTGTGCACATATGGTCTGTGGTGCTGCAGCAGTATCTATATTTGCTATCACAGTTTTAAAAAAAACAAACACCAAAACCAGCTATGTTATTGCTTTGAATCTAATCATTCCCATCATCTAAATTCTGTTCCTTGATGTAAACATGCTGAGGATATTTTGAGAAGAAAAATCACCACCCAAAGTGGTCAAAGGCCTCGTACAGCAAATGGGACAAGAAAATGAAAATATATCTACAACTCAAGTAAAAATAATGCCAGGCAGCAGATCTTCATATAATATTTGCTAGGCTGTAATGTTTTGTAAATTAAATTTCTGAAGGGAGGTTGTATGTGTAAACACAGCAAGCAGTACTTAGTTAATCCATAAATGTATTGGCTCAAGGAACAGTTTTAGCACATGGTGTTATTTAGAAATCTGTGAGACTTCTAGAAATTCAAAATTTCACTCTGCAGAAGAGCTTTAATTCCTGTGGCCCTAAATTTTCATAGTATCAAGTTTCAGAATACCTATTGGCAAAAATAACAACACTGATTCAGATAAAATGCAATTTATTGTAGAGAAAACAGCTAGACAGATTAGACTTTAGGACATATCCTCCTCTTGATATATGTGCTTAATTCCTCTCAGCACTAAAGGGTATTATTTGCATGTTTCAGAACAGACTATGTGCCTTTCAACTTTACTGTAATATGCAGGTTCCATTTCAAAAATGAGTGGGTGTTAAATACAAGAGCATAACACACAGTACTCAAGATTATTTAATGATACAAATAACATGACTGCACCATGCCAGGAGGGTTCAAAGAGTGGCTGAAGGAGATTTAAGTTAGCAGCCCTCTCCATCAGATAATTCCTAAGGCCATAAAATATTTGCTTTTACTTATTTGTGCTTGCTGTGTTCAGTTAAGAGACCACCCCTTTTACCCCATATATCCAGACAAGTGAAACTCCTGCAATAGGGCTTGCCAGCTGTGTTCAGTTAAGAGACCACCCCTTTTATCCCATGTATCCCGACAAGTCAAACTCCTGAAATAGGGTTTGCCAAAAATCCCACAGTAGAAAGAAAGAAATTCCATCAGTAACACCTCCATGTTATAAAAATGCCTATATAATTGTGTTCCCAAAAAATCCCACAGTAGAAAGAAAGAAATTCCATCAGTACCACCTTCATGCTATAAAATGCCTATATAATTGTGTTAAATATATAAAGTATTTACAATTTGCTTTGAAAAATTAAATTATGGCCAGAAGCCAGGATTTTTTACATTATTTCTTCATATTTTTCTCTAGTTTTACAGAGCCTTGGACAAGTAATGCAACACATGTCTCAGTTAACAGCTGGACTCCATCTTTCAGGTATTTTCAACCTTAATGATTCTACAATCTCTGATGGAAATGAGGTTTAACTAGAGATCCTTCACTGTTTGGACAGATCAGTGGGGAACATCACAAATATACAAAGTATTTTCTTAGGTTGTACAAATGCAATAAAGAGTGGATACAAAGTGACACCAGCATTAAACATGAGGTCAAGCACTTGCAGCAACAGGCAGGAATAAATGAAGGTATGAGAGAACATTTCAGCTATCAGAAGAGCTGCATTTTCAAGATACTCAACTCTTTTGACTTCAACACTGACTGTCTAGCAAAATACTTTACTAACTTAGGAAAATAAATGGTGAGATGCAATCCCAAGTACTTTTATACCCATGGCATTCCAGTAGTAATCAATGATCAGCAGAGATGTCTTAGAAAGCAGCCCAGAGCCTTTGAAGCCAACACAAAATAAACTGCAATTTAACTACAGGTCCATTCAACTGCCTGGCACCAAGTAAACAATTAAACTTCTGAAGAGGCCTGCTTAAAACAAATTTTAAATAAACAATGAACAAGCAAACTTCCAGCCTCATCATCCCTTTACTATAGTAACAATGAAGCAACAGGTTAAACATATCAGAATTATATTATCACAATTATATCCCGGTCCAGAAGTGATAAAAATTTAGAAGAACATGAAATATTTGTTAAAGCTGCATTTTTCTCAGTTTTCTTAAATTGATTAACACACATCAGGCAGAGCGAAAGATAAAGTCAAGCCAAAACCTTTCCTGAATAATTTTAAAGATATCCTACTACAACAACAGAGCAACTAATACCAATCTAGTTTTACATCCCATTTGCATAGAGTTACAAATAAAAATATATAAAAGAAAACCACTTAAGTGACAGGAATAATACTTCTGCAGCATAAAAGAGTTGCACAACAATACCTGGGAGACAAAGTATACAGAGTTATGGATTTTTTCTTCTTGAAGATAAAAGAAAACTTGCTTCAAAACTTATGAGAAACAGAAGAAAACAAAATAATCCTTAAACCAACATTTGTTGCACTCAGGTGGGAATGTCAGCTGTTCCTCTGAGTAATGCCCAGATTGCATTTCTCCACCCAAGGGGTTGGCAGAGCCAAAGCAAAGACATCCCTTTGACTCCTGAGCAAACCCACTAATGTTTGGGGGTATTTTTGACAATTAAGATAGAGTTGGACAGCAAGGACCACAGACAAAGTTTAAAACACCTTTCTCACCCCTTTCCCCCAAGCTGTACTCCATCCCCTCGTTCCCAGCTCCTCTCCTGCCCTGGGTGGCACAGAGGCACTGGGCCCAGCAGTACCTGCCTGCAGCTCCTTCCTCCTCGGCATTCTGCTCCAGCATCACCTTCTCCCCACAGGCCATGGCTCCCTGGGGATAAAGCTGCTCCTGACACAGGCCCTGCTCCTCCCCAGGCAGAATTCCTGCTCCAACACCCCCTACTTATCCCCACCGGGCACTCCCAGCTGCTTCTCCGCCCTCCTCATGGCCTGAGGGGAGGAACTCAAACAGGTGCACCTGGGCCACCATGCCCATGGCTGAGGGCTGGCTGAGCTCTGGGGGCAGCTTCGACGGCTGGAACCGGCTGGAACAGGCTAGAAGAGGTTGGAACAGGTTGAATTTGGGCAGAGCAGCCCCAGCACTGACCCCCCTCAGGCAGGCTCGGCAGCCCCCAGCCCCGTCCCCTCAGTGCACAGACCCAGCGCAGCCCATGAGGGCCATGGCACAGGCCACAAGCTGGGAACTGCCATCCCACCTGGAATATTCACACTGTTAAACCTTGCACTCATCTGAGTGAGTGCCATTGGCAATTCCACACTGGGCACTACACAAACCATTTCCCAAGGTGCCCACAGAAAGGCGGGAGGGGAGGTTGTCTCTCCCTCCCTCTCTCCGCACCTACAAGCTGCCCCTCAGCCCAAATCTCATTTGGCAGAAGCTGCTGGTAAACTGTGGTGTTAGCACTTGCCATCTAGACAGAGTGTTTCTCTAGCTGCTCATTGTCCACCACCATGCTCAGAGGATGAAGAAGCCATGGATGTTGAAGTACCAAGCCCTGAGGTCGTGTGAGTATGATCCATGATTTTCCGACGTGTGGCCTTGCTCCATTTGTTACTCCAAAGATTCAATGCCCCTTTGATGCCTAACCAAACTAGCAATTAGTTGTCAAGGCGCAGCTGAAATGTCAAAATAAAACCAGTAGGTTTAATCAGCATTTCCATGGTAGCTGAAATGATGCTGCTTAATGGCTGAAATGGGTTGCAATAAAAGTGAGTTGACTGTGTATCCCTGAAAATTGATTCCTGGAAGAACAGTCAAACACAATTGCTTCAGGAAAGAACATTAAAAAATATTAAACCATGGGTCTCTCAATTGCCTTAAAACATGGGCATAAAATCTAAATCTCTTTAGGAGTATACCAAATTTAGCCGTAGATTTAGCTGGAGAAAATAAATTTAGAAAGGGAGAATTTGTTTGGAATAAATCTTTGGAACAGCCTAGCTGATTGCCTTTTCATAAAGACTACATCTTTTAGGGAAAAACCACGTAACTAACTCTCCCTGGTGCCTTGGATAGTTGAGGTTTTTTGGTAAAACCTCTCATTGTCTTTATTCTACAGCCACAGATAATAGTGCTCTCTCACCAGGACAATGTATATAAAAAAGGTAAAAAACCTTGATTTGAAAATGGTGGGTTTGACCCATGAGGTCAAAAATGAAAACATCATTCTATATATGTGATACTTAAATTGGAGAAGTATTTAAAGTATCCAACAAATATTTTAAAGATAAAATTATTTGATGAACAAGACTGTTGTTAATATTACCATAGGCATCAATTTCACAACATCTCAAGAGCCATGTTGTGGATCGTGTTTACAACTTTTTTGAGGTGAAATGCTTTGCTACTCATGTTTATTCTTATGGATTTTTTTGCAGTTTGATTATTAAGTTTTATATGTCTCAATACATTGTGGTTTTATACAAGATATTTGGGAAAAAATATATGGAAATTGGTCTTCTTTTTGCAGTTCTCTTTCTGGATAATGACACAGAAAATACTTCCATCATGTAAATTAAACTTGTGGAGAGATTTGACAGATTGATGTTAACTATCTTGCTGTCAGATTTTAAAGCAGTATCTCATTTTTCTTTTACTTTTGTAAGTACCTAAATCTATCAATATGTTTTAAAAAGCAAAGCAAATGGGTAAAGCAACTTTATTAGCTGTACCTAAATGTCCATTTTATGTTGATAATGTCCAGGGTTCAAAAGCTGAAGCTCTAGGAAAGGGTAACAATTTCATATTTTGTCATTGCATGATAAGAAAGGACAATAACAATGCAGCAGATATGAGGATTTTCACAGTTAGCAGCCTGCCTGTCACACCCCTCATTATCTGGCATGCAGATGGCTTTTACAATATTTTTCCCAAGTATCCTGCAGTACTGAAATGAATTCTGTAAAATGATCTACCATATGTTTATAAATACTATGTACATTGTGATTACACCTAGGCTGAAAGAGAGGGACATTTGCATATGGAAGCTGTCAGATATCTCACTAATGGGCAATATTATTTATACATGCACCTTACAATTAATTACAGATGAAGATTACTACTGGGTGAAGAATTAATGACAGTTGGTTCAGCACAGTCTAACAGGTTTCATATCGATGCATTGAATTACCTAAACACAATTTGAAAAGTCAGGAAAGGTTGTGTGGATTCCTAACTGCAAATACATAACCAGCCACTTATCTCTTTCATCCCAAATTAATGTTTTGGGAATAGGACAAACACTGTAACAGTACTTTGAACCAAATGTTGATATCAAAGAGCAAAAATTAGATAAATATTCCAGCAAATGCCAAGTCTAAGGGATGCAGTGACAAGAGCTTTAGGAAACATTGGAAATAGCTGCCCATCCAGAGAATTGTTCTTACAGGGATGCTCAGTGAAAGATGTGTGTAGAGTCACTTAAGAGATTCACCATTTCTGATTAACTGTAAAGTCAGTGTAGTACTTAGCAGCTCACAAATACACAGGGCAAGAACAATGAGAGGAAAGGAACAGGCTGATGGGCCAGCAAGAGCCAAGTGCAGAGTGGCCTGAGAGGAGGGAGCAGGGAGAGGCAAGGCAGGTAATTTTATCCCACCCCCTGCCTTGGCTGCCCCATCTGCCAGGTGATCTCTCCTGTAACTCAGAATATCCTGCAGTTGAATTACCTGGTTTTGCCTGGCATGGAGAGTGGCTGCCGACCTGGCCAAAGCTTGATACACCTGTTGTTTCTTTGCATTTTAATGTCATTGTTTATCATTACTGCTGCACTAACTGCTGGCTCCCTCAAGAAATATGCATAGTTAAATCTGTAATTTTTCTACTCTGTGTGAAAACCTTCTTGCTCTTCTTTTGGGTAAATTTGCAAAGCCAAGTTAGAAATATCCTCATTAACAATTTGTTTACACTTATATTTTGTGTATTCTAAATGATTAAAAGGACTGTCCAAAACACCAGTGGACCTCAGTCTCAGACCAAAAGAGAGGTCATCCCCTTTTATTTAGCTGCTGCTTCATCCAGTGCTTAATTACCTTCAGCTAAATACCCCTAAAATTGCTGAATATGAATTTGTTTTTATCTTTAGTTGTAGTTCTTCCACTTCCTACTAACTCACAGAATTTTCTATTGCAGACAACCTTTGTTTTGATCTCTGCTTAGATAACTTTTTTTTGTATAAAGGGCCTTTTTTCCTTTCAGTCCACACAACATGATGGTGACTCTCCATGCAACCTCTTATTTTCTTTCACTCTGTGTGTTCTGTGGTAGCTGTTAGCTCTGCATTGAGAGATGTCCCAGAATGGAAGGGCTGAATTACAAATGCACATGTGGGCATTCAGAAAATGTGCCGTATGAATCTCAAATAGCATCTAATCTGACATTATGGCCTATTCAGCATGCACAATATTCACATAACAATCACAGTCCACAGTCATGTTGTGCTAAGAATCATACAATCACTTTGTTAGGCTCACTTGCAGAAAAGCTGCTTTTCCAGTCCAACACATAAGGCTGAAAGTAAAATCATTGTGTTGGAAATTTCTCAGTAATTATAAATCCTCTAGAAATAAACTAATTTGTATGTCATTTAAGAAGCAAGACTCTTTTTGATTGCTGCATGTATCTAGTCATGGAATTACTGAAATTATTATAGCTGTGTTCATCTAATATGGAAATACCAGTACAATGTAACCACCTTTCAGCAATAGATCAGTCCATATTTTGAAAACTGTTTCAGGGGAGTTCATGCCAGAGATGTGGGCACTGAAAGTTGTTATAGCAAGCCCTGTTAATCAGTCTTTAAAAAACAAACAAAAAAGACATTCCCAGACGTTTTGTGGTCAGCACAAGAAGTCAGACTTTCTAGGAGAAGCTGTTCAAAGTTCTCAGTCACTTCCTTACATGTTCGCTGCAGAAACATCCATGACATTTCTGACGAGAAGGACACTGACTTTGCTCCTGCTTCTGTGCCTGCACCACAGAGACAGCTCTAAGAAATGGTTTGGACAAAGATTTTACAGCCTATATGTGCTAAAATGCATGGATACATGTAAGGATAAAAAAAAAGCAGGAAGAACTCCCCCCCAACTTCCTTAGAAAATAGAATGTCTCACTAATGCAGCATCACTTTTAGTTTTTTCTCCCTAATTCAGTAGCTACAGAAATTATCATGCCCTAAACTGACTCCTCTGAACATCAGACTTCTCACTGTGTGAAGTGGTCTGACATTAAAATACATTCATTGACTGGCTGCAGAGCTGAGACTCCAGCACTATTCCCCATGTATCTTTGTTTAGTGGCTCTGCACAACAGATGGAATTTTATGTCATGCAGCATTAGGCTACTGTTAAATTTTAATTTCAATTAATGGTCTTTATACTCTTTCTTTATGCACACCAGGGATACTTTAGGCATCCATTTCCCTTCTAATTAGCTTTTATTGCTGAATTCATTCTGAATCTCTGGAAGTCATTAGATTCTCTAGGATTCGCAGCTGAATTTACTTACTCTCTAATAAAATTAATTAGTCCCTCAAAAAAAGAAAAAAATGGCTGAATTGGGTCTACTTTTATGCATATAGGTAAATATTAAAGGTCTGAAGTGTCTACACATCCCTTTCTGCTAGGGTTTGCTTGTTAATGTTGACTTTTATGCTGGTTATTGACATCAGTGTTTCTCAGGTTGATGCTTTGCCTACTTCATTTAAAAAGCAGCCTGTTTCCAGGGCTATGTCTCCTGGTTTATGGCACAACATCACTTCTACCCAACACTGTGTCAAAGAGCAGGTTTGTATTGTGAGTTTCTCTAGAATATTGTGCTCACTGTAAAACTGAGCCTAAGGCACAGGTAATTTTCACAAGCACTGCTTGAGAAACTTGGATGATCTACTCTGAAAAATTGTAATAAGTATAAAAACTTTTATTGGGCTGTTGGAAAAAAAAGAGAAACAACCAAGGTAATGCAAGAAAGAAAGGAATAAATATCACACCAGTGTGACTGCTTTCTGTGTTTTTAACATTTGGACAGTTGTTTATAAAAAGTCTTGGCTAGCTTAGTGGCACAACAACATTAAGCTCTAATTTATCACTGTGCTATAACTCTGAAAATTGAATAATATACCTTCAGGGGAGAGGCAGTGAAAGATCTCTTATTGTATATATTACAATGGAATATTTATGACACTAGTTAAGAGCCTGTGACAGCTTTTGTGGTAATCTCAAATTTTGAGAAACATAAATTTTATGTGGTTATTATACGGCCACAACATAACTAATTAGCAAAATATTGCAATATTTATAAGACTCAGAATTGAACTTAGCACATAAATTTCCTTTATTTATGCTTTTTATAATATCAACACGCATACTGAATTACATTTAGAACCTGGTCATGGACGTTCTATAGCCATTTCTGTCTGTTCAGGTGTGTAAATAAAAAGGTACATTTATACAAGAGACACCATGTGTGGCATCTACATGGCTCAATGCAGTGGTGACACTTGTTCTCATCACTTCCTACAGGCAAGTGCATCTCATGTAATAATTCATTTTATTCAACTCCATCATTTGGAAGGCCTGGCTTCACAGAGGAGACAACCTCACAGACAAAAGACATTTTTATAGCAGACAGGCAGCAAAAGATGTGAGAGTTTACAGCCAAGGGTCTAAACACTGCTCTGAAACAAACATGCAACACAAAGTGAATACTGTCACTGGAAGCATAACAGCTGTGGCAGCAAGGGCAGTGGTTGTTTCCTTGTCCAGTTTGGCATTTCCTTACTTGGGATATCCCCACCAAACTGACTCCAGATTTTCTGTTTAATAGAAGAGAGAAAGGAAAAAAATGACAAGAAAAGGTACCTCAGAAGTGCAGACTAACATTTCCCTGGTTTGGTCCTGTAGTAATCGCTGATATTTTTCCTTACTTGGGATATCCCCACCAAACTGACTCCAGATTTTCTGTTTAATAGAAGAGAGAAAGGAAAAAAAAAATGACAAGAAAAGGTACTTCAGAAGTGCAGACTAACATTCTGAGTTTTTTCAGTTTCACATATTACACCTAAGAGCAACAATACCTGGTTTTATTTTAGTATATTCCCCCTCAGCTCTTCCCTCTTTGCCAAGTGCATGCTCTTAAAAGGCCCAAGCCTCTTCCATCTCTGCAGCAGGCACAAGTGGGCATGAACAAAAGAGCAAAGCTGGCTGGTGGGCTCGTGAAAAAGTGCATAAAAGCAATGACAGCTCAAAAATGCACAAACAAACAGAGACATCCAAAAGGAATGTTTTACACTGCGTCACAGTTCGGGTACTCAAGCTAAATCTACAATCCACTATCTACCATGTTGTTGTTCCTTAGCTTGCAGGGAGAAAAAGACAACAGGAAACCTCTGAGAGGGATCAGTTGTTCACAGTGCCTCCAAAAGGGACAGACATTGAATATTTCAGTGGTTTTTTTTCAATTGGATAGAAGTTCCCATCAGATAAAAGGTACCTTGTCCAGGCATTGCCTCAGCAAGGCCTCATCAGTCTCACCCTTATAAACGCAAACGAGATAAACAGTGGAAAAGGTTAGAAAAAACCCTTTGAAATTCACTTGTAGCTCACTTGTAACACTTAATACAACTCAATGTAAAGAGTACAGTAAAAGCTTAGAGAATTAGGTCACTCAAGGAAATTGAAAGGCCAAATCTGCTTTGACTTTGTGGAACAAATGCTAAAAACAAAAACAAGAATTATTCCAAATGGTATTTTCTTAGGCTTCTTCATTATCATTTCCAGGCAGTGCTTTTTCACAAGATTAAAACAAAAATAAGTAACTGTATTTATAGAAAATGTTTAAGTATTCATGGTCATGAGGCATGGCACAACCTCATTTTATGTTATTCAGACTCATAAAATGTGAAATAAAATTATATTTTCCCCCAATTCAACCTTTTTTAAAAGGAAATGCTGACTAAAACAAAGGATCATGCAAAACAGATGATCAGAATAAAAGGATGATCTGAAGTATGGATGTTAACTGAAAAGCTTTCATTTTTATTCAAAAGCTATTATGTGTTTTCATCTAGAGTTTTTGGGTTTGTGATATTTTTTGCATAAATAAGTTTAAACAATGGGTAATACAGATTTATCTATGAATTTGTTAGTCTGGAATTTTAAATAGTCCCAAGAATTCAAGCTGGTCAAAAATGAAGTAATAAAATCTAAGCCACCTGCTCCAATTAACATACCTAATTTCTTTTCTGCTTTATGTAGCTATTTTTCCCATGAGCCCATTCCACATGCAAAATTTGGAACACCAGTGTACTTCCTTGGGTTTATGTTTTCAATATTATTTAGTTTTACAAATCTTCACTTAATTTCACTTAATTTTCACTTAATCCTCATTCAAGTAAATTTATTTTTTAACACAAAAAAAAATAATTAAGATTTACTGGTTAGTAAGGTTTGGGTTGGTTATTTTTTGCCTTTTTTTTGGTTTTTTTTTAAGCTGATGTATGTGCAATTTTTGCTTTAAAGCATTGAGTTCCCTGAAAATTTTGAGCACTTGTCTTTGAAGTATCATGTGTGGCATCACTTCTCTTTGAAACATTCAAAGCTGTTTCTGCCAGTCTGGGCTCTGCAGCCACTTCACCACAGACAGCCAGGAGCTGTGCCTGCGAGTCCTTGCTACCCTCCCAAGCTTATTTCCTTCTGCAGCTTTTGTCTGGGGTTGTTTTATTGTGTCACTGACTAACAGGCCCCCTTGGATTGTCATCCTTTATTGCCTATTCCTGACAGCTGCAAAAATACTGGCTTCCTTTTTTAATCATGAAATGAATTGTTGCAGGAATGGGGAATGCTACAGTTTCCTCCACATATCGTTCTTCAATCAGAAAATTGTAATTTCTCAGATGCATTAGCACAATATACTAGGAAACAGCTGCATAATTTAACTTAATTGTTAAGCAATACCTCATTATAGCTAGACAGTAAATTCAGCAGTTCACATTTTTTCTGTGCCTCTCATCTTTTCAGTGCTCACATCATGTTCTCTTTTTCATCTGCCTTTCTTCTCCCAGAGGTGCTGGAAAAGTACCATATTTGCAATAAAAATGAATTTAATTTTCTTTAAGAACCAGTTTAAATTCATGGTAGATGCTTAAGATTCAAATTGATAGGAAAGTAAGCCTTTCTCAATAACCCTGGAAAGTCTGATAGCAGATACTCATCTATTTTTTTTAACAAAAAACCTCCATCCAAAATCCAAGAGCAAGTAATAATTTTGTTTTGAAATACATCTTAACTTCTAAAGGCCTCCTATGATAGCAATAAATATTGCTCAGCAGAGTAGAGGTGGACAGCTTCAAAAAGAATACAATTCAATGCCAGTGCTGAGTACCTAATATACAACTTGTTTTAAGACACTACAAGGCATGAAACCATCTGCATTCCCCACTAGTTCATCTAAGAAAATGTAATTTATGATATGAAATTGATAGGGCAATGCTGGCTGACACTATCTCTTCTACAGACATTCAGTAAATCTAGTCTTTCTTTCTTTTTCTCTTTCTCTTTCTTTCTTTCTTTCTCTCTCTCTCTCTCTCTCTCTCTCTCTCCTTTCATTCCCTTTCCATCCTGAGCCAGTAAATTTTAAATCTTCTTTACTTCTAAGGGTTTTTTCTTAATTTAGTACTTTCTGGGTCAATTTGGACATATTTGTTCAAATTACATTTGAGTTCAATGGCCAGACTTGGCTATTTGCATAGTGTATTCACATTATATGTCCATGTGCTGATTCCCAACTCCCATGCAAGTTATTAATTTACTAGAAACTCTAGGTTAACAAAGGAAAAAAATCCATTCAGTTTCTCTATTAGATATATTTTATGTTTTAAGCAACTGCTCCAAACACACATCAGTTTTATTGCTGCCATTGTCTAACCACATGATCAGGTGCCTCTAAACTATTTCTATTTACACAGCATCACTAAGTACTGGAGCTGCCAGTAACTGACAGGTGTGTTACCAGTCCTGCTGCTGGTTTCTGCCTCTTTGCACAAGGAGCTTTCCTGTGTTCTGAATATGAATTGATACTGCCTATCTCAATGAGTGACAGGGCTTATTCTCTTTTGAGTGGTTGTACATTCCCTTCCTATATTCCTATCCAATACAATGTGGGACAAGGAAAAGGTTTTACCATCACAAAGGTGGCACTGATCCTCTCGTCTCCTGGAACAGACTCTCTGCCCTCTCCAATGCTGAAAATCATCTTCATTTGTAAGTCTACTTCCAGCCATGTAAAAAGCAGACCGACTCATTTTGAGTAAGATCAGAACAGTAAACATCAAGAACAACCACTCACACTCCCTGCTGTAAGTTAGGACTGTTATAGAGAAGCACTCAAGAGAGAGTAGGAAAACTTCAATGACCTTTCTTCTTGCCAGTTCTATGTACTATGAGCAATCAGTAATTAAAAGTGTTCTATATCTGGAGCCAAACCTTAAAAAAAAAAATTAAACCTTGAGCCTTTGTGGGAAGGTTTTGAGATTTTGTTTCTTTATTATTTGGTTTTGTTCCCTTTTTTGTTCTCAGAAATTAGAATGAAGTAACTTGGATACAAGAAACAATAACAGCAGGAATCTGAGAGTGTTCAGTCAGACCATGTAATTACTGATACCAATCAATCATCTCTGTAACTTGTGATCTGTGTAATTCCACACCCACTGAAATTCAACTAGTTTCTAATAATCCTTTCATTAATAAAAAAAGAAAGGATTTTTGCATATTTATAACCCTTTCACAATTAAATTTTGGGGTTTGTGGGTTTGTTTTTACTATTACTGCACATCTTTATACAACCTGACTTCATTAGATCAATTGAAGATGTTCACAGTGCTATAGACTGATTTTCCTGCTAAGCAATATCAGCATCTCCTGATTTCAGTGATATCTATCCAGCTTGTTTCCAAATATTGTGGATTAATACACAATCCTTGCTCTTTCTCCCTCTTGAGGAAACAAAAAGGTCCTGATTGCTTCACCTGGAGTTTTTGTAAACAGGATGTGGAAGTTCAGAATCTGACAAAACATGGTGAAAATACTTAACTGTGCATTAGCATGCAATTATACAATGAAATTTGCCTGTAGTTAGACTAAAGGGGATGACTAATTGGCTTCCTAACATGGTCATCTAATTAGAGTAAGCAGAACTCCAGTCATTACATTTAGTTCTTAGGAAAGCCAGTTTTGTTGAGAATTACAGAAAAACAGTAGAGAACAAGGCTTACCAATGTTTCCATAAGGGAAGGAATATTTCACTTCCAAATTAGGCAAGGGAAAGGAAAAGATCATCACAAATATGTGGTGATATTTAAGTGTATGGTTTATACCAACACTATTTCCTTGCTACATCAAAAAAAGCACTGTTTTATTTAGAGCAGGTTTTAAAATAAGTGCAAACCTGGGAGAAGTGAACACCTGCTTTGAAATATGCTATATTGCCATGATTAAAAAAACCCAGAAAACTACAGTGCCTGACTTTAAAGTGTCCACAGCTATAGAATGAACATTTATGATGTACAGTTAACCTCTGTGTAACAAACAGCACCTGGCCTCAGTGGTAGGAATTAAGGAAAGCACTCCCTGTGGCAGAAGCAGTTTCTTGCCCTCTGCTTCCAACCTGTTGAAACACACAGAAATATAGAGATTTCCTCCATGTGCAGAGTTATATACTGCATATTCTATCATTCCATTTTAGATATATATCCTAATCACAGACTCCTCACATATTTGATGTATTGTGAAGACTCTGATCATGTCATGGACAATTTTTATTTGCCTGTTCCAAGCAGCAAAAAAGGTCGTTGAAGTTTTCCTACTCTCTCTTGAGGGCTTCTCTATAACAGTCCTAACTTACAGTAGGGAATGTGAGTGGTTGTTCTTAATGTTTACTGTTCTGATCTTACTCTTTCAGGTCAGAGTTATACCTATTAAGTGTATTTCTTAGTGTGGTTCAAGAAGACTCTGATCATGTCATGGACAATTTTTATTTGCCTGTTCCAAGCAGCAAAAAAGGTCGTTGAAGTTTTCCTACTCTCTCTTGAGGGCTTCTCTATAACAGTCCTAACTTACAGCAGGGAATGTGAGTGGTTGTTCTTAATGTTTACTGTTCTGATCTTACTCTTCCAAGTCAGAACCCCATTAAGAGTATTTCTTAGTGTGGTTCTGTATGTCTGAACATTATCTAATAAATCTGATTATGAGTTCACTGTTCCTGGTTAAAATTCAAGAGTAGCTTAGATGAAGAAATTACATGTGTTTAACCTGGAGATAAATCAAGTCGGCTGATGAAAAGATCAGAAAAGGACAATAACTTAGCAAATTGAAAAATGCTAAAGAGTGACAGCTATTTGTTCTTTAAACCAAATCCCCCTGGAAAAGTTTGTCAATTTGCTGTTGTAAGAATAAAATCTGTGGGTTTGTTTACAACAGAGAAAAAAAACCCGCAGTCCTTCTATGGTCAGTGGAGCAGCTATGAAAACAACATAAACCAAAAAATAAATCTGAAATGCAAAACCTAAAAACAATTACCCAAAGAAGTGCAACTTGCCTAGCATGCTAAGGTAAACAATAATTTGTTAGCATATTTTGCAGTTCCCTGATAGCCAACCATACTTATCCACAAGGACCTGAGTCTCTGTTCTGCATGAATTAACCTTCATCGTTATCTCTCAGAGTTTTTGAATGGCAAACACTGTAACAATGATTGAGATTAAAATGTTAGCCTGAAGTCAGATACCTGATACAATGGATGAATCTCTAATTCATTTTTAAATTGCTTAAATAATGTTACATTCAAAATTTTCTGCATGAATGAACATTAATTCAGCTAAGAAAGAAATGTTGCCATGTTTAATTCAATAGTTTTAAAAATTTAGTTATTAAAATACTCTCGTTTAGCATTTCCTTTGGTATTCTGTTCATTGCAATTCATTTAAAGATGCATCAGTAGGCCATGGGAAAGAGATTAAACAAAGCTGTGAAAATGCTGCCCAAACTGAATATTTGGTTTTGTGACATAGCTTTTTACACAGACAACTATGACAAAAATAAATGACACCATTTGATAGCAGATTAACACAATCATTGTCTCCATCTCTACAGCAGTTCACTGAGGGGTAGGTAACAACTAATAAAGAAGGTTCTTGAAGTCTAGTGGATTTAATTCTCTTTGGCATTTAGACAGATGTTGTTCCTTGAAAACCTCTAGAAGATTGACCTTTGATAAGAAAGTGCTGATCAAAAGTCTTCTAAATCACAGTCTGAAAGTCTCAATTCTGATCAGTGATTCTTAAAAACTCACTTATTTTGAAATCAGAGAATTTCTAAAATGCCCTAAAGTTCTTAAAATATTCTCAGTTTAATGAACTGTCAAGTGAATGGTTCAATGAAACAAAATAAATCAGCATTAATCTGATTTAAGAGGATATTTATTAAGGGAAAAATATAGGAAAACCCACACACTATGGGTAGAAACTTACCACTGTTACCACAGAACTTTTAGTTTTATTTCTCAGACAAATTCTTAAAAGTAAAGCATTCATGTTCTGTGAGAGATTGTGTAACTGGCAAAAATAGATCCTTCAGTACAAATCAGGGAACCCTACACTTTTATTTCTTCTATCATTCCATAAATCTTCACATTCATTAAAACAGGTAACAGACCAGCACTCCACCTCCCTGTTGCAGCCTCAGAAGCCTCAAAGACGGTCCAGCAGCAATGCAAATTGCGTGGGGTTTAGGTAATAGGCTGTCCCAAAATGGTTGGGTAGGAAGGAGAAAAAGATTTCTGACAAAGTTCAAGAATGACTTCCTTAGGTTCAAATGAAATGTGTGGTTTTAATCATTAATGTGTCCTGGTAATAGGCTGTCCCAAAATGGTTGGGTAGGAAGGAGGACAAAGTTCAAGAATTACGTCCTTAAGTTCAAATGAAGATGTGTGGTTTTAATCATTAATGTGTCCGTGCTGCTCTGCCAGTCTGGATTCGGTATCCGGCACTCTCACGACAGCTCTCAGCTGAGCTTTAGGAATCTTCTACCAAACACAGCTTTTGAAGCTGGGAAATTACAAAGAGCATTTGGCAAGAAGGCTGCCACAGGCCAGGTCTCAAATCTGCTTTTGTCCCAGACACCTTTTTGGAAAAAAGGAATACATTTATCTACCAGCACCAGGAAACTACTATTTGAACAGAGTATTTCAGGCCATTCAGAGCACTGGGTCATTTCCTTTCTGAACAGAAGTTTTTGAGTGCCACCTGTTAAAAGCACACTTCCATTTGGTGTTAGCTGACACTCACCATCCATTGTTCTTACTTAATTCTCATAAATTTTTTTGACTGTGAAGCAATTTGTGAGAGGACAAAGATTCATTAGGGCTTTCAGCTCACAGGTGTTTCCTCTGGCTGCTTCCAATTGCTGTCTGTCTACTGGGTCACACTGATATCACAATCTCTCTGTTGCTGAGCATCCAGCTCTAAGGCAGCTTTTGTGTTAGATTTACCCAGATAAGCCACAATAAGATAGAAAACCTCAAGACATACAGCTTTTCCATAGGTAATCATCCACACAGACATCCAGGGTATGCCCGAGGAATGGCAGAAGTTTGTGCACCAAGGTGTGAGTGTTTGTCTTGCAGCCTGAGGTGAGAAGTCAAGGAAAAGGTAAATATCCCAAATACTCAATTCAATATTTTCCCACTCTCAGGTTGTCCTACACACTGTCACAAAGCTGACTGTGAAACAGCATTGGGAATGTCTGTGTCAATGCTTGTGTGCCCACAATTCAATCCTGTAACCTCAAGAACATCATCATCATTTATCTTCTTCCTGGAGTGCTCCGCAAGCTCAAAATGTATCTATTTGATATTTAACTTGGCCATAGGTTCATGTTCACATAGAAATGTCTTTATATATACCTCCCTGTAAATGAAGCCTCTGCCCTCACTTTTTGAAAAAGGCTTTTGAGTGCAGGCATAGTGTAAAGCAGGCACACCTTAAGGACACGAGCAGAGCTTCATTCCATCACAAAAATAAATGTGCTCATTCCACCACAAAAATAAATGTGTTCATTCCATGCTAACTGGGATTTTTCTACCCCACTGTGGAGTGGGGAGGCATATTCACAGTTCCAAACAGGCTGCCCTGCTCAGTGCTCACAGGCCAGTGCACAGCCTGATGCCATTTAGCAGTGACACCACTGAACACTAGTAGGGATTCTCTAAGGAGAAATAAACGGGCAACCCTGAACTCAGGAAGGTGCATTAAATGGGCTTTCATCAAAATTTTGAAATATTCCATCTGACAAAGACAGCAGTCCTCAATTTCCACTTTCCTAATTGCAAAGCCAAGTTAAGGAAATGTAATGTCTTGCAAAACAAGGGGAAAAAAAATAATGTGTTCCTCAGTACCTACTGTACTTCCTCCCACCTTTGCAAAAATGCAGTTTGTTAGTACACAGTCACTCACCACACACACAGAACATGATCTAGAAGGAAGGGGCCCTCCCTGGAATAATTGCTTTGCTGCTATATCTTGCTGCATTATTTCATTTTACACACCTCCCTACATGGTATGCCAAGGGCATGAGCAGCATCTCTGCTGTCCTGGATAGCAGACAGTGAGAAAACCTGTCTCACCTGCTGGGCATGTCCTGGGGTGGTGGAGCCAGGCTGCAAGAAAAATTTAATCCCAAGGACAGTCGTCTCAAAAATATTCTAGGAATAACACACAAAACTGTAGGTGCTTAGCATGGCTACTTTTTTTCCCCCCTTTTTCAATGTAAGTTTAGCCTAGAAAAATGTTTTTAAATAATCCAAGGAAAACCTTGATAAGTACTGAATATTTTAATTGTCCTGGACAAGGACAATTAAGAAATTCTTTTATTAGCATCTTTCTGTAATACAGCAATTTAGCTGAGAAAAAGAACAGTGCAGATGCATTATGTTAAGACCCTATGAAGTAGCTGTCAGACCTCAGGAAACAATAACTGAATTAAAAATATTAATCCTTTAAAATTTAAAAAAGCAAACCTCAAATTGTTTACTGACCTGAAACATTGAGGAAAATTAACCAGCACAAGCAAAATCAGCTTGTTGTACCATTTACATAATTCACCCAGCTCAGCTGAAGGCTTCTAAGTTATAAATAAAATAAAAGGATATGCTGGATACTTAGCCTGGTTTTCTAAATGGCTCATCCACACAGTTTGCTGGTTCAACTTTTATGCTGGTGCACACTCACCCCAAGACCTGTATAATCTCAGGTCATAGAAGTGTATTCCTGGCTGTAATTTTTGTATTACTTGCTTGAAAATTGTGGTTCTCTGTGACAAAGGGTGGGGGACAATAAGGCATGAAGAAAAAATACTTGCATCAGACAAGGCAGTCTTGAAAATGCCCTCTTCTGTGCCTAAACCTGTGCTGAGAGGGCAATAGGGGTGGGCAAAGAAAAGAGAAGGCAAAGGAAATCCCAATTTTCTCAATGTGAGAGGAAGCACATTAAGCCAAAGAGATGATCTTCAAGTGAGACGTTGAAAATGATGCATTTTGTTACAACAAATGTTACTGAGAACATGGACAAAGTACAATGTCTTCAAGTCCTCACTATTTTAAACATTCCAGTTTACTGAATGTTTCTTCTGTTATGGGTTTTTTACTGAATGTTTTTTCTGTTATGGGTTTCTTTTTCACACTTTACTAGCAGTTCCAGCAGGGACATTTAAATGTTAATCTGACATTAAAAGCTAAAATATCTGTTTAAATAGCGTAAATAGAAGCTGTAGGTGTACACTGTATGTTCTGAGGCCATCGTTTCTCACTGGCATGGCCCAGAGTGTGGATGTGAAGCACAGCCCTGGGTCCCCTCTCCAGGACAAAGCCTTTCTGCTCCACTGCAGCTCGATGCACATCAAAGGTTTGTGCCGAGTCATGCATTGGAGTGCTGGATGTACTGGATATGAAGGCAGCTGAGGGAGAAGCCTCTGACAGCAGCTGTGATTTGTTTTTCACAGTTAGGTACCGCTTTAGTCTTTGAATGGTAGAAATATGTCACCATTGAAGAGGGAAACACTGTTTAAGTAGGAAAAAAATTGGCTGAATCTTTGTGTATGCTAAAACTGTCTCTTTGGGAATTAAATTCCCTTCCAGAATAAGGGTAGTGACTTGCCACCTCCTCAGTTTGATCCTCTGCCCTTTCATTGTGGCTTGTGATGAGAATGTAGGCCTCTCAGTGGTACAGCCATTCATGAAAATCTCTGAAGAAGGGAGAAGATGCCATAAACTCACAGAAAAATTACTCTGACAAACCCATGTTTCAGAGCCTTTCATTTCTGAATACCCTGACTCCTCAGTTAAAAAGTCTCCTTTGGCTCCATCACCTCTCTTTCTGCACCTTGTGACACAACCATTTAGGGTAGTTTCCCTAATGCTGTTATCAAGGTGAAATTTCTTCCTTGGAGGTGTTTAGTGTGATTCAGATTCATCTGCATTTCTCATCTAGGAGTCTAAGGTTTCCATGGCTTGCTGTGGAACCAGCCTGAGGTTTTTTTATTTTCTTTCTTTCTTGTCATTCTATAAAATACACTATTGTTTTTATCTTAGCAATCTTTCCTATACTGAAGTGTATTCTTCCAAATTCCTTTTTAGACTCTAACAAGGTGTAGACCAGTAGATTTCCAGGCAGGTAACAAACACTTTATAGCTAAACAACACTTGTGTGCCTGACACATTCATTGTGTCTATTATTTACCTAGAAGTAATAGTTTGTCTCATTCATCAGCAATTTTACCTCATCCAATCTGAGGCACAAGTTTCTTGAAGTAGTGCTTAATCTTTTCAGTTACTTTTTTATTGACCGCATTTGAATTCACAGCCTTGAAAATTCATTACTGCTCAAGATTTTGAGTTATTCTTCTCATAGAACTGTAACAGAAGAATAACCAGGGTAGGAGAAACAGAGATCATTTCTTCTGCTGAACCATGACTTTGGAACCAAGGAGGAGATGCTAATCTCATCACTCAACAAAAAGTGAAAAATCCTCCCTTTGACTTTTAATACAGGAACACAGAATGATCTGAAGTGTCAATATACACTCCTTCCTTTCAAGGCTACAGAAGATCAGGACCAATTGGATTACTAGAGTACCAACTTGGTTTAGGATAATGCTTTAAGCACATAGTGATAAGCAGGATAAATAGGACAGCATTTCCACTGGGACACCAACAAAAGATGTTTGTACAGACTGTAGGATATAGGCCACAATAAGGCACCATCCCCCTTGGTACCTAACACAATAGCTGTGCTCCCAAGACTAACTCCTGAACTGGACTTCTGGAACTCCAGGGATAACCACCTTGAGCAAAATGCATTTTATGTACTTTTTTTGAGTTCTCCTGTACATCAGGCCTGCAAGAACCAAAGAGGTTTTATTTGAATTTGCCGCGGTAACTATTATGTAATGGAGGCTATATATATATATATATATGATTCTTGGAATGGAAAAGCAAGGTTTCACTTTGATCAAATCCAGGATGTGTTTATTTTGATCTCCAAAATATCCCGAATTATTCATCTGGAAGGCATTTTTATCTCTGAGACTCATTACTCCAATAGGATTGATTTATATTCTTCAACCAGAAAAACTGAAGGGCTGATTAGGCCTTAAGAACTGCAATTTAATCAATGGCCTAGTGAGCAAGCCCATGTGTGCAATTACTGCACAATGAACTTAGTGCATAATTTCAAGTGAAAACCAACTGGATTATTTACAACCAACATTTACAAATTAGATGGCTGTAACTAAACTATATGAGAGGTTTCTTCTTTAGTCCAAATTATACTTATGTTAAGTGAAAGTTTTTAGGGTTTCTTTGTTTTGTTTTGTTTTGTTTGCAGTTATTTTGTTTGTTTGGTTTGGTTTGGGTTTTTTTCCTACAAGAAGGATACTGTTCTCCAAATACCTGTAATTAAGGATGTAAGCAATATGCAGACTGAGAATTATTTACAGCACATCAGCTTTGTTCTGAAGCAAAGGCAGAACACAATGAAGTGTCAGTGAGAAATCGATGTCTTTACAACAATTAATTATTTGCCCCCCCATGCCAATAGCAGTGGAATAATTCACATAAGAAAATAGAATCATAGAATCATAGAATATCCTGAGCGGTAAAATACATCTATAAATTGTTAAATTACGCAGTAAAAAGCTGATAATACACTGCATCATAACAAGTGATTGGTGTCAAGAAGGGCCTCTCCAGCCCTCCACTACACACTTGAATAAGACTCAGTGACTTTGGGTGTTCAGAGTGTGACTCCAGGGGGTTTGACTAAATCATCTTCAAAGGAACCTTTCAACTCTAAGTTCTGGTGATGATGTGACAAAACTACTGAGAATGTTGATGAGATGAGAAAAAGCATCCTGATATGACAGCTTCTGCAGTTTTCAGCCTAAGCTCCTTCTTCATACACTCCACCCCCTTCCCAACAGAAATTAACTTCCAAGATGTCTTTTCTAGACAAAAGCTATAAAAATAAAAAGAAAAAATTGTGGAAAATGTGGCCCATAACCATTTGCAAGATCAAGGCTCTACATACAGAGAAATTAAGAGATTACATACAGAGAAATCAAGAGATGTACACCCAGGACATATTTTGTATCAGCTTCTCACTTTGTATTATAAAATGAACAGTCAAATGGAGGAAATGCATCTGAAGAGAATTATTGCTCCCTAACTTTGAAAAACAAGACCATCCAACAGTCAGGGCAATTATAAACACTAACACATAGTTCAATGAGTTTTGCACAGCTGGACAAAATTAGTTACCGAGAATCAGTTGTTTAATCTAGAGCAACATCATCTAGACCAAAATTAACTGTTTCTCTACTCATACAAAATGGAAACTCCAAACAAGTTGGGTTTGTTTGTTATTTGTTTGGGGGTTTTTATTCTGTATTTCCACAGACCTCCTGCTCAAAGTCAGCTTCTGGAAAAAAAAATAAAAGCCCAGAATTCAGCAAAACGAAGGGAGAAGAAAGTACAACACAAACAGAGGTTTGTATTGAAATCACCAGGAGGAAGTGGGCAACTAGAAGCGAAATAGTTTTTCTATTTTTCAGAATAAGACCAGCCTTCCAGGTGCTACAAGCTGGCTGCAATGAATGTGATCTAAGTATGCAAAATGACAGGTTGACTTTATTCACATCATATTGAAGTATATTAAGTGCTTGAACACTGCATAGCTTTAAGAGCTTCCTCGCTTCAAAAGCATTAAACTTTCCCTATAAAGGAGCCAGGATGTGTGTTACTCTTAAAATCCTCCCTTTGAATTCATTCCTTCGGCAGATAGAACTTGGCCAGAGTGAACCTGAGTGTGAGAGTTTTAATGCATTAATACATAAAAAGAAATTTCAAGTGAAAAAGAAAAAAAATATTTCTTCAAAGGAAAAGAAAATTATGGCCAGAAAAATGTTTTTAGAAATGCAAATGGAAACTTGGCACTTTATGTTTCCATATGTTTCTTGCAGCCAGGATGAATTTCAGCAAGTTGTCCTGGATTCCTGAAGAACAAAGAGAAAAGTAAAAAAAGTCCTAAGTCAAATTACGCAGGAGTAAAATATTCCTGTGCTGAAGATACAGAGAAAATTTCAGAAGCATCATAAAGCCTGCAGCAGTGTGAATTAATTGTGAAAATGGAAAAATATTAAATAATCAGCATAGTTCCTGAAAATGACAGAAAGCATCTGAAATTTTCTTTACTGAGACTCATTTCAAAGCTGTCAAAAAAAGCTATAAGACATTTTCCATATTTTGATATTAGATAAGTTGATCTGGAGACATTTTGCTCTTTATTTCAAATGCTTTTAACACAGTTGAAACAAAAAGGGAAAGAAGATTCAGTAACCCAGAAACTTCATCTTTTACTGCTCACAGACTCTAATTTCCTTCAGTACTTTCAAGTTTTGCACCCAATAATAGACGTTGGATGAGCAAACATTATATGTGGCAGTATAGTAACACAAGCCAGATCTACCCTTCATGAATTCAAAGGGAGTTTCTTGTTAAAAAACCAAAATAACTGCAGAGCTCTTCAGAAAATGTCTTCCAAAAGTGGATCCATTTGGTGTGCTACAGATGTAACTACGGTTCTTCTAAAACAGCTTTTATACTCTTGGGACCAAGTCAAGCAGGGAGAAGGTTTTAGGATGAGCAAAGAAACCAATGGTTTATATTTGGTAGGATTTTAATATCAAAATTAGAATTTCAATTAATTTGTCTTTTTTTTTCCAATATATTTTGATCCATAAGAGTATATTAAATGAAATTCTTTTAAATTATTTTCAAAGTCTTTTTATCATTCCTATTCCAACATATTCACCCTCAAAGGCTTTTGGTGCATGCTATAATTGCACAAATCTACTGATATTTTTCTTAATCCAGATTAAGAGAATGATAAATGCTCTGCTGAAAGAGCTTCTCTAAAAGGCCAAAATCTACCAATATTCTCACCAACATGCATTTCATTCAATGCTATCTTTTATTTTAGCTTCTTTCATTGCTCACTAGCTTAAACCTTCAATTTGTCAAGCATACTAATAGCAAAAGTACCTTTCTTCTAAATATGTTTTTATACTTTTAATCCTTTATTTTCATCATTTGAAATAAAAAATAATTGAAATAGCTACAAAAGACCCAAGAGTTAATATAGATCACAAGGGTGTAGAAAAGGTAAAATGCTTTAGATGTGTTAACTGAGAATTTTAGAAAGGGTGAACCAATAAATTCCTGAAAATCTCTCCTTTAGGACAAACCACTAAATTTCTTATTTATGAAGACTTTGGCTAAACAGTAGAAAATGTTTAGCATTTATTCAGTTATTATATCACAACATAGAATTTGTCATATTCAAAGTTATTCCTAGCAATTTACTTCTGAGTCTCAATCCTTTCCAGCCTGGCACTCCATAACTTGATCAATACTTTAGCACTTGGTCTCCCAACCCAACATCCTCATTCCACCTTCACCTGTTGTAAGCTCAGTACCTCAAAATGGGGCCAGGGGTTCCCAATAGCACAACCAATTAATTGCAAGGGAAGAGGACAGGGCTGACCAGAGCAAGGAATAACTGAGCACTGAAAAGGTCAAAGCAGTCTGATTTACAGTACTGTCATGTTGTGCAGGATGCATGAGGCATTTCAGTGCTCATTTCACATTCTGCAGTGACATTGTCTGTAATGAATAGGAAATGACATATTATGAATTCATTCTTGTGATGATAATTGTAATGAGAATAGTGAATGGTACAACAAATCTAATCCATCTTCATGACAATTTCAAAACTGTAATCTGATTGCAGTCCCGGGGTATCCTTCAGACACTTTCTAGAAGGAAAATAAATATGATAAAGAGGCAAAAAATATTGTCTTTCCTGGATATGTTAAACCCATATTTCTTGGAAAGGTGTGTGATCTGTGTAAAACTTACACAAAAAACCTGTTCCTTTAATTACATGGAAACTTTGATTTTCATTTTATTTCAGCACAGTATGTTGTAACTTTATTAACAGAATCTTAAAGGTCATCAACCCTAAATCATGCATTAATAGAGGATAAAGAAAAGAATTGAAAAACCTTGAGTTATTCCAATAATAATCAGATGTTCTGTATGTAATATAATAGGACACACTGATGCATTGCATTTAATAAACTCAGTGTATAGGAAAATCAAACTCTACATAAAGCTTAGTTACCTTGCTTATTTCAGAACCTTTTTCTTGGCAGGGAGAAAACACTATTGTAGTGAAAGACACGGCAGTGCACTCACTGAAACTTCAAAAGCAATAATTTCTGTCCCCACAGTTTTACTGGTAGCAGGAACCACAGGAACCACAATATTTGCTTATGCCAAGCTATTAAAAATGTAAGCCCTCCCTCTCCCAAGCACACTACCATCTGATTTCAATGCTCAGAATTAAATATTGGCTCCACAGCAGGCCCTTACAAAAGTGAGACCTTGACCCTCCTGGGACCAGGACATCAGCATTGCTTGCTCATGGCCTCTGTCATCCCCTCTGTCTACCATTGATGACACTCACACAACACAGCCAGTCTAAACTACCCCAAAAAATCTGAAATTAAGTCTAAGAAATGCTTCTCTAAAATATCCTTCCTCTTATTCCCTATAACACCAACATTCTTTTCTGTTTTAATTTTGTTTTCTTAGAGTCTGGCTAATTGAATCAAGTGTGGGTCATAGCATTGTTCCTAACCCAGGCTTGAAATCATCTAGAGGAAGGCTCATTTAATGGATCATTGCTTGCTAACTTGATATAGCATTGCTTGCATTGCAAACCAGTTGTGTATCTTGTTACACAGCTGATGGTCTTGTAACCATGCTGCTGTATCAACTGAAATTTATGGCTCTGCTTAAGATTTACTTTGGGAGTGATTTATTTTTGTTTTCAAGAGTAATTTGTATTCTACGAGAGCCTGTTCTAGTAGAAGCTGAAATCATTCTCCAAGAGGTTTACATAAGCAAAAATAAAAATTATAATGACAGTCTGTAATTTTCATGGATGAACTTTTAATAGAAGTGCTCTGGTAAACAGCGACAATTTGTGTTCACTTGTAGAATTAAATCACTTGATATGTTGATTGTATTGAATTAGTCACCTGTATAAGTCATGGGTGTTGACTATTGAATTTTTTTAAAAGGTCTTTATTGATTTTTAAGGGGAAAATGTATTTAAAAGGTGGCCAACTGTTGTAATTCTACTCATTATAAAGTGCTAAATAGCTGAAGGGGACTAAAATAGTATTTGGGAAAAGAGAATCTATTTTTAACTAATTAGCTTTGAATCATTTGTCTAGCTAATCCATGTTCTCAATCTATGGCGGTGTTTGGAAGGTAATTGAAAACCAGTTTTCTAATAAATGTGGTGACTGCCCTAACTAGAAGAGATTCCAGTACTCAAGAAAGAGAACAGAAACAGCTGCAAATGGCAGCTGCACGACTGGGGCACGTCCAGTGTTCAAGAAGTCACTGAGATGTCACTGTGTGCACACCAGATTAGTGCACACACACCTTGAACTGAAAACATACACCTGGCCAATATGGGAACAAAAATCCTCCTCCCCACAAATATTAGTTCTCATTTAAATTAGTATTTATTCTGTTCAGTGTTAATAATTGGAAGATTTCTGTAATGATCTAAGTGTTATTGGAGTTTCAACATTTAAGTGCCTTCTTTAGTTTGCCTATATAATGAAGCTGTGTAAGAGCAACCAGATGAGATTCCTGGTTGTGTAGGTGGTGGGCTTGTTTGGGTTTTTTGTTTGGTCTGGGGTTTTTTAATTTTTTCTTTCTAATTTAAAGACCAGTCAATATTATGATCCTGGGACAGGATGAATAACGTATGGCTCTTAGAAATAGTGTGGTACAGAGAACACCTTAAGATGCACTGACCAGCACTGAAAAAATGGTGTAAGCAAACAGACAACATAAAGCCTTTTATCAAGATAAAGCAGCTAAATGTCCAAGACAACGTTCAGAAAAGGAAGTTATTTAGCACAGAGCCAATAATTGGATAGAAATTTAGAAAAATACCATGGTCTGCCAAATTTCTCTTGGGTCAAAACAGAAAGACAGAGGTAAGGAGGTGTAGCAAACCTACCTCCAAACAAGACTCTGATAGAACCCAGAACAAATTTTTTTCAAGTTTTACCTTATCAAGCTACATTTTTTTTTTCTTAGATTCCTGAACTCTTCCTGTGTCATTCCTTTGTTCCTTGGAAATCCTTAATAATTTCTTGTTACAGTGGTTTTTCGGGTTTTTTTATAAGAATCAGGTGAGTTAATTTGTTTCTAGCATGACTTTTAAACCCATACCAAATGTACTTGGAAACTGGGACTGTTGTAAATGGTAATGTGTAATTTCTGGAGAACTGTGCAATTTCTATAGTCACATTTCACCTCCTCTTAGACCTCTGTTATCTGAAACCTTGTCTTGATGAACCCACCAAGTTCGGTGTATTTCTGTAAACCCACAGCTGAGCAATGGTTTGTTTTCAGCACCAAGGGATACAGCCTGCAAACAAAGATAATATCCAAATGCACTGGGCCCACCCCAAGTAGAAAAATCTCTCTCTCTGCATTCCTTTGTTCCAATGTGTATGCAGTCTCTTTATGCTTTAAAAAAGAGCAGGAACATGACAGCAATTAGTTTTGGAGCTTTGGATCTTGTAATTGTTGTTGGAATCTCCAGAAAAACTGCTGTGCAATTTCCTGATTAGAAGCACTTTATAAAAGATTCTAATTGTTGTTTTCTCCCACAAAGAAAAAGAAAACTGAGTAGATATACTTTTAATTATCTGCTAAGATAAAGCAAATGTTTTTGAGAAAGAGTATCAAATCAAGTCTGCATTAACATGAGAAAACAGAAAACAAACAAGTAGCATTTACTTAATTTTATTTGTATTTTTATACATCGTGCAGACTAGTCAATCATAAGTCATCTCACTTAAGATAAATGTACAGAGCCTGTAAATAATTGCCTAAGTTCCACAAGCCCATTAAAATATAGCCATACAGCAGAAAATGAAACAAAGTAAACACTCCAAGATTTAAGCTCTATCTCCAATTCTCCATGACCATTTCCTCCCCAATTTTCACCCCAATTTTCAAATAGGAGAATTTTAATGTTTTTGCATCCTTTACTTTTATCTGCTGTTCTGCTAGTTCTTCAGAAGTACAGATTTCTACAGAACTATACATTTATTATACCACTGAATTAAACAGAAGTCAGGACCACAAAGAAAGGAGTAGCAATACTGAAATGCTTTTTGTCTCCTTCCTGTAACTTTCCCTCAAATAAATATTTGTCTTCCTTGTCCTTTGAAAGATGCTGATGCTTGGAAAATTAGTTCCTACAATCTAAGCTGCTATGAACAAGACTGAAAAATGCACACTGGTCATGATCTATTTTGATAAAGCCCCACTGAAGTTAATAGAATTATGCTTGTTAGGGTATTCCAATGAAAAATGTTTCACCAGATACCCTGAAAGCAAATTTACTTTTTTTTCAAGGTATCAGTGTTGATATATTTAGCCAATCTATTTTTCTTGGAGTGAAATTACTAGTATTACATTATTCTGTGTGTTCCTCAGGGACAGCAAAGTTTTTCCTTTTAGGTCCTAAGGGATCCATTCATGTAAAAAAAGGCAGCAGCAGTGGGGCTTTAAATTTAAGTCTAAAGTAATTGGGCTGTAAGCACAACCTGCCAAGCAGAGGCTGTATGGAGACTTTCTCCTTTGGGCATGCTCCTGCCACAATTCTGGTTTTCCCCCAGGAGTCACTCCAACACCTGCAAGAACATAGCAGGGCAAAAGAATGGTGCAGTGCTTCTGAAGACCAAATGTTCTATGAAATTCTTCCACTTAAAAGTTCTCTCAAGTTCTCTCTTTGGGAGCAAAAAATAAGACATCTTAGTGTTTTAGGAACTTCCAAGACAGAGCTAGACAGTTCTTGTTCCATGTTCAAGTTCATATGAATAATCTGCCTTTCCTTTCTGCCTCCATGCTAAAATTGCTCATAGTGAGAGCTTTGGCTTTAAGTTTGGGATTTGTTTTGTTATTTTTAATTTTGTTTGAGGGGTTGTTAATGATTTAATTATTATTTGATCGGTTGGTTTTTTCTCTGGTTTGTTTTTTTGTTTGCTTGTTTTATTCAGAAAAGTCTGTCAGTCATACCATTAGCCATGTGATTCAGGTTCACTTGAATAATAAGAGATTATATTGTTTTGTCATTTTTATTGAACATGAACTCTCAGCACGCAGCAGGCAGATTAATGTCACTGGCCATCATTTAAGTACTCATGCCCTCTTTGATTCATTCCCCGAAGTTGTAGAATTGATATTAACTTTTAAGAACTGGACAGTAAGATAAATGATTTTCGTTTTGTTTTACCTTGAAATAAGAAAAAGGTCAGAAATAATTTATCTTAGCATGACAGAATCTGACCAGGCAAACAGAACTTCCTGACAATTTGCTTAGGGAAAACTCTCATTGCCTCCAAGCAGAAACACCGGGATGTTGACCCTTGAAACTCTCTCCTCAGCTCTGCTTAATTTTAAATTCTCTTTGGTGTGCACTGACTTAAAGGGAGTGAGTAAAAGGTGATTGAGCAAAATACTATTTTTGACAGAGGCAGAGACATTGCCTGTTTCCCTCTGGTTCAGTCTTCTCATCCTTTGCAGTGTGGAGAAGACTCAGATCTGCTCTGGTTTGGACTTACTGGACAAACTAAAAAGCAACACCACAACACCCTGTGCACTGCAGGAACACACTCTCCAGATCTCCCGTCCTGTGTTCAAATATGACAGTCTATTTCCTTTTGGATTTTTTTCTTTTGTTTTTCCATAAAAATTTGTCAGAAAATTGTTATGAATGAGTCTGGTTTTGTGAGAAGAGTCACAGTACACTCCCAACTTTTTAATGATTTCGATTATTTACTAGAACTGGGGGAAAACCTGACAGCCTGTCACAGACAATGCTAGCGAAGTTGTTTAAATCATCTCTAGGCATGTTCTAATTTAGCTCATTATTAATTTCCTGCCAGGAAATCACTGCCCTAAACCTCTCTAATTCAGACATAAGTCATTCTAAACTCTCACACAGACAGCTGATTGAACCCAAGACTTTTGTCTCATTACAAAGCCCAGACGCTTTCAGGCAGAAGACTGTTCTAGGCATTTAATATTTTGAAACAAAATGTACTGTATAATTAATTGAGTATGAAATGCATCGTTCATCACAGAATTAGTTTATCTTTTCAAGAGTTTTCTGGCTGTATGCAATCATTCACATTTCACAAACTGCTGTAGGTTTATGAATTTTCACTTTTTGATACAATTGAGTTCTAACTGTGTTTGCAAAATGAATACAGAATGTTATCTAGAGGCAAACTGAGCGAAACCCCTCTTGTTCTGTCTAGTAAAATAGAATGTTAGGTCATTAATCACCTTCTTCTTCATCACTTCTCATTTTTTCCAGTGAATGATTTGTATTCCAGCCACATGGGGGATACTAGCAGAGAACAAATAAATCTGAACTGACAAAGCAGGAAATATTTCCTAATTATTTAGAAGACTGCTGAAGAGAGCTAGAAAACAGACAAAGAAAACCCACAAGAGGATTAGTTTGTGAATAATTTCGTTTGCTGGGCATGAGATGTGCCTGTCATGTTAACTTTAGTTATCAACTTTCTCCAGAAGACAAGGAAATTGAGACAGGGGTGCCACCAAAGGGGAGGTACCGAGTGCCCACTCATTGCACCCAAGAGGAGCGAGCCCCTGCTTGCCCAGTGTCAAGGTGTTTGCTTTGGCTTCATTTGAAATAGAAGGAAATTAGGTCAAATTTTCACCCAGGCATGAGATGTGCCTGTCATGTTAACTTTAGTTATCAACTTTCTCCAGAAGACAAGGAAATTGAGACAGGGGTGCCACCAAAGGGGAGGTACCGAGTGCCCACTCATTGCACCCGAGAAGAGTGAGCCCCTGCTTGCCCAGTGTCAAAGTGTTTGCTTTGGCTTCATTTAAAATAGAAGGAAATTTGGTCAAATTTTCACCCATTTTGTGCTTTCTTGTATTAGCCATATAATAGACTGAGAAACACTGCTTTATGACACTGTTCCCTGTTTCACCCCTCTTTTTGAATTGCTATAAAAATAACTAACTATAGCTAGAACTGGATTATACTTTCCAGCCTTCAGCCTCTCTTATCAGACCATGTGGATCTGTGGGGCATTTAGACACCTTTTTTCCCCTTCCCTAATATCTCCTTTACTGAAACCTGTGCCCCCTCATCAACACCAAAAGAGCAAATGATGCCCAAACCTTTAACAGCAGTCCCCTCCTGTACCAGCACTTGGGATCACATGAATTAAAAAATACCATGTGCCAGCTATTGAGGTACGATGACAATATGAACTTGTCTCTGCTGTTACTTTGCACAAGAAATAATGAAGAACTTTCTTTAATCAGGACTTACATGCCCTAGAGAAACTGTGGGCCCTTCTTTCAGACAGAGCCTTTGTTAGAAAAGGAGTGACGGCTGCAGGGGAAAAACCTGCAGAATAAATAACATTTTATACTCCACTAGGTGCTATAATAACACCCTATAGTCTTTCAGGAGATCTTGCTGGTGGATTTGTGCTATTTTGATGATAGCTGTCGATTCACAGTTCCTCAGACCAATTGGCAATAGGGCCCCTACTGTGTTGTAGAAAGCATGCACTTTAGCTTTAAAAGCTCAAACCTTTAATCAAATTCGAAATGCCAGAGTAGAAATTTCAAATCACTGTCAGTCAGTATAACTTTGCTCACATCTTCAAGTCTGGCAGTCTCGAAAATGCTTTCTCAACTCTATGGTATCAAATGGAATTTGCTTAAACACAGTGGTGAGAATTTTTAATGAGGAACAATTTGTGTTGCTTTATTTCTCTGTTCAGATAGAGGCAGTATGTTAAGCCATGTTTTCCCTCATTTTGCTTCTTCAAGTTAAAGGCTTAAACTGTCTTAATCTTCACCATTCTGTTTTCACTCTCAGAACAGCTTTTTAAAGGATTTTTAAAATGAAATAGACTGGTTGACAAAATTTTACTAAAAAATCCTCAAAACTGCTTTCTGACATTCAGCTTTTGAGTTACTCATTACTAACACTGTATTGTATGACAAAATCTTTAATGGCTGATCTTTAACACTTTCCCCCAACAAAACAGACTTCATCAAGCAAAAAAAAAAGAGATTTCCAAATTCCACACTTCTACTTTTCACTCAGGACCCAAACCTCATACAATAATTAAGGTTCCTATCATCATTATCAATCAGAGAGGAACCCAACTAGCATTGAGCCATTGGACACTGGTGTTTAGAGGTAATTTTCCTTGCACTGCTGTTGCAGTATCCCTCTGCCAGAGGGGAGGACATCATGCACCTGGCAATGAATCCTCCTGCAAATGTTACCAATTTCTGAGTAACAGCCATAAAATCATTATCCTGAAAATATGATGTAACCACTATGTCCCCAGACCTGGAATAACTAAGTCTGATTTCAGGAGTGGCCCCAAATCTTTATCAAGATTTTCTTGTCCTTCAGCATTCCAGTTCCATGACAAGATCAGGGACCTCTGAGAGATGTAATGAGATCAGCTAAAGGGAGCAACAACCTGTTCAGATGCAATTGCCAGTCTCAGAGGCTTCCCACTGAAACCCATATAGTCATTCATCTGTATTCCTTACTGTGCCTGGGATAAGTGACTCATCCCATTCTTTACATCCAAGCAAAAGAGTAAACTCCCAAGCTGAAACTCCTGTCTGGGTTCAGCACTAGATTTTTGCAGTCAGGATAGGGTGTTATATCACAGCTGCCAGAGCCCAGCTACGGTGGCTCCTCTGAAATACAGTTTCAAGCAAAAACTTAAATCCACTGCTCACCTAAAGTACAAACCTCTCATAACAGCATTATATAACAAACATAAACCTCTCAGTGCACCAATGTAATTCACAGGTGGTACTAAATTACAAATTCTAAACACTGTGAGGGTAGAGACAACACAACAGAGTACCCAAGATTAAAATTTTCAGAAAATAATTAAAGGAAGAACATCAAAGAATGCAAACAAACCATAAGAGGAAAGAAACTGAAAGATGAAAATCTAAGATGTGATACTGAAAGATAGAAAGGAATAATATATGCAGACATTAATTAATGATGCAGCCAGAAAAAAACCCCCAAAAGCTGCTTTTAAGGTGCAAAAGAGGCAAAATAAGGATATGGAAAAGCCATGGTGAAATCCTGTTTTCCAAAGTTAAAAAACAGAGTTTTTTAAAAAAGTGTTTACATGAAAAAACAGTGAAAGAACCACAGCAAGGGATTCACCAAAAAAGACTGAAAAAAGCAATTACCAAGTAAAAGCACAGCAACAACCCACAAAAAGTCAAAGAAGGCTAATGCAAGGAATAATAATTATTTACTGTGTTACACAAAAATTAATGAAATAAAACCAGAATCAGCCTTCAGGGAAGGCTGAATTTTAAGAAACAGCTCTGAAAGTGAGTTTACTAGAAAGCTTAGCAATGCTGCAAAGGGCACATTGAAATCAGCCCATCAGCTGGGACTTAAATGTGAAATATACATGTGGCAGTGGCATTTCCAGTACATTACTGAATCTATTTTGAGAGCTATATGGAAATATCTGGTGAACAAGTGAATCCATATCCCATTTAATGAATTTTATCTTTAAGTGAATAGTCAAGAATCAATTATTTCTGAACAATTTGTAGGTAAAGATAACTTAATGAATATGCATGCAAACACAGAGTGGCAAATACTCTGATGAATATGCAAAACACATGAAGTGTTCACAAGTATTCCCTGAAAACTTTTAATTAGGTACTCATCCAATCAAAGAACAGAAACACCACTTAATTATGTGATCCCAAACTGCAAATCATGATCACAATATGGAATAATCCCTGCACTCCTTCTGTAGGCTAAAATAAAAAAAAAATCAAAGAAAAGCAACACCAAATAAGATCCATTTACAGATAACTCTGGAATTCGATAGATTGAGAATTTATTTTAAAAAAATCTGTTTGCTTTTTTTGTTTTTCTTTATTGGCAAAAATACCCTTCCCTTTTTCTTTGTGTCAAAGCTCCTTAGCATTTACTGAGGCTGACTACCTGAGCAGAAAGCCATGCAGGCCAGGTGTTGCCTTTCTGGCATTTCTGAGCCCAGGAACCACTGGCCCAAAGCTGTTCTCCAGCAGCACTCAGGAGACAGCACGTATGCAGGGGCTCAGCAAGGTCCTGCTCTGGCTGCCACTCCAGTAAATTTGAGACAGATTATGTCACTTGGTCTGTTATTGAAGAGCACAATCAACTTCAAACGTTTATTTCAGGGGACAAACTAATAAATCACAGTAGCTTCAGATGACCATTAAGCTTGTCAAGACTTCACTTTCCGACTTACATTTCTTGTGACTTGGCTCCACACAGGAATTATAATGATGGCCACATAATGTAATGCCAGGCTGACCTTTCCAGTCAGGAAAGGCTCACCAGTAAACATTGCAATGACCTAGCTTCTAAAGAGGGCACCCAAACCAAAAGGAATATGAGCTCAGGGCAGGTGATGGGTGCTGTGGAACAGGATCCAGGCAATGCTGTGTGCACTGCACATGCTGAGGATATGACTGAAAGCTGGCACTGAGGTTTATTGCCATTTTCCATAAAATTACATGGTTTACACATTCTCCATCCTGACAGGGGTTCAGAGGGCTGGCAGATGAGCACTGAGATAACCTTTTAATGAGCAACACAACCATCAGGAAAAGAATGACAAACTGAGCTCTTATAATTGCTAGTTTCATGGTGTATAAGACATGAAACATGAGATTAGAAGGATAACAGCAAGCTTGATGTAAACAATAGCATTGCTAAGGACAACAAGCTCACAGAACCTTTAGAAAACTAGACCCTCCCTCACTGGGACTTTGGCAGAACAGTTCCACAGAAGGTGAACTCACACTTCAGCTCCCAAACCATGGTGGTACAATAAGCTGCAGCAGTGAGGAAGAAAGAATGTGACAATACTCTGGTGACAGGGCCAGGCCAGCTTGTCCTCGGCAGCTCCTGGGGGATCCCTCCCTTTCCTGGGAAGAGCAGAGCCAGGCAGTCTCTCTCCAGTACAGTGAATGTACTGGGACTCAGGGCAGGTTATATCCAGGCAAAGTACAGCACTAGATGTGTTCCAGGAAATGCTAAATTGGCTATTTGTCAGAGATTTCTTGTCTGAATAGGTAAATTGCAGTGAAATTCATTGTATGACAGTGATGAGTGAGGAAAAGAATACCATGTTCTTTCTCAGGGGGGATTTAAGGTCAGTCCTGGTACACTGTACTCAGTGATATGTGCTAGTAAGTCTTATAAAGTAAGAGCAAAAATGAAGTCATTATAACGTTTGAGGCCATCCTGCACCATGCAAGGTCTGGTTTGCTCCCTCCATCCCTCCTTCCACACCCTGACCCAGGAAAGGTAGCATACAGCCACCAAAATCATCAAATGGAACTGGGACAGGGAAAACTAATTCTCCTCATGAACCCCAGGCCTTCCTGTGGCTTCCATGAAACAGGAATGAATCAGTGATGTTTTCACTCTTATATAGAAAACTAATTACCTTAATGAATATTGTATTTGTGATGTGCATCTATATTATAACCATCTTTGACTATCACTTAATGATCTTCCTGTTGTCTAAAAAAACCCTGGTTACTGAGTTTGGGTTTGTCTGGTTTTGTTTCTATTTACACAGTAAAAAGCAGTTGCCAAGCAGAACATAATAAATCAAAATCCTGACATAATAAATAGATAATGTATTGTAATTGGATTATTTGTAGGCTGTCTCAGCAGAAATTTGCATAACACTCAGGATGATTGCTGCAAATATCGAAAATAAGCAGCAGAGCTAATTAAGGGGTTTGTTTACATGTATCTTCCTGAAAACATAGTAAAGAAGGAATTAAAAGTATACTCTCTCTCTAGTTTTCAGGGAAGATAGCCACAAGGTTAAAGAATTGATGACTCTTATAACTACTCTTTTCCATCAAAGCCAACATTTAAACCTCCTTCACTTGCCTGGAAAGGATAATGCACCCAATTCCAGCAGCAAGGACTGAAAGTTATTGTAGTGGATAGACATGTATCAACAGATCAATAGACATCTGTGTTCATGCAGATAATCACTGAATTAAACCAGAGAAGTCTATTCAGTTGTCATCCTGGCACACACCAAAGAGGGATTGGTCTTTGGGCCTTCAAGTGCTCATGGTCTGTAACCTAAAGTGTGATTTTTGTACCATTTTTTCTTGTTTGGATGTCAGGTTTCAAAGATGAACACTGCAATAAATGTGCAGGAATAATTAGACCTGAGAAAGGCCTCAAGATACTACTGTAACACTTGCAGGCTTTTAAAGAAAACAAAATGTTGACTCTAGTTTGGGGTTTTTTGCCTTTCAAAACCAGAATGAAAGACAATGAAATAAACTGAAAATGTCAGTGATTGTGTAATTAGTCATAAACCTTGACCCAGATCACCAGATTTCCCAAAGAAGGAGTCTTCTGGCAATTTGGAGATTGTCTTTGAGGTCAGTTGTTGGGAAATAACTATACATAATTCCTAATCAAAACAGCATTGATGATCACACTGATGTCTGATTTGGTTGGTTCTTCAGACTTTCAGGGAGAATCAAAGTGTAGACAAATACTTTAAAAAAGAATCACTGACTTAAAGGTGTTTAGTTTTAATTCATTATAGAGTTGGTTTCTGTCTGCAGTTGTGGGCACTCATGTCTGATTTGGTTGGTTCTTCAGACTTTCAGGGAGAATCAAAGTGTAGACACATTAAAAAAGAATCACTGACTTAAAGGGGTTTGGTTTTGATGCATTATAGAGTTGGTTTCTGTCTGCAGCTGTGGGCACTTACCCAGAGAGTTTTTGCAGGAGAGAACCAGGTGCACATTGGAGAAAACTGAGGTACTGAACGTGCCTAATCCTGAGCCCTGTGCCTGAGGGATCCCACAAACTGCCCTGACTGGGCCTGCACAGTGCTGACAGGGACATTACTTGCTACTTGGGCCATGGTGTTCTGTGACTGATTGAATTTTCCTTCACAAAGAGGTACTCCATGGCAGGACATTAAAATTACTTGCAGTAATCAAGCTGTACAAATCAGTTGTACAACTGGATTGCAATCCTGGTAACAAAAGGATCTTAACCTTCCACTATTGCTGTAATTTATATCAATCTTTTTAAAAGCAGTCTCTGGGGCTGTATAAACTATTTCAGTGACATGACAATGTGTGCATCACAGTCTTCCTCCAGGCTGTGTCTTTTCTGTTCTCTCATGGCCCATACTGAACTGGAGATAAATAGTTTTATTATAATTTTTAGCTGTCTTAAATTATTCTATTTGACATAAACTTTTGTTTATGTATAAGCAAATACTAAATAGGACTAAAGGAAGGTTGTAATAACTCCCTATATGAAACTCCCTATACTCTCTTTTTAAAGCTCTTGAGAAAAATAAACAGCTGGAGTGAGGGTCTGGTACTTGAGAATCAGCCCAGTGAGGCACTTCAGAGACATCAGGATACCACCCTTTCCCTCCTGCTGCCTCCACAGCAGAGTGCAGACCTCTCCTGTGATCCTCCAAGTAGCTGATCCACTGCTTGATGCATGCGGGAACACACATTTTGGAAACTCCATCCAGTCCAAGGATTTCTGCTCAGTTTCCTAATAATTCAAGCCAAACCACAGTTTTTGAATTTCTATGTTGAATTTTGGGCCTGTCACTCCAAGAAAGGCTTTGAAGTGTAGAGTGCAGACCTCTCCTGTGATCCTCCAAACAGTTGATGCACTGCTTGATGCATGCTGGAACAGCACTGTGAACACACATTTTGGAAATTCCATCCAGTGCAAGGATTTCTGCTCAGTTTTCTAATAATTCAAGCCAAACCACAATTTTTTAATCTCCTTGTTGAATTTTGAGCCTGTCACTTCAAGAAAGGCTTTGAGATGCTGAAGAAGGCATCCAGAGAAGGGAGACAAAGCAGGGGAAGGGTCTGAAACACAAGTCTGATGAAAAGGGGCTGTGGGTGTTTAGCCTGAAGAAATGGAGGCTCAGGGGAGACCTTATTGCTCAGTACAACTCCCTGAAAGGAGGCTGTGGCCAGGGGGTCTGTCTGTTTTCCCATGTAACAAGTGATAGGTGAGAGGAAATGGCCTCAAGTTGTGCCAGGGGAGGTTTAGGTTGGATATTAGGAAAAAATTATTCAGTGAAAGGATGGTAAAGCCTTGAAACAGACTGTGCAGGGCAGTTGTGGAGTCATTATCCCCAGGGATAAATGTGTAAATGTGGTGCTTGGGGCTTGGTTTAGTGGTGGGTTTGGTAGTGCTGGGTCAGTGGTTGGACTTGGTGACGGCTTGGTTTAGTGGTGGGTTTGGTAGTGCTGGGTCAGTGGTTGGACTGGATGACCTTAAAGGTCTTTTTCAACCTAAACAGTTCTGTGATTCTGTGATTCTATCTCTCATCAAAATTGTGTCCCACGAGTATCCAGTTTCAGTATAGTCTCTAGAGGGGAAAATGGTGTTAAATAGGATTAAAAGTTAATGAAATATTTTATGACAATATTTTACCATAGCAACAGAAAGTTAGATCTGAGCATTGTATAAATATTAATATTACTCTCTTCATCTCAATCACTGAAGGACTTGGGGAAAGTGTGTGGAGGGGGAAGAATCTCATTTTTATGGTTCTAAAATTCAAATGTGAAAGAGGAAGAGAGATTAGGTTATAAAAATAAGGTGCTGCTAACTTGCCTAATGGCCTGTAATCTGCTGGAAGTACAGCTGCACTGGGCTTTTAAACAGGTGCTCTGATTATAGAGCATAACAAACATGTTAGGCTTTGTAGTGCATTTAATACCTTATAAACAGCCAGGCTAATTTAGGCAAGGCTAATGGCTTAGCTCAGATGGTACTCGTGTAAAAGGTGTGTGATTATATCTGTGTACATTAAAGTGACAATTTCAGTGCTCTGAGCTCCCACCCTGCACATCTCAGAGCAGAGGCTGCAACAAATTCCCACTCAGTGCAGTGGGAGATCCAGCTGCTCCTGCCTCTGATCACTGAGTTTACTTTGTGATCCTGTAGCTGTGTAATCTTCCAGACAGAAAAGAGGTTGAAAATGAGCTTGGTGTCTTGAGAGAGTCTGCTGTCATTTATATTTGTCCCCTCTCCAGAAACCTGTGACTGTGGATTTTCCAAGTGCAAACCTAGCAAGAGTGATGTCCCAACTGCCCCTGTGCTTTGTATTTTCTGAGGTTCACTTTATCAGGATGCTGCAAGCCTCTGCTAGCTTGAGACTAAGAGGTTATACTTCCAAACAAGAAATAAAAATCTAAAAAGGTGATTGAAGACTAATTCTACTGTGATACAGATGAATTTCAATGTTAGGAGTGATGGGGGGGAAAATAATCAGGGTATTTTTGTGTGTGTGAAAAAAACCAGAACCAGGAACTCAGTGCAAGCGGGGAGGGCGGGGGGCAGGGGGGGGGGGGGGGTGGGAAATAATCAGGGTGTTTTTGTGTGTGTGAAAAAATACAGAATCAGGAACTCAGTGCAGTGTCCCCAGCAGCACTGGTCTGGTTTGGGGTGCAGATCCTTGGGTTGTTCACACCTTCAACACGGACCAGACACTCAGTCTGAGATGTCAGTACTGTCTCTGCCCATGGAGCACATCTGGGAAAGACAGCCTGCATGTGGACCCACTCATCTGTCTCTGTTTCGTGCTGTCCAAGCAACACTTTATGCCTGTGGCTCCCTGTGGGCATAAAAATGAGGTGTTTAAATATTTTATTAACTAGATCATAAAGCCAGCATCCAAGGGGGTGATCCTACCTGAGGCAGTGAGATCACTGCCCTGCTCTGCTCTGCAGCTGCTCCTGAGCTAATTAATCCTTCTGAGAGGTCAGCACAGCCACAAGAGAAAGGAGGCGTTGGTTGAGGACAGATCATGAGGCAAAAGCAGATTTGTGGGTACAGAGGAGAGAGGGCAGGAGAGGTAAATGTTCCATAGGAAATTACAGTGAATTATTCCCAAACTGGAGCTGGAGCCCCATGTTTGCTGCAGTGCCTGTGGGTACCTGTATGGTGCACAGCTGTAGCTTTGGGATTTGTAAATAACTGTATACTTTAAAATTTGCGTTTTAAATGAGATTTTATTTTTAATCACTGTTGGATTTTTTTTTTTTGTCATAATGAATCTGTATACCTTAGATGAAATCCAATTTAAATGCAATAATAACTTTCAGTGTACTTTTCCAAGTTCATAACACAGCCAGAAATGTTTAAGTGACTCAGATATTTTTGCAGGTTCTGGAAGTTTTTTTAACAACTGACATATTTAAGTTTTAATATTTATGCTCAGTTGAATTTTGACACCTACAATATGCAAAAGTGATGTGACCTTTTAGGCTTTCTGTTTTGTTTTTATTTGAATTGGTGCTGTTCTTTCGAGCATCTGTTTGGTGGCATACTGTGGAGGAACACTTATTATTAGATTGTTTATTTTAAAAATAATTATATAACAGCTATGCCATTGTTAGTGGAAAAGCAAAATATCAAAAAAACAGCATATGAACCTGGCAGCTCACATACATCTTTCTGGGAGGCACCTTAGTCAATCCATTTCTTACTCCAGTTGCTCCATTAAAGAAGAAAAGTAGGGTTTTTTATAGCTACACTAATGCCACATGAGCCATTCTGATTAAAAAATTTAGTGTTTCAGATCTGATGCTGAAATCCAAAAGAACAGTATGATTAAAATATGCCACATCTTCAGTGTGGCATCTCCCATTTAAGGAAGAATACTGTAAAAGAAAGAGATTAACCTTCTCATGCTGTAAAAATTCAAAGGTTAAGCCCAAATCTTTTTGAGCAAGCACACACACAGTGGCTTAATCCAGAAAACATTTTCTCATGGTGAATCCCAGAGTTGCAAAGACTCTATCTCGGCCCAATTAAGTTCCTTGAACTCTGGCTGTCTGTGGATGTATATAAATCTCCCTAAAATCCTACAGTAAACCAAGAGCAGGTATCTGCTATTCTAATGACTGAATGATTTAAGCTGTGTCTTCCCACCTAGCACAGTGCAACACTCAGTCCCAGTGCTGTATCACTCTGCAGCATATTCCATTGTGGATACACCACTCAGGATCACTTCAGATTTTATGTGTGCTTCATTATGCAATCCTAAAAGCCTAAAATGTGATATAATGGAACATTTAGCTCAAAGATAAGGAAAACAGCATGCTGCACTTTGCAGCCATTTGATATCCTGACAGGAAAGGGAACTGACACATGATAAAGGAAGAAATAGTACTAGCAGTGAGTTATGGCTTGTGGGGATTCAGTCATGCATTATTAAACTGGTATCACGACACAGTTCACTTTGCAATTGGCCAGGCCACCATTTTGCATTCCTTCAAACAGACTGGTTTCCTGTGCAAGGAACTGATGGGAGCCAATGAAATGAAACTACACATGCAAATGGTAGGCAGGAGGATGAAATAACAAACCCAAGGGCAAATGTGCACATCCTGTCAATTCCCAGACCATAAGGAAAATAAAATATTCAAGCATTATGATGATTCATAATGTATAGAAGGCAGATAATGTAAACCAGTTGTGGTGATCCTCTATCACACAGGACATAGAACTGCCCCAAATTATGTTTTCTTTCTTTCAAGACTTCTATGAAAAACAATTTTTAAAATGCACATTGAGGGAAGATCCAATGCTGTCTATGATAAATCACATTCTGGTTAGTTATCCTCACTGTCACGACCATAATTCTGTAACAGGCTCTTTGATTAACAAAACTGCTTGAGTACCTGGATTCCTTCTGATAAATATATTTTCCATTTCTTCCACTGTTCCCATAGCTACAAAACTCCCTTCAATTTATTAACACCCGAAAGTTCGGAGAAAGCAATAAGCTGATTAATGACATGCAAAGGGGAAACTCAAGAACATGAATCCAGGAGGTGCAAAGAAGGGATCTAGCACAGGCTCAGGGCTTCGGAGCAAAATCAGAGGGGAAAAAAAAAGGCAAAAAAGTTTAGCTAACACTTGTTCAAAATACAGAACACTAATAATAGGAAACTCTTTTCTTGATTAATTTGTCAAGTAGGGAACTTTGCACAGAGTATCCAAGGTTTTGTAGTATTAATCTGAGTTGCTGCTGATAAAATGAGAATATGTGAGGCTTCACAACAAGAACATAAATTCTAATTATCAACCAAAGAGAAGAAAGAATTAATTCAGTAGGTTATATACACCAGAAGAATGCTGCAGTTGTGGATGTTGAAGTAATAAATATTATAAATATTTCTTACATTTTCATAGTCTCCACATGCCAGTAGCTAAACAAGGTTGAGAAAGAAGAATCAATATTAAATTACACTCTTTGCAAACATTAATAAATATTTTTGTTACTTCTACAGCCCCTATATTAGAACCCAAACTAATAAATCAAAGCTTGTTCCATTTTTCCTTTTGGCTCCCACCCAGAAAAAAGCAAGTTGAGACATTAAAATGGGTGGTTGGGAAGTTTCCTTTTCATTCAGTTATCTGTCTTTTCATTGTTTCCCTGACAGTGCTACTATTTTCATTTTGATACACAACACATTAGTCCAGTTAGAGTCGTGTCATTTATGGAGTACCAGCTCTGGAAATAGAGCACAACTACACGTGTGACAGTGACTCCTCAGGATAAGCAAGTGCAGTTAAAAATGGTAGTGCTCCCAGCTGGAGGGCTTCATGCAGGGCAGAAATTGTGTCTGTCATAGGATATATGCAGTTAATTCCAGACAAATCCATAGGAATTCCTGGTACTCTTCAAGGTACACCAAGGAAGGAGAAGTATTGGAAAGAGGGTGGAAAGAATTCTAAAATTTGGTTGTGTTTTATGGGGAAGTTTTCTTAGATGAAAAAAGAAAAGCAAATTATATAATTTATACTATACTATAGCTATGTTCAAAGATATCAAGTCAGAGATATATAAAATGCAATTAAGCCAGAAAATTAAGATTATTTGGGCCCCATTCTATCCTGCATTAGTGTTTGTGGGGGCCAGAAACTCAGGACCAGGCTTTGAATTTGACGTGACTTATTATTTTTCTAACACATTACTCTCTTTAAGAAGGAAGAGAGTGGGTGGGTAGGGAAAGGATGAGATGAAAGATCTTTTCTTTGTTGCTGTGTTAATTATCTTGAATTTCTAGCAGGTTGTCTGGCAGAGAAAAATAAGTTTTCTGGTATATTTATTATATTTTTCACCCATTGTTACAGCAGAAAAGAATTTTCAGCTTCAAGGGTTAAAGAGGAACCCTTTTCACTCCTGCTTAAATAGCTGAATGATGCTAATGGCAAAAAATCTTTCCATCTGCTGCAGAGCTGCCCATGTTTTGCACAGCCTTTTTCCCAGATAATGGGACAAACAAATATTAGTGCTTGTATTCCACCATAACAGCAAACCTTTTTTTGTGCTCCAGCCTGTTTGTTTTCTTACAGTCCTTGGAGGAGGAAATGAGAGGGGAAGATTTGAAGAAATAAAACCTGAAATCTCATTGTTCTGCAGAACATAAGCATTATGTGGGATATCTGAATGTATGAAGAAGAAGTTAATATTGTGGCTCTTTGCAACAATACTGTGCTTAAAGGTCATTCCTGACAGGGACTTTGAGAGCATCTGTTGCTAGGAACACACAGGCTGAATCTCATTACTGAAAACTATTTGAGTGACAATCATCACAATCCTTCACTATTCATTATCTTCTCTGCCTTGCAAGAGATCTGTACCCTCTCTCCCTCATTCCTGTTACCCAACAAATATGCCAGACATTTTTCAGTTTGACAATGGTGACCTCAAAATCACCTGTTTCAGGGATTATTTTATTTCTGTTTTGCACTTGCAAGAGGAATACTTGTTATCTTGAAGCAAATTATTAAGGAGATATTCCCCATGAATATTCTAGCCACTGAGCCTGATGAAGAGGTGATGTAGTTCAAACAATCTGACCAAATAATTTCATTTAAGCAAACTACAGTTTGAATGCTTCCTCAGTGTCTTGAGAATGACAACATTAACTACATTTGCATCTTCCCTTGAGATTTGCTTCCCATTCAGTTTAGAAATCCCCACTGCAGTACAGAATGGAAATACTGGCTATGGGGAGGAAAGCTGTACGAGCCCTCTCAAAGGTCTACATTGCCTTAATTTGTAGGGAGAAAGAATTAAGTATTTTTAAAATCTGACTGAAGAGAAAATTTTATGAAGAATTTTATTTTTTTTTAAATGGGACTGATTCACATTCTTTCATTTATTAAATGATGCAGGCTTGTCTTTTATTGTGAGCATATGTTTTAATTCTCTAACATATTTAGCAATATTTACCTTAATTTAAAAGCCTTTAAATTCTCCATACCAAAATACATCTTCCAGAAAAATGTGATGCAATAGCATCAACATACATCTCCCTTGGTGTTATTGATTGTGCCAGCTCTGCTACTGTTCTTCCCTTAGAAGTACTGGAAACATCACCTCCTCATCTGACAATGAAAATTGGCTAAAAATTCTGGCTAAAACTTTTCACTTCTCCTGGAGCATGAGAGCCAACCAGTTCTGCCATCAGCTTGGAAATCTTAAGTCTAGGAATGACTGTATCAAACTTTCATGTGGACATGAGAAAAAGCAATGCCTGTGAGCTGCCCCTGCAGTGGCACTGACCTTTAAAGCTGATCCTGTGGGGAGCTCTCTGCAGCACCTGAACACAAGGCATGGTCAACAGGAGTTTATCAATGTCTGAGCAGGATTTTGGGAATCTGGTTCCTCTCATTGGAGCTAGAAGTTCCCTTGAAGTACAAAGGCAGTGAATGTATTGAAACATAAATATTGTGAAACACAACACCCTGAGATGTAGAACAGATTTAAATGCTGGTGTCTTGCAATCTACACCTCAAACGAGATTACCAATAGACTGCACAAATCTGGCTTGACACTTACATGTCTTTCATATTTTATTTTTGTTAGTTTTGTGTCATGTTTTGTGTTGTTTGTACCAGTGCAGGGATGACATTTAATAACTTAAATTTGCCACATCTGGAATGGTAGTCTGGATTTCTAGCAGCGAACATATAGAAAATATTGGGAATTTAAATATTCTGTCATTTGTTATAAAAACCCAGAGTGGTATACCTGAGAGAGATTTTTCTTCTCCTATAAAGACTTAAGGTATACATTCACATACAGCACTTTAAAAAAATCCAGGATAAGAGTCCAGTAGTGTCAGTAGTATTTCTAATCTATTAATCTACTGACTGTCATAGAATATATATGGCAAAACTTTGTTACTTCAGTGTTCATAACTCTTAGTTTTTTGCCACATTGCCTCCATACATCACTGAAAATTTGCTGATTTTTACTGACAAGGGCAGCAAACAGTTTTCCTATTTTGTTTATGATATGTGTACATGGAAACAGGATAGCCATCCTGAATTATTTAGTTTCTCAGTATATGGCATATTTTGCAAACAGCAATCAGCACATGGCAACACAGATTTGTTCAATAATGTATTGGTTTCTTTTACATGTGCATAAAGTGTCTTCCCTAAATATTATTCTGTCCAAAGGGAAAAACATGAGAGCTCAAAACCCAAACTGACTAACAGTGCAGACATAAATCCCTGTGGGCATATTCCCCATTGTCTTCCTACCTGTGTCATCCTTCATCCTTTTGTAAAGTGGGTACACAGTACAATCAGGTCTGAAAAGCAGATGATTTATTCCTCTTTTCACAATGGTAAATGATGATACAAGATGCAGAACAACAAGAAATTTGATCCTTGGTCTTCTGTAAGCCTCTTTTGTTTGCTCTGAAGTAGCAGCTGTACTTCAGGTCAGAGATTAAAGTGTATTGCAGCAGCTAGAGCAGTTGCCATAAAATGCTTTCATTTCCCAGTAGTCACTAAAGTGATCATCTATTACCAAGTTTTTATGCTGTCCCTAGGAAATATCTACCATCTGAAACAAAGCATCTGGCAAGTGCTGATCCTTTACTTTGGGAAAGTTGCATATGCACACTACTTCCCACTTATAAATACAATCTGTATTATTCTCTTCATTACCGGCAGAAGGTACTTTCTCAGAGCTGGTCACCACTAAATTTCTGAATGCATATAATTCACAATTAAGCCTAGATTTTCAAGAGTACTTGGTGTATCCAGAGCTCTCTTGGAAATATAGTGGTTTTTCAAGTGAGCTACTTTACATCTGCCAGAAACAAACATAACAGGAGTAGCAAACATAAGTGAAGAGGAAAAACTAACTTGAACTTACATAGTCTTCCACTTGTTTAATCTTCAGAGTGATTATTTTACCTGTTTGTATTCCATCCAGTAATATGATAATCTTAAATTACTGTGGAGTAGTTATCAAAAGTACTGCTGCTGTGCAGAAAATGTTGTCATCTGAACATATCCTGTCCTATTTGTGAAGGTGGCAATGGTGTCTGAGCTGTTTATAACCTGTGGTCCTCGCAATGCTGAGTCCTTGGCTGTTATCTAAGCTGCATCTGATTTCTTTTATTTGTGGTTTCTGCACACAGAAATATTTGCTTCCATATCCAGTAAAAATTCTGTGCCACTCACACACATCCTCCTTCTGTTGTCACTGTTCACAAATGTCCTTTGCGGAGGTTCCTCTCTTTCACAGGGTAAGTTCTTTTAGCTGGCTTCAAGTGTTTCTGATTTTGAAAGTAGTGTAGGAAAGAAAAAGTAATTTACAAAAAAAATAAAAATACCAAAAAAACCAACTGTCTTACCTTTCATTAAATCCTTTAAAAATCCTTAAAAAATCTTTTTCCTTTGCCTTCTGCTTTGAACTGCACAAATCCAAGAGTTTTTAGTTGGGACAATACACATCTGAGATCAAAAAAAGACAGATTCTTGCCAGACTGTTTCTGGGAATAAGTTTGAGTAATCATTCTCTATGAAATTACAATAAGGGATTTTGATTCTAAAACATTATAACTGAGAGTTTTTCAGGAAATGCCTCATTTTTCACAAACTGCCTGGCACAGAGAAAGAAATCACATTACTGATTAAAACCAGCAAATGTAATGAGAATCTAGTTTTCATAAAAATAATACAAGCTGTGAGAGAGGAATGAGAGAATATTTTTATTTGTGACTGTAGCTACACATTAAAATATTAAATATTAATAAGGACTACAATAGTTATCATATTTCATATTTTTTTCTAGATTTTTGCCATATCACTCTAATTCAAATAAATACCAATTAGCTGCATTAAAAATAAATTGAAAATAAATGGAACAGCATATACCTTTTTCTTTGGAATTACTTTACTTAAAAAGATTACTACTATTTCCACATGTTCTACTTTGATTTCTGCAAATAGTGTCATTGTTAAAGAGTCACAGACATAATCAATAAAGATATATGAAGTGGCCTAGAAAACATGAAAGAGCTGATTTTGCACAGAGAAGAGCAGAGCATTTTGCTGCTGAGCACATAAACAAAAGAGTGCCAGAAAGGGGGACCTGGAAAAAGGAACCATAAACAGCCAGTGGGATTTTTTTCACTCCTGCTTTTGGTGGCTTCTTGTTCTTTACTACTGAACTCTTGGCTGAAACTCTCCACTTGTGACAAGGCAAAGAAAGGGCCTTAAGAAATGGCTTAGTTTGACTCAAGGTGAGATTTACCAGCAGCAACCAGAACCTTGCACCTGCCTGAACTTATCATTTCACCTCTGCACAGATTCCCACCAGGGTTCAGCTGATGAACAGCTGCAAAGGAGCAGGAACTTATTGGATGCAAGGCAAGGTTCCTGCATCAGATGCAAATACCAAGTTGTGGGAAAAGCTTTGTGTATTGAACTGCACTGTGTGACACACGCACTTTTAAAGCCATGCAGGTGAAGAGGGGTGGCCTTCCTGGCTGCTGTGTGTGCTGGCTGTACAAAGCCCTGTGGGCTGCATTTTGCTTTAGCTACAACACTCACATCTCCCTTCTGTTGTTCCTTACCGAATGCAGAACCCCACCTGATGTGCAAAGAAGCAAAAGCTGTCAAAATACCAGTGAACGCTTGTACTCTTCTGACCTGGACTGCACCTCCTCTGTCTTAAATACGGACAAGGCAACTTCATTGACAGAGGTCCAATATTTGACAGCACCTTGGAACACAGAATCAGAGAATTTCTTTTGGTTAAAAGAGACCTCCAAGATCATTGAGTCAAACTGTTTACCCAGCACTGCCAAGCCCACCACTAAACCTGTCCCTAAGGGCCACATCTACAGGTCTTTTAAATACCTTCAGGGATGGAGACTCCACCACTTCCCTGGGCAGCCTGTTCCAATGCACAGGAAGAAAAATACACATTTCATCAATTATTTATTTTTCATTTCAATTTATCTCCATCTCCTGCTATTTTATTTCTGTAACTGTGCTACCTTATTTTGTAAAGTACTTTAGGGATTAAGTGTCAGGAGAGACAAAAAGAGAAAAATATATATCTTGATTTAGAGATTTAGATTTTATACAGAGGGATAATTATTAGCATCACCTGTTACATTGTTCCAAAATTACTTCCAGAGCCCAAAGAATGAATTAGTTGCAGGAAATTAGAGTCCATTAAATAGTCTTGTTCACAAAGTAATCAGTAACCAACAGCCGTCCTTCAATTTAAAAGCCCATCTTCCTAATGGCCAATGTAATGCTGGCTTCAGGTTAAAAGAGCACGTGTCCCTAGTTTGTCTGTCTCAGCAGAAGATGATGGTGTATTTGCACTACACTGACACTTCTCCTTATCTGCCTGCACTCCTGTACCTGGAGAAAATCACTAGCAGTGGAGATAAGCAGGTACATGAACCCAGAGCTGACAGATTGTTGCTTTTTACAAGGTGAATCATATTTCTTAAAGTACACAGCAGAGGAATTTTACCCTGTGAAAGGAGAAGTTACAGGTTTAGAGTTCTGTATCAGCAGTGGAAAACTTGGAAGTTGCACTGACCAAAACTATCACTTTAGTGTGAGTAATAGGAAATGGGATCTTGAAACAAGGATCCGAATGTTCCAGTAAAATTAAATAAATTAATTTTATTTCTTCTCTCTCCGCCTTCATTCTCAGCAGTTGCCATTTAAGGGACTCACCATGTTTAGCTGCTCCTTGGTCTGTGAGATGTGTGCTTGCATGTATGTACAAACATATATATGCAATTATATATGCATATAGATAAATAAACCAGTTATAGACTGGCTGTGGAATGACTGGACTGCAAGATTAAGTACAAGTATGCTGCAACAAAGAAGAAGATTTCTTTCTGCTTCAAATAAGATGGACTCACAGCACAGGTTATGCTGTGTTTGGGGTAGTACTTAATGTGTTCATGTACCCATTGTTGACACCAGTGGAATGGCAAGGCAATTATAACCATTAATTCTAGCTGTGGGATGTTTAGAAAAGGTCACCACATTTGTCTCCAGGAGTCACTCTGAGTTCTTCAGAAATTGATAAGAGAATGGACACTGGTGATATCTGTTTTGATACATCAGATCTGAATGTAGTGCAGAATGAAGGGTGGCTGTGAACTCAGCACTCTGGACATGCAAAAAAGAAAAAGACCCCAGATCATTAAAATAAAAACTGTAAAAAGTTCAGCAACAATTACAATAAAATTAAAAGCAATAAGCATATCAAAAAGTAACAAGTTGAAAGCCCTAAGAAAAGGTGCTATGACTGACTATACTGCATCCACTGTTGAACAAGGATTAATTGTTCCCATTGCAGCTGTGAACAAGATAAAAATGAAACACCACCTTCCTTATGGATGGAGGAATAGACAATAGAGAGCCAATAAAAGGAAAATAAAAGCACACCTCTGTATAATGAATCTGAGCTCTGCTGTGGCTATTTGTGCAAGAGTGTTAGTGTGGGGAGAAGCCTGCACTGCTGAGCTGTATATTTTATTTCTCCATATATTCTATAGTTCCCACGGCTTGGATTTGCACCAGCAGTGACAAAGTGCAGCAGTAATCTCCATTTAGCTCTGTTTTCTGACCAAATAGTGTATTTACTCCAGCTGTGCATTCTTTATCAGGATTTAGCCCTTTTTGTAAAGGTGAATGCTTTTTTGGCTGTGGTCCCAGTGGGGTGTTTGATAACTTTGTCAGAAAGAATCAAGAGAACGTAATGACTGAACAAATAATGGGCTGTCAAGGAGACTTGAGTTACAGGAACTGAAAGACAGTCCAAAACGCTTTGCTCTTCAAAGAAACCTAGAAAAACTTTGTCTTAATTTGGCCTTCAGAACTTTGACATCAGCCTTTGCTTGTCTGCAAGCATCAACTCAAACATGGGAATTTCTATGGATAGTTAGTCCTCGTGAGAGGTTCCTGGCAGGCTGCTTTCCCTCAGGTCAGTTGTGTACCATGTACAAAAACTACCACATCTGCTTTTTCACCTCCATTCCTTAAAAAAAAAGTCTTACAGATTGTACTAGAAAATAATTCCTCTTTAGTTTTTGGGTTTTTTTTTTAGAATCAGTTGAACAAGGAATTATGCCTCTTATGAAAAATTAAAAATGCACAGAAAAGCTATATATTTCAATGGAGTTTCAATATATTTTTAGTACCCCTCCTGAAGAACACTTTAATCAGCAAATTTATCAATACTAAATTCAATGGATATTCTTACAGAAATAATCCATATTTTTTGCTTTATAGGCAGATATACAGCACAGAGGTAAATAGAATAAAGTTCAATTCTCAGTATATTTAGCCAGTTTTTCCCTTTGAAGACTGGGAAAAAATCCCTCCAAGCCCTGGAGGCCTGGCTGTCACCTCCCCTCAAGCTAGCCAGGAGATGTTAGGGGAGAGCAGTGGGACAGATATGCTTGCCTTTGGAGAACTGGGAATGCTCTTTTGGAGCTGCATCACCCCTTGGCTTAGACACAACCCCTTGATGCTGCTGCAATGGACAGCCAGAGGCTGATAGAGCTGTTCATAAAGTGATTTCCAACTCACAGCAGTAATCTATCAAGGCTCAGCTTGGAGCAGATGGTTGGCCCAGCTGACCTCCAGAGGTTCCTTCTGTGATTTCAGAATGCTGAGTACTCTGGAAGAACTTCTGCATTCCCCAAAAGCCCTGCAACTGCACAAAGACTGCTCCAGGGGAAGGGGGAAACAGGGATTTTGTTTGCTTGTCTTCATGCTGTTGCCATCATCTCAGCCAGCCCGAGCCACTGACCCAGAGGCTGCCTCACCCAGAGTATCCCACTCCATCTGCCCATTGAGGCTGTCACAAAAATGCAGAGTTTTGCTTCCCCAGAGAAATGAGAAGACACTGGTAACTGGGGCAGGTCTGCAGCCAGTTCACTGGTCTGTGAAGGTGGATCCATTGGTCCCGACTTCAGGGATGAAATTATGAAATATAAGAATCCTTGGTTGGTGACAACAGCACTTTCTACAGCCACAAAAATAATCCATTCCAAAATGAAGTTTTGTCAGTTAAAAAAGGAAACTTTATTTACAGAATATCTTTGAGGGGTTTTTTTTGAGGTATTTTCAGCTTACACGTCTACTGCTAGCTTGGGAACTTAAGCTGTGTTTATTTTAAAAAAAGCTGTCAGTGCATGTTTAGACAGTTCACCTTTTCATATCATTGGGTCTCCCCTATGGAAACCATATCCTCTCTTTATATCCTGATTCGACTCAGCTCGAAAAGCTAAATATGCAAAGGCATGACACAGACATGTCTCCCATTTCTCATTCAACACAACAAACAAATGGAGAACCGCAACAATGTGTGGCACAAAGATTAAGAAGTTGAATTTCTGTTCAGGTCTTTTTCCTTGCTACTCAAGGCAATAAATCATTTCAATTAGACATAATTAAAACAGTTTGCATTTGAAACGTGAATTAAAATTGAAATCAGTATTATCCAGTTTTCCCCTTACACATTCATCTCAGCTATCAGGAGGATATTGCATATCTATCTACTCTTGGCACAGATTAAGTCATAATTTACTTTTTTTTTATATAATCTCTGGTTGTAATCAAGCACTGGTATATGGACTTTTATCATCAGTAGCAGAGTTACACCATCTTTTCCAAGTTCCTGTCCAAATACCTCTGGGCTTTAAATCCCTTATTGTCTTTTCTAATTTTCCCTTTTCATCTAAAATTAATTAGAGTACAGACTCTCTTGTCTTTTTGGTATTCCATTCAGCTTTCAGGGTGTTTTTGTTCTCCAGCTAAAGAGCAGTCTTCAAAGATTTAATACACTAGCCTAATGTCTATGAGTGTGAATTCAACAAAATGAATGCCACAATAGATATGGGCCAAAAAATAAGTAAAGAGAAATAAAGAAATCTTTTGTAGCCTGTTATAAAAAAAGACAACATTATGATATTAGAGTGCAGAGCAGTGGACTGATTAATTAAGATAATAAAACTGATATAATTAAACATGACTTGGATTCTGTTTATTAGCCCTTCTGTTGTCAACTAAACCTTTCAAACCCTGTAAATAAGCAAGCTGAATGACAGGTGTAATTGGTATGCAGGGGATTCGAGTTACTTAATGTTGTAATTTTTTCCTGGTTTTACTCTTTTAGAGCATCAGGTCTAACGCCTGGAATAAACACATTGATTTGGTTATATTGTCAGTGGGTCACTAATCAGAGAAATCATTGATTAGACAGTAATCTGTCAATTAAGTCTGACATTGTCTCGAGTACCTTGGCAATGGGGGGGCTGCATTCTTTAAACTGAGACATTGACCTTGTTGTTTTCACCGTCTGGAGACTGAAATGAGGATTCACAGTAAAGACAATGCTCTTATCCTTCATTTTATTCCCTTGTCATTTTGGGTTTTGTTATTTTGTTTGGTTGGTTTTTGTTGGTTTTTTTTTCTGGGTGGGTTGTTTGGTTGAGTTTTTTCCTCAGCTCAGATCTGACTGTCATGTGTTTCTCTGCATTTCTCTCTTTTTAAAATGAACAGATGCCGTTCCTGCACATAGGTGACATTTTGACAGGATGTTAAAGCACTTTAACAATTGCCTCCCCACTATTTCGTGAAAACTGATTTTCAGGATTCATTACTTCAAATGATGAAGTAACAGTTTGTAAAACTTCATTTTGGGGGGTCATCCTGATTGCCTGTCAAGGAACTCAGGGCATCACTCGCTGGCAAGTCTGATTGTGTGTCAATATTTCAGAGCTCCTCCAGCCCATGGGCTCAGCTCCTCCACTGTGTACCAGCAGCATTCATGGAGAAAGGGAAGTGAAATGTGATGTTAATCTCCCTGGATACTACCAGAATGAGTAATTCTTCCAATCTAGCAATAAGACACAATGTTAGCCTTGAAATTAGACACTTGGGCTCCAGTTCATCATTAATCAGAAAGGCACTTGAGCATGTCTATACCTTTAGGCATGTGCTTAAGTGTTTTGCTGCAGTGGGGCAGGCTAAAGTAAATGCTGAAATGATTTGTTGAGCTTTGTGTTCCAACACGTTGTTGTTAGCACTTGTGTAGAGCAGCAGGAATGCACGTTGTTTTCTACAGGAGACTGAAGGCAGTTATCAGACTCTCATCTCAATGAATTAAATCAACATCGCTCGGAATTAGTTCAGTTACATGAAGCTGTCAGGGCTGTCTTAAGAAAAGATCCATTGCACTCCGTGATCCAGGGAAAGTCTGTGACACCCTATCAACTCACAAGAAACAAGATTTCACTTTGTACCACAGGATGCTCATCACCACTCATTCTCAGAATGTGCGTGTAATTTCAGAGTTATTTTCAGTTGCTTTGTTTATATGTTAGAAACAAAAATGGAAGAGAGAATCAAGTAACCAGATTTCAGAAGGCATTTACTTTTACCTTAGAACAAAGCTGTTGATAAGAGAAAATGAAAATCAACACTGGAGTACTATTTTTATTTTTCCTGTCTCATAGGTCTGCTTGATATATAACATAGTGGTACCTTATTATGTACTAAGGGACCTGAAACTCAAAGGTAAAATATGGAGTTAAACTGGTATTTAAGGTGACATTTCAGGGGGTTTAGTTTTTTTTCTCTCCCTTTTTCTGTCTTAAAAAGTTTTCCCATTAAAAAAAGCCTAAGAATCTAAAAAAATTTTGGAAAAGAAGAAAATTTAGAGGCATGTAGAAAATATACTCAGCTGCATAGACCAGTGCTTCACTTAGAAAATCTTCTGATAATAGTAGATTGAGAATTTAATAAAATAGTACTTATCTCCTAAGAAGCCTGTAGAAACATTAATCAGGCTGTGTGAAGGGTGTTCCCACTTGGTTAGTTCTCAGTCTGCAGGCTTTCCCTGTGAAAAGGGAACGACTGGGAGAGCAGGAGATGGCTATTTCTGTGTAGGGCAGGTCAGCACAGGGGGGTCCTGCCAAAGGCTTCAGGCTGAGGCAGGAGATGAGGGAGTCACAGGAGGACACTGTGTCCTCAGGCAGCCAAGTGTCCCCTGATTACAGAGAGAGGAGCCTTAGTTCGTTTTTAAGTGACACCAGGCTGTTGAGTCAATGACTTAAGGCTGCCCTGGGCAGCTCTCTTTCACAAGGAGATCTAGGCAGATCCACCTTGACTGTCTGATTGATTTGGCTCCTGTCACAACTGATGTACATGCTGAAGTAGGGCTGATTTTCCACACCAGGAAATAAACTAAGTCAGTACAGGATTATTGCTTAAATCCAGGGAATTTGCTCCAATTTATTAAAGTACAGGGCAGAATCTTGGCACGTATTCAGTTGCTTTACTGCTCTTTGTTATTAATGGAAACCTGTCTATACAGAGCTAAATACTTGTTTTCAAAATGAATATGTGTGCTTGTTCATTATTGTAAAAAAATTTTTTTTAAATTGTCACTTTCTTCAAGAGATCCCTGCCTTTTGTTTCCCTCCTTTTCTTTTCTGTTTTCTCTCTGTTTCTCCCAGCCAGCATCCTATTGAAATTGTTTACAGCACTGACACCGGAACGCTGATCTGATGGAGAGTTCTGAAGTGCTTTGGTACACATTTCTCCAGTGGGGAAAAAGCAGTATCCAACATATTGTGCTTACTTAACCTCCCTTTGAGCAGCTGTCCCTCAATGGAAAGCCATCAGATTTCTGTTCTTTTTCTTCAATGAGATGTTAGTGGCCTTCACAGCATTTCTATCTCCCACAATGAGTATCTGATACTAGAAATGTAACACATTCAGCACTATCAATTTCAAACACAATACACTGGAGTAATAGATGTTAAAAATTGCCTTGGCCACACAGTATATTGTTAAAAAAATAGATTTCTTAGAGCAAACTCTGGGTTTAAAGGAAAGGTGACATTGTTAACGAATGTTGTCAGAGTGATAAAGTGATAGATGCCTGGCCATTCCTCTCCATGGGCCTTCCTCAACAGAGGCTGTATGAAAGAAAAGGATATTTGTCAAGGAAAACTGGATTGAAAACTAAGGTTTTATGACATTTATTGTCCTTTCCTCAGCTCCTGTCTGCCATAGTAAAATATCTAAATATTTGTATAACTTCATATTTTGTTTAATTTTGAAGGTGATAATGATGAAAGGTATAAGCACAACTTGGAAAAATCCTTCTCAAATTCATTTCACCTATATTGCCCTATCTCTGTCAGTGAAATGAGAAAAATTAAACCACATATTTAGGAGGGCTGTATTACCTTAGGGAACTGCATATAGAAAAATAAAATAGACATTAAAAAAAAAATCAGTTCCCCCCAAAATGATTTCTGGAAGAAAACGAAATTTTCATACAAAAAGATGTTTTCCAGAAAGCAGTGTTAACCATGGAGTAGTCTAAAGAAGTCATTATCTTAATGCACACCTTATATCAAATCCTGGTGATGAGATAACTGATAATAATACAATGGGGAAATTAAAAATTGTTTCATTCCGTGCACTTTTATGCAAATATTTGCCTTTCTCCCTAGAGCTTTGAGGGCAGAACATGACAAAAATGACCATCCATCACTCAAAGAAACCCAGATACCCCTTCCCTGAGTCACCCTTCCTGTAGCAGTGCTGGGACTCACCTGTACTTCTGTCTGGCTAGTTTTGACCAAGCTTCCTTTTAAAAGAGAAACCAAAAAATCTCTCTTGGGTTGTACAAGCTCTCAGAGATCATAGCAGAATATATTGATAAAGACAATAGTTCCATACTGTTTTTCTCTGTACTGTGATTATGGTAATATTACAGGAGAAATGTTATTTGCAGAAATATGCAAGCTAGGAACACTCACCTGTAATATTCACTGATAGGCAGCACTGGCAAATACCCACTTATTTGCTACATGCAGTTATCTTGATATCATTGGCTTTTCCAATTCATGAGCCAAAATGCTTAAAATTCCAATTGACAGGTCTTTGTCATTATTATTCATTATGCTTTGTTAGAACCATTTAATCATGTGCAGGTCCTACAAAGGATTTCTTCCTCTTTCTCCTTTAAACAAACATGCTTTTGAAGGTAAGCTTGCATAGCAAATAACTGATCTGACAGAAATAATTACAGGCAGCAACGGGGGAAAAAAAAAATCTAATCTGCTGGGAATTGTTCTTTGCTTTCATTGTCCTGCAACACCATTTTACCAGAAAGTACTCTGAATAACTTAGGGTTTGCTAATATGATTGCAGTGTCTTCCATGTTCATCACAACTGCTTGAGGCCAGTGTCCTATCTGCTTATATTTGATGCTCCAGGAAAAAGAGGAAGCTCCAAAACTGAAGGCAGCTTATCAACTACAAAGATCACTCCAGCTGGATTTTGTAGGTCACTTAAAGTGGACAGTAGGAAGCAGCAAATATTCAGGTGATAATCAGAAACATGATGGATTCAGAGGTTTATTTCAGCAAAAACTCAAAATGAGAAAAGTGATTATTATATTGCTCCTTCCACGTTTCATGTTAGTGGACAATGAGTTGTTGCTTAAGACAATAAATAGAAAGTTAAGAACGCGAGTTAGAAAGCCACCTTCTCCTCACTAACAAATTAGCACTGTGCAGCCAGGGGTAGCTGAACTAGGACCTTTCAGGTCTTTTCCTTCCTCAAAGAGAGTTTAAAATGAAAAAATCATACCACCTGTGCCTTGTAGCTGTCCTTTAATGAGGGCTCTAATTATCACCAGGCGAGTGCAATCACTGCTAACCCTGGCCTGGGTTATTTCAGAGGTTCCTGGGCACACAGTAGTTTTTTGGAGCCCCAGCTCTGGTTGGTGCCTGTGCTGCTGAGCTGCATCTGTGGTGGGTGTCTGGGGCAGAAATCTGGTTGTGACAGGGTGCTGGGGCCTGTTTAAAATGGACAAAAAGCCTTGAGCTCTAGTGTGAGGGGGGATGCTGAAAAAATAAAATAATAATAATTTTTAAAAGTAGTGTGATGACTAAGGTTTGAGAACAATCTGTAATACAGGTTTCCTTACATTCTGGTGCTGGGGCCTGTTTAAAATGGACAAAAAGCCTCGAGCTCTAGTGTGAGGTGGGATACTGAAAAAAAATAATTTTAAGAAGTAGTGTGATGACTAAGGCTTGAGAAGAATCTGTACTATAGGTTTTCTTACATTCCTCTCTTTCCTCACAGGCTGTGGAGGGCTCTGTAACATAGCAGGGAGCTGTGTCCCATGGAGAGAAGCCCAGCTTGAAGCAAGAGAAAATGAGGAGCAAGCAGCTCCAGAGAGGTACTACTCTGTTCTTACCTCATCCCAATGCCACTGCACCACCTGGGGAGGGAGAGGAGATGGAAATGAGGGAGTGGAATTGAGCTTGGAAAGACAGGAATGGGGGGCATTGCTTTATATCTTCTGTTTCTTTTTTTCTGTTGTCCAACTCTACCTTAATTGTCAATAAGTGAAACTAATTTTCTTTAAATTGAGTGTGTTTACCCCTGATGGTAACTAATAACCAATCTCCCTGCTATTCTCATGAGCTTTTGTTAATCCTGTTACTCCTGGGGAAGGAGGAGTGAGAGATGGGGTGAAGGGGGGTCTGGCAGCCAGCCAAGGTCAACCCACCACAGACAGAAATCAGTCAGTTCAAAACTGCGTACTTCAGAGAGACCTTTGTGTTGTTAGGCTGTTCTTTATTGCACTCAGTGTCCAGACTGAAAAGTCAGAGAGGCCTATTTTTGCTATTCCTGGTTTTCTGTAGATAAGAACCAATGGATTTAATGCCACTTAATTAAAGACAAGTGAAAATGTTGGAGGAAGTTTCACAAAGTGAGTACCCTCTAACCTTCAGGATGTTTGTGGAATAATTTTGGTTGCTTGGATCAGTTATGAACCAAGAAAAGCATGGGATAAAACTTGTCCCTGCATTTCCCACCTGCATGCTGGTAAAAGGCTGGGAGCCCTCATGCAGAGTGAGATCAAAGTGAATGTCATAACTTCTCTCTTAGATGTTGTAGGCTGTATGTAAACCTCTTCCTCTAGTAATTCTGTGCAATTAATAATTCTGAAAAAATGCTGCCTGTTATAAACATGCAGAAACCAACCAAACAAAAATTAAAACATGCAATTTAATAATTGCCTCAACTGAATGATGTGCTGGCAGGAGTTAGAGCTGTAAATGTAGTTAGGGACTGTCTAGAAGGGAATGAATGATATTCTATGTGACATGATATGTTCAGAGATAACAACTGGTTCCAAGTCCTGGATGTTGGTATCTTGGAGCTGTACAAGAGTGAAATGCAAGTCTTCCTTGTCTTTCTAGACTTATCCCTAAAGGTTGATATGTGTAATGTTGGAGTTTTGAAGAAAAGCGCTTCCTTTAATATTGCTGGGATTTCTTATAAGGACTTCTCTGACTACAAATTACTTTATTGTTGGTTGTTATTTGATAGAATGATCCAGAATGTTGTAGTAGGGACTTCATGTCACCCAAAACATCAAGAGATCTTCAAATATTAAGTAGCAATACTTCCAACACATTCTTCCAGATAAATTAATCCACACTTTGCCTAATCTTCACAGATTTTTTGCCTTTAGGGTTTTTTCATTCATGACATCTATATATTAAAAAGGAGGCTTGAGCTATGAATCCAAAGCCCTAGAAGGAGAGGTGCAGAAGATGGGTATGGTCCTAACAGCAAAACCTGAACCTAACAAAGACATTGCAATGCACAATTTAACACTGCCATCAAATGGCCAAATATATTTCTTGTTCTGCAATGGTACCTTAGCTGCCTGTTATAAGCACTTCTTACTCTAAACAGCCTGGCTGAGTCACACAAACTTAAAGCAAAACAACACTGGCTTCCTGCTTTCGTGTTTTGATGGAATCTAGGTCTGATTCTGCAGCCAGCTTTGGTGGGAGGGGTCCAGCCTAAGGAGGTGCCTACAGGGCAGAAGTACTTCTAGACTGGGCTATAAAAACTGGGTGAGTGAGAGTCATCCCTGAGAGATGTCACAGGCCAGGTGAAACCTACTTGGTGGGTGTGATCAAGCTTCTGGTTGATAGTATAAACTGAGGAAGAGGTTTCAATAAACTAATGCATTGGAAGTGCATCTTTCTTTGTCTTTTTACTTCTGTAAGTCATATGGAATTAACATGAACTCCTTCAATTTATGCAAGCTCATATATTTTTTACTACCTACAATGAGCCTTAACAACCCCTCAATATTGTTGTTAATTTGAATTCACTGTTGTTAATTTGAAGTCACTGTAAAAAAGTCTTTAAACTTCTTGTGGATAATTTGATCTCATGCATTCTCCATCCTCTGCAACATTTATAATAATCTTATAGTCTTCAACTAAAACAGTATTTAATATTGGAGCTCCCCACTTAAATTTCCAACACAGTATTTCTTGCCACTTTAATTCAGTTCAGAAGGGCCTCTTCCTGGGCAGATGCTCTCACAATCACAATTCCTTTTTTTATCTAGCCTTGGAGAATTCTTTCACACAAAATTCATAAGAATATAGTGCAGATGTAGACTTTCTTTGGTGCATTTCTCCAGCTGCTGTAGAGAAGTCTTTCCTAATCTTTGCTTTCAATATACTACCAAGGCTGAGGAAAAAGCCACCTGTTTCAGATCTGTCTGCCACATGGATTTTATCAAAGGCTTAATGGTTTATATTCAGCTAAACTGAGTACTCCCATCTTTTTAAATGCAACTGTTTATGTCCAGGAAACAGGCTTAGTTGTTTTGTGGGTTTTTTTCGTTGTGGGGTTTTTTTCTTTGGCTTTGTTTTTTTGTTTTGCTTCTTTTGTTTGGTTGGGGGTTTTGGGGTTTTCTGTAATTGCTATGTTCCATATTCTATTCCATCCTCTTACCAGAATGTAAGAAGTGGGCATCTGCCCAATGTTTGATGTTACCTAATGCATTTGTACTATTAGTTTTATATTTATTATTGTAGCAGCTGATCTCCTAGTTGTTTTCAGTTAGTGCCCAAGCTGTGAAGGACTTATATTGAACATCTGTTAGACATTTCTGTGTTTGGACATCTTTGTGTGGTTGTGCACCATGCTGGTTTTGGTCTGAGCTCCTTTTCGCTGCAGTAGCTGCCATGGGTCTGTGATTTGGATTTGTGCTGGAAGCAGAGTGGGTAACACAGGGATATTCTGGTTATTGCTGTGCAAAGTTTGCAGAATTAACACCTTTTTTGTTTTTCCCCTCCTCTGGTCACTGAGGAGGCTGCACAAGAAGTGGAGTGGGGAGACACACACAGCAGGGCCAGCTGACCAAAGGGATATCCCATGTCATGTGGCAACAGCTTGGCCCATGGAGCTGGGGAGAGGAGGAGGAAGTGGGGGATGCTGGAGGGACTTTTTTGTTTTTCCCCTCCTCTGGTCACTGAGGAGGCTGCACAAGAAGTGGAGTGGGGAGACACACACAGCAGGGCCAGCTGACCAAAGGGATATCCCATGTCATGTGGCAACAGCTTGGCCCATGGAGCTGGGGGGAAGGAGGAGGAAACGGGGGATGCTGGAGGGATGACCTTCATCTTCCCAGAAACCATTAAATTTTCTCTCAAGTGCATTATGGTACACACAACTTGTACTTTAAGCTATAGCTGGCTTCGTGGATTTAGATCCTTCAATGCTTTGCAGTGCTGTTCATTTCACACATCAAAATGCCACCTGTAAGGTGCATGCCTTAAAACTAATCCAACTGTCAGTATGAAAAAACTGTCTTGTGCATTTAGTCCATAATGAGACTCCTTATTTACTGCAAGTTATGAGTATTACTGACTCACCTCTTTCTTCCAGTTGTTTTCCAGTGCTAGTTTCTCTCAAAATGCACTTTGGTTTGGTGCTCCAACTCAGCTTAACTTTTCTGATTTAAATTAAAAAAAAAAAAAAAGAAAAATAGTGTTTAAGTATCTTTTCCCTTTTCCTGTACACTCTAATTGAAACAGAATCCAACTTTCATGTAGAAGTTGGTGGCATTTCCTCAGGTTTTTAAGAAATCACATCAGCCCACTTTAGCTGCTATATGTCTTTAGCTCCTGAGGTTTCATTTTAAGTCATCACCTTGTACACTGCACTCAGCTCATGAGAAACAAAATTAATTAGCTTTGTCCATCTTTGTCCTTGTCATCTCTTTATGAAAATGATGGCAGGTCCTCTGAGGAGCTGGAAAAGTGTAGATTAATCTGTGGGCTGAGACTGCCCGATACGTTATAGTTCTGTCTTTAAGGTCTCTCTACTCCTGATTTGCAATAATAAAACAAACCAAAAGTCATAGGAAAGTCTTCCTAATATTCCATAAAGGAGTGGTTAACTGGTTTTATCTTTATGATTTATATGCTGTTGAGGGAGTAACCTTTCCCTGCACATCCAAAATTTCTCCTCTGCCTGCACCATAGTGCCCTTTGTTCAAATAGTGACTGTTCAGGTAATTCATTTTTACTTTCCACTCTTCAGGCTACTGACAAATGAAATGATCTTCAGGAATAATTACAATGAATAGTCCTGTCTCTCTCATATTAGGTACAACATGCAATGTCTTTAAAGCTACAAAAGGCAAATCCCATAAATATATAAAGGTCTCTGACAGGCTGCTATATAGAAGTCAAAGGGGCTGGGAAAGGCCAGAGCAATGCTGGCATTGGCTTGTTCTGTCAGAGGGAAGGGGAGCAGATCCTCAGCTAGTTCAGGGCAGCCTAATTCCATGAAAATCAATAGTGCTGCTCCCCTCTTCTGTTAGCAGAGCACCTTTTATTTCCCCTCCTGCTTGGGGCACTTCAGTCTGACTTCTTCCCAAGCTATGGATGTGAGAAAAGAGACACTCTCCTTGCCCTGATGGAGCAGAGCCCTTCCCTGAGGACCCAACTGCCTTTGAGGAGCTGGACCTTCAAACCCAAACACTACATCACCTGAGCCCCGACTCAGCACCCAGGGGGCTCATCTGTTGATAATGCTGCCCCATCGATTTACTGGTGTTACAGGAGCTGAATGAGGGCCATTATGCCCTACTCAAGTGACAGAAGAAACTGCAGCTATAACTCAGATTTCCCTGAGCCACTCTAGCTACTTAACTGGCCGGGCTTCCAGACACGTGTCTTCCTGCTCTCCCAGGGCGTTGGGAGTCAGCAGCACATAAAGGTGCAAGGCTATTTTCTCCATAAATGAGAACTACAGCTTGGATCTGTATGGGGAGTACATATTACATATCCGAGCATAGAGAAACATAACAGAGCACCCATGAGAGCCGAGAATGGCTTCAGAAAACAATCTATAAATCTCTGGTGTTATCTTTCTGACAGCCTCCTAATCTCTGCAGGTTGTTGTTAAGAGCTGCATTAAACTAGCCTGTCATTGATCCCAGCTCTCACTGCTTCTCCAAGAGATGCACTTCCTGTGATCAATTAGGAAAAGAGACAACAGCGTCTTAAAAGCATCTTTATAACAGGACCTTGCAATAACATATCTTCCCAAAATGTGTCTCTCTGACATTTACATCATACTTTGTCAAAGTGCAGCCAGCATCTGCACTAACAACATTATTTAGTCTTCTGAAATAAGTGAAAACCTTAGGTTCCTCATGTTGAATCATCATTTCTGCCTCCAACTTCACCTCAAGTAAAAACAGTTAAGTTTAAAAAGTGCTTGCAATTTCTTACTATTTAATTAATTTTGAGTCAGGCTTAGATTAGCTCTGGATAGTAACTACCTTACTCTCAATGCCTTCTTAGGGGGAAACAGGCTGTGAACCTGGCTCCTTGTTAAAACTTTGAGGCCTGCTTATTCCCCCACTGTGGCACAGAAACTTGGTACTAGTAAGGAAAATACTAAAAAGAAAAAAAAAAGTATATGGCTATTAGAAATAAGGGCTTGGCACTGGATCTCTATGTTTTAAATTGTGTTTCTCCCTACTTGTGCACTAGGTAGAAAAGGTAAAGGTCATTTTTAACCCCATTCTAGCCAAAGTAAAGTCCCTTTGTGCTGATGAACTTAATGTTATCTTTAAGAGGTTACCGTCCAAGTATCAGAAAATGATTGGCTCCCTGGTTTCTGCAGAGCCTGAATACAGGGTAGACCAAAGCATGAGCTTGGCACTGGATCTCTATGTTTTAAATTGTGTTTCTCCCTACTTGTGCACTAGGTAGAAAAGGTAAAGGTCATTTTTAACCCCATTCTAGCCAAAGTAAAGTCCCTTTGTGCTGATGAACTTAATGTTATCTTTAAGAGGTTACCATCCAAGCATCAGAAAATTATTGGCTCCCTGGTTTCTGCAAAGCCTGAATGCAGGGTAGACAAAAGCATGTAGAGAAGGACAAGTAATGCTGTATCCTGGTATGGTGGATTTTATATTGGGCTATTTAATTCCAGAATAACTTGTGCCACACATATCAAGACTGGGTTTTCATGTGCCACTCCTCCTGCATGTATTTTTAACATGTTTTTAAGCCTAAAATTAAGAAGAGATTGGCCTTTCAACTACTGTACTTTTTTAGTACTTGGAGCAGTCTGTCACCTCAACAAGGGAATAGAGTGGAAGAGGAAGATAATGATCTTTTGAATTTAGAATACACATTCTCTATATTTTCTGGACTACAGCAAGATGGAGTAGCACAAATGCTGCTGGACTAGTTTTCCATTTCACATCTTTGCAGCCACTGACAAAGAAAGCTAATTGTGTGTCTTGGCCTTCAGGAATTCTAAGATGAGATGTTCTAAAATCACAGCAAAGGATGGCTTTGTTTCTCTGTGCACTCGCAACACTCCATGTAATTAGCAGGCTGAGCAGGAGAGCTGAATTTAGCTCACTAGCTCTTAAATGGAGTTACTTTCATTTGTTTACTGAATGTCTCTACCCACTAAAGGCTAATGAACTGGTAATGGATCTGTCAGAAAACGGAAAAGACAAATACCTCTAAATGTTGCTATTGTAGCCCAAGAATGTGGCTATTATTGCTCCTCTAACTCATGATCTTAAGAAGAAGGAAGGTGGTGGGAGGTTTGGTATTCAATGGATGTAAGGAAACACAAATATAATTTATGTACTGATGGAGTGGAAGGGAGGAGAGGAACAACCCTCAGGAAACAATAAAATAAGCAAACATATTCTTCCTGCATATATCCATATATGTAGATGGCTTTCCCATCTACATCCCCGTGCTCCTGTGTAAAGTATATTCATCTTCCCAATTTTTATTTGTGCTAGACAAAACCTTAAGAAGTGAAGCACTGCTTGAAGTTCATCAGCTGAAAGAAAGGGCAGGTCAGGTTATCAGCTTCAGGTGTGATGGGGAAATGCAGTGGTCAGAGTAATGCCCAAATAATAAATTTAGGCTGATTTAAAAAAAGACATTTCTCTCTAAAGAATGTGAAGAAAGCACATGGGCACCACTTGCCTGAAAATTACTGTGTTTTGTAGCTTCAAGCGTTTTTTTTGTGAACTAAAATTTCAGTCTTCTAAATCTGCATTGCTCAATTTGGCCCAAAATATTCTCTGAATGAAAACACTAAGAAAGCTCTGGGCAGGCTGCCTTTGCAGTTTAGTAGATGTAATATTAAGTGTAATCACTGAGACATCAGAACTTTTATGCATAAGATTGCTATGCTAGTGCAATCAGACCAATGTTTATGTATTGAGTAAACAGCACAAGTAATGCTTTAACAATGAAATAAAAGAATTTCTGCTTTCAAGCAATTATAATTAAATTTCATAACATTCAGATATTGGAAGGGCTCTTCTGTCTGATTTTTAACAACTCTGACTTTTGGAAGCAAAATATGTCCATGTGTCAAACTTTTCTTTATGTAGTACAGTTTCAGGGGTTTGGGTTTTTTTCCCTGTAGTCTGTTGTCACTCCTTCTACATAGTTATATAGCTTAATTTTTGTCTTCAGTCTCCTCTGGTGGTGTTATTCTTCACTTGTTAAAATTTTATGAGAGGACTGTATTTATGACTCATGTTACATTTTATCTGGTGTTATTTCATTCCTTCTGCATCTGGAGGCTGGGACAGGTTGAGACTGTACCTTGTGTCAGGGTTTGACTCTGGACAAGTGTGGAGGAAGCAGAAGAGACTCCTGACTGTCAGCTCAGACCATTCCCTACAATCAGAGTTGTTTCTTTGCTCTTACCTAGCAAAAGCAGTTTAAATTTTGAAATTATTCATGAAAATATTCACAGGAATAGATTGGTTCCATATTGCAGCTGTTTGGTGAAGCAAGGGCACAGAGTTGCAGCATCTGCATTAATTCTTTATTCCTCTCCAATAGCAGATATTTCTGCTGACCATCTGAAGACAGTTTCCAGGTTTCTTACCTATGTTCAGGGTAACAGATAATTAGGTTATGGGATGTAGATTAGTACAACAGTTTTTAGGGGCAGGGACAGTTACAGCCTAAGTTTTTGGAAATAAAGGGTGAGTAACCTAATCAGTTTTTAGCTGTAGCATGGCCATTAGAAAAATTTCAAACAAAGATTTATTGACTCAAGAAGAGGTAGACCTACTTTCCTTCTGGGGGGACTGGGGGAACCCAACAAGCCAAAGAAAATTTATTTTCTGTTGAAATCAAGCTATTGGAAGGAGAGTCACTCCTGAAGAACATATGGTTGAAGGGAAAAAATATGCTATTTCTCCTTTTTCAGAAAACACAAATAAGCCTTATGCAACTATGATTGCTCTTCATTCAAGTATGTGCCCTGACTGTTTAAGACTCAGGATGGTATCTAGGTGCTGTTGTGAAAACAAAATGTATTTTAGCTCCTCAGCAGACTGTCATGACTCATACAAAAATCAGTCCAGTATTTTCTGTAACAACGTTGTAGCATTTCTTAAAAGTTGTTTTAGCAATAGTCCTTTCTGAAGTCCTTGTTATTTTTAACATAATAGGTGTAGGTTTGACAGGAATTAAGTGGTGTTACACATCCCTGTGAGGTGTCTCCCAAACACTGAGTGCTCTGGTCCTGGCACAGCGAGGTGTGTAACCCCCAGCTCGTGAGAAATGTTAGCACAGTACTGATACATGCTGCCAGCACTGACACAGCACTGCACACATCTTTGTCAAGGAATTTTGTGCCTCCATAACATTCTCTCACAGGACTGTGGCACCTCTGGGCTCCTGGGGGTTACAGTGCCACCTTCTCCTGGCTCCTGGTTGCACACTGTCCCTACAGCAACCGAACACAGCTGCTAATTTGGAGAGGCCATGTTAGGAAATATTAATACCTTTGACAATTTACTGCTTTTGAAAAAACCAACCAACTTTCATTGTGCCTTTCATTTCTTCCCTTCTGCCATCTGTTCCTGCTGAAAACAAGGTGGATGCTGTGATGAGTCAAATGCAATCCATGCACCAGTGGGACAGACAGCAGACCCCCACCCCAAATTTGACTTAGAATGTTGTGATCAGTCCTAGCGTTAGCCTGACCCTTGACCAAATCTTCCTTTCATCTGAAAGTAATGTGGGAAAAGGGCTTTCCTGCAATCTAAAAAAATGTCTTTACAGTATGTGACTTGTTTTTTGTTTTTGTTTCAGATTTTAGTAACATATTGTTCTGTGTATATAAAGGATCCAAGCTGTTTAAAAGTAGAGATGAATAATGTTTAAGAATGTGTACTGTAAAAGACCAATGTGCCTTTTTAGATCATTGGGTCAACATAGATGACCAAAGATAGATGCTCTCTCTACAGTAACATGGAACTTGTCAATAGATGTCACTCTTTTTTGTAGACATTGATTGTAAAATTAAAAATTAAACTGCAGTTATACATCTAATTTTACATGCATGCAAATTCCTTGTTAGACTATTTAGCATGGATGTCTTATTTAACATATAACATTGCATTTTAAAATAAACGAAACTATATATACAGTATAGACACTTGTAACTCAAATGATTTCCAGAGCAACATCATTAACCAGAACAATGTCCAACCTGTCTTGCAATAGTTTTGCAAAATCATTACTGTCACTTCATAAGGCCTTGTTGAAGAACACCTGTGTTAAAATAGCATAAAAAATGGAGAATCAAGTTGTTCTTTCTGGAGATTTCCTCGCAGTTTTTCATTTTGAGGTTTTTATCATAAACAGGCTGTTGTTTTCATAGCATGTGTTGGAGTTTAGTAAATAGCAGATTCTTACCACTAGGTTTACATGAAGAGATTCCAGATAGAATTGCTGGTAACACCAGAAAATGCTGTCTTTACAGCTGACAGCTGTATTTACTTTGTACCTCAGCAAACAGCCTGGGATGGATGTGTCAGGCTGTGTTCGTGTCAGGGATTGCTCTGGAAGGGACTGGGAGCGTGTGTTCTCCTGTGCTCGTGTAATTCCAATAAAACTCATATTGCTGCTCAGGTCAGGCAGGTTACAGCCACAGCTCAGAATGATTCTGCTCGTAAATTTACCTCTGTTCCTCCTACCCACATCTTGGTTTCAAAATTCCTCAATCTTAGCCCATAAAACTTGGGTGGATGCAGAACTTCAGGGATATTCAGCAGAGCTGCAGAAGTGACCCAGTGACCACCTGCATTGTGGTGGAAGCTAGAGGCTTCCTTTGCTTGTGCAAATTTATTTAGTAAACCACAATTTAGGTTGTGGCTATTATGCATGCAGAATTCTTTTTTTCTTTCAGTGAGGACTGAAGAATAATTGAAATTGTGTCATGTTTTAAATACTTTGCTTGGAAGTGAGAGCATATGTGGAGTTTTAATAGCTTCTGTCCTCAAAATTCATTGTTTTTGTATTTATTAATGGAAAATACAAGGTGTTTCATTATTGAGTTTACAAGAGTATTTGTGATACAATCTTCATTTGTTATCGGAATTTTTAAAAAGCTTGTCTGGACTATGAAGTTTTTAGAGATTTTCAGGATAATACTGAGGAAGAAACATTCCTTGTGTACTTGGACAAAGCCTAAAATATTACAGAAAGTGAATGTATTCTGCAGACATTTCCTTATTTCAAAATGGAGGTTTTAATTTTTAATGACTCTTCAGTACTTTTAGTTAGCAATTTCTTGTCATGTTAGTTTAAATAATTTTTTCTTGCCTTTTACCTACATAGAGACTATGCAATTTTCATTTTTATGTACTAGGAAGAATGGATTTCTTGAGTCACTTAAACACCACAGAACTTAGGTAGTTAGATCTTGCTGGAGGTTTTGGGGGGATTTTTAGTAACAATTAAGTTGTGCTATATTCCAGCAAGTATTTTAAAGGCCAGCTCAAATAAGAAATTTAGCTAAAGCTTGTAAAACAAAGTAAAGATAAGTGTCTCCATAATATCCCAGTTCAAAGTGCTGCCCTTTTGAGGATTCAGAGGCAGACCATGAGGAGGTTGGATGTGCCAGATCGAGCACGTGGGGAGCACTGAGCCCTTCCTGGATGGCAGGGCAGGAGCTCCCCTCTGGCCAAGAGGGCAGGGTGCCAGCAGAAATCAGATGTGAAGCCCCATGATGAGATAGAACAAGCAGAGCACTCCTAGCAGAGGGAGCACAGCCCAGCTGGACACAGGCTCTGTTTGCACTGATCTGATGGGTGCTGATTGCACCATGGGGCAGGCAGAGAGGGGCTGGAAGATCAATGGAGCTCTGCAAGAACCAGCACCATGAGCTGGATCCTTGCATGCAGCACAGCTTCACCAAGCTCTGCAAGGATCAAGCTGACACGTGAGTCTCCATAATATCCCAGTTCAAAGTGCTGCCCTTTTGAGGATTCAGAGGCAGACCATGAGGAGGTTGGATGTGCCAGATCGAGCACGTGGGGAGCACTGAGCCCTTCCTGGATGGCAGGGCAGGAGCTCCCCTCTGGCCAAGAGGGCAGGGTGCCAGCAGAAATCAGATGTGAAGCCCCATGATGAGATAGAACAAGCAGAGCACTCCTAGCAGAGGGAGCACAGCCCAGCTGGACACAGGCTCTGTTTGCACTGATCTGATGGGTGCTGATTGCACCATGGGGCAGGCAGAGAGGGGCTGGAAGATCAATGGAGCTCTGCAAGAACCAGCACCATGAGCTGGATCCTTGCATGCAGCACAGCTTCACCAAGCTCTGCAAGGATCCAACAGCTGACACGTGCAAGAGGGAAATACCACTTTCTGGTTCTGGTGGAACCAAGATAGCTCAAATTGTGGAAACAGATGTCCCTGTGCTTGCAAGGCTCCAGCCTGCTATGAGCGTTCTGGCATTTAAGAGCTGGAAAGGAAATGTAGGTGAGGTCAACAAGGTCAATGCACATGGCAGTCAGACAGAAGCTGGCATTGGGAATGCATCTCACCATGGCCATAGATATTAATTAAAGAAGGATATGTAATGACAGAAACCACAGATACATAACGACAGGTTGCACACACAGCATGAAATGAGTGAAATCAAAATTAGCAAAGGAAGTGGAAACAGAAAAGCATTATAGAATCACAGATTTCACTTGGGTGTTTAGTATGTATCTCTGGGGCAGTATAGATTTTGACAGCATGGCAACACTAGGAGAAGTCAACACGTCCTGAAATCCTTTATTTGCAGCACAAAGACTATAGTTTTTCAATGTGGTGCTTAGATTAAAAAGCTCTGATAAACCAGAAATGTCTGTTTGCTGTTTCTCATTAGGTTTTGGCAGTAGTGTAGACAAAATTCAGAATTTCTCTGAAATATAAATCCTTAGCATGATTATGTTCTCAGGAATCATATCTATTCTCACCCACCTAGGCCTAATAATTTTAATGAAATGTAAAAAATTTAATCCTTCTAGCACTAAAGTAAAATTGTAATTTAGAGTGTCCAGAATAGCAAGCCTTAAACTAACTAAATGGTAAAAGTTGAATAGTAGATATCTTTTGTGACTATGTTGCATATACTTCTAGATAACACTTGGGAGCTCTGAACTTATCCTTTTAAGATGGTCCAAGATAGATCAATTTTATCTTGAATATCTGATGGAATTGGAGGCTTTGTGCTTGTTCTTAGTCACCATCCCCTCCTGGAATAAAAGGATTCTGAAGAAACCCATGTGGTAACACTCTTTCCCAACTTTCCTAAATGCAGGGGTAGCAAAGAGGAAACAACTCCAAATTGTCCTCCTAAAATATTACCCGAATTTGGATTTGCTGCAACAAACTATTGTCAAGGATTGGAAAAGGGCACAGGTGAGAGCTGCAGAGATTATCCCAGTTTGTGCCAAGGCCTAAACAATCCCTGATTAGCTCCTGGATTAACTGGAGCTTCATAAAAGCATTGTACAATTATCTTTTCTCCCTGCTTGAGCTCTACACAAGAGCTTTACAGCCAGAGCCAAGGATCTTACAAGGATAGAAAATGCTGTGATTAAAACCTGGTGGGTTTTTTTGTTTGTTTTATTTTTCAAATAATGGGCAGGGAGAAATTTCTATCAAACTGCTCCATACAGGAAAATCTGTCTTGCCAAAGCTGGAGCTGACTAATCACATGATGCTAGTTAATAATGAAAACATGTCCCAAACTTGCCTCAGACAACTACCAATTTGTTTTTCGGAAACAAATAATGTCATTTTCTCCAGAAATCCCTCTTTTCTATAAGCTTCTGTGATACTGGTGCTCCAGCACCCATATTTCATCAGCATATGGAGCAATGATAAACAGCTATGTTGTCTCCCCTTTTGGAGCTTGATTGCAAAGAGCCATTTTCTGTCAGGCACTGGGATCTTGTTTAAATATTGTGCTCTGCATCATTGTATCTTCCCAAGAAGCTGTTTAATTTTGTCTAAACATTTTAATTGCCATCCTAAGGGAAAGGAAGTCATTGCCCATATTAAATATGAATCCCATTATACTAAAACGTTTATGTTTCTCAAAGGCTATTTATAGATGCTTTCCTAGTGTATGAAAATGTAAAAAGCCTGAGCTGAACAACCATCTCCTAGCTGTGCTTGCCAGGCTGAGCCTTGGTTTGTTTATTCCAATGGCAAGGCAAGGCACATGAACAGGGCTCCTTCCAGCATTCCCGTGAATTCCTGGAAACAGGGATGAGTGGCTTGTGGAGCCAAGGCAGGGGCCAGGGAATGGGTGTGCTCAGCAAGGAGAACAGAAGTTGGAGTTGCAGATGTACAGGGGAGAACAGTGTGTGGATGTAAGTCCCAGAGGGGCAAAACCAAACTGGAATTGAATAAACAGTAATTCTGCCACAAATCTGTAGTTAACAGAGGAATGGAGACATGTTGCCACATTCTTGTTAGAAGTGTGGTGCACATGTTCTTCAACATGGTGCAGATTTGTTTGCCTGCCTGATTCAAAATACCCTGAACCAGTGTGAACCAGTGGTCGTACAGAGCCTACAGTCTGCAGGGCTCTTTGCAGATTTAGAGGATTTCTCACTCATGACAGAAACCATCTCTTCCTCCCCACAAGTGGCCATGAAAAAATGGAGCACCAGAGTCTCAAGTTACTGCTAGTAACTTGCACAGCACACAGAAGTGATGTACAGATGCAAATGTCTTTGCATTTTGCACTAAATGGAACTTGGGTGTAGCTGTGGACCTGTTTCATAGCTTCTTGCTTTTCAAGAGTTCATGAAGCCAGTGAAAGCCCAGCTTCATCTACAGGAAAACAAAGCTGGGAAACTGGCAACATTATAATCAAGGAAATGCGGGACTTTTAACACTCAGTACAATTGCTGTTACCTTAGATATGCCATCAGGAGAATGTATTTTTCTTCCAGATTATTAGTGAATCTTATGCTTAATACAAACAAACATAGTTTTTAACACTTCATAGAAAGTATCACCAACAACAGCACAGCACTCCTAGCAATACCAATAGTACAAAACCCCATTATTTTCCTGCAACTACTGAAAGTGCAGCTTAATTTCTATCAAAGGCAAAACATCTAAGAAAGAGAAAGCCTTTATATGTTTCTCAGTACTCAGCATAGTCTCATGTTTTTGTGTTATTGACAAGAATGAATTTTCCTTCAAAAAACATTTTCAATAAAGAAAATAAGGTTTCTGGGAAAACAACCTGATATTTATAAAAAATATTAGAATTCCTGAAAAACAATTTAATTTGGATTCAAAGACACAGAAATCTGAGAAACATAAATAGAAAAGGTTTCATTTTCTTTATTTCCCCCAAACATATTTCTTTTTTTGAACTACTAATATTTTTGGAAGTTAATATAGACTAGTATTCACAGGAAATTTTCTTTTCCCTGAAACAACTTTCTCCTGCCCCCAGTATATTGAGACTGGCTGTAAACATCTCACTGAGCTAGCAGGCTGGAGACTGAAATTTCTTGCTGTTCATATATTATTACATAGGAATAAACTATAATAAAAATGAAAGAGCAGTAGAAAGCGCCAGTGAGAGCCAAGCTGTATCACCAAGACTTGCTCTTCTTTTCCTGTCCTTTCTCCTCCTTGACAGTATTTAATAGACCACCTGACCCTGCTGACAACGAAACTGTGAAACTGCATTTTCTAATATCCACAGCATCACAGGGAGCATCCATTTCTAGGAACCCCAGAGTGCTGAGCTAATATTGCAGGCTTATTTGGTCCTACATAATTAGTTATAATGACAAAAAGGACTACCAGAACATAAAGCCTTTCCAGCAGGCACTGTCATTTCTGGGTGGTGTTTTATATTGTCTAGACTGTAGCACTGTAGCTCTCCAGCTCTGATGGAACCTCAGTTAATGGGCAACATAAAAGAGGGTGAAACATTTTGATTGCTTGGAGTGTGGAGAGAACAAATGATGCTAGCAATGTATTTTAACATATTAATCTTGCCCTTTTTAGAAATAACATTGCAATTATTTTTTTTCCTTGATGTTCAGAGAAAATTAGTGCCTTGCAAAGCTTATACAACAAATTAGGTAGGAAGAAAACAGACATATATTGTGTTTAGCATGTTTGCAGCCCAAGTAACTACATATGTCTGTGTATTTGTGCATGTTCATGCACACATGAATAACTTAGCTAAATAATAACAGCATTGAAGCTAAAATTGGACATTGTTACAAGGGATGCTTCTAAGTGCTACTAGTATTTGGAGCTATGTCTACATAGCAAAATTGACAACAGGCAAAACTTAACACCTTTAATTTAAATGGTGCTAAACTTGCCTATTTCTTGTGTGACCTATTAGTTAATAGTATAGAAAAATTTTGTCACTGTCAACAGATGTGTAGATTTTATCACCTTGGGCCTGTCTAGAGTCATTAATTTGCCAAGTTTAAGATCAAGAAGAGTCAGTCATTTAATGACATCAGAAAATGCCTGACTGCTACACTAGTCTGAATGTCTGCAGGGAGTGGTCAGGACAATCTTTGCATTGGCAGTCAGATGTATTTCTTTTGCTTAGTACTGTGGATATTTCATTTTTCTTGCTAAAAGTTAGCCTGATGTGCAGAAAAGAGCTTCTGGAGAAAAACGGGGACTGGAAGAGTGACTAAATACCAAATATATACACCACAGTATAAATGATATCTACTGACAAGCAGTAAATAGATAAGCAGTGCAGGAATCCAACACTCCTTTGTTACATTGCCTTTAAACTGCAGGTTTAATTTGTTGTGGACTCCTGTGGCATGTAGCCTTCCTCTGTGCCCGGTTCAGAGACATGGCTCAGGCAGGCTCTGCTTCCCATGCCATGCCCCAACAGAGGGCAATGCTGAAGAGAAAACTGCCAGCTTCAAATACAGACTGTTGGCCAAGAAATGCATCCACTTACAGGACTCTTTGAGGTTGTACAGTTTTAATTCAATTTTCTGATTAAAGAGGGTCTGAGGCTTTTCATTTCTCATTCCAAAGTACACCTGAGAATTTAGAAGTAACAGCAGAACACATCACCAAACATCCACTGAGTTTCTGCCTTTTTCCTCCATATTAATATTAAAAAAGCCTTTAGCTATCTGTAGATATTTGGTGGACTGACTTTATAATCCTATATCTATATTGAGTAATTATATTCATGTGTCTTCACTGTAAACTGCAAGATAATACTTTGTCCTTCAGAAAAACCTTGCAAAAAATTAGGGAGAAGAAGACAATCTTTCCTTCTAAACCTCTGCAAATATGTACCCATTTCCAGTTGTGATACTGTGATAATCTAGTGCTTATCACATACCCTTTGCTTTTCTCAGCTGTATTTTTGTGATTATTATAAGAATGGTCTAAAACTGTGCTCTCCCCTGCCAATTTCTCATTTTTATGACAGAAGCAAATGTCAGACTTGAGCAGTGACACAATGTTTTGACTTCTTTGAATATTATTTACCAGTGAAAGTTCTGAGCAGTTCACATTTGGCTGGCACTTTGTTCCCATCCAGTGAAACCGGCTCTGTGCTAAAATCAAAAGGAATCATCATTCTGATTCACGGAGCGTAAGGAGTCATAAAGATATTCTTATAACACTCTGGAAAGGACAAAAAAAAATAGCTTGGCACTAAACCATGTATAGGGCTGTGATTATAACATAATGGCAGATGATGAAAATTAAATCCATTCCTAGAACATGACTGTAAAGATTTATCTAACTATATTCTGTAAGAGGTAATTGGCTGGCTCTCGTCTGGCAGCAGGAATGACTGTAAAGATTTATCTAACTATATTCTGTAAGAGGTAATTGGCTGGCTCTCATTTGGCAGCAGGGCCCACGGGGTGCAGAACCAGGCAGAAGGGTGGGTTATGTCTCAGGGTGACTTGCAGAAGAGTTCAGCTGCTGTTTCACCCTTTTAGCCTTTGTGCCACAGATGCTCCTCTGTTTTTCAGTTAAGAGCAAAGCCTGAGATCTGTAGATTCAAAGAGCACTAAAAGGCACTGCATACCCTAACATAGGGGTGGTCATGACATTTAAAGTTAAGAAACTTTTTCTAGGAACCTAAGTCTACTTTGGATTTTGATAGAGAAAATTTCCTTTGTACTTCTCCTGAGAAAATAGTAAATTAGAAATATACATGTGACTTGCAGACAATTTTGCCAGAACCCTTAACATTGCAGTTATGCATTTATTTGTAGACTTATTAAAAAACACAGAGGAGAGTTACCTCCTTTCCCTGTATTTCTGTACCTGTGGTAGCTGACTGTAGCCTGTAAAAATCACGTGTGTCTCAGGTCACACTGTCAATGAGGACAGTACCAGCTGATTTTCCTCTTTCCTGGTGGCTTTTCAAAGGAAGAGATTTTTGCAGCTCCATGAGTTGAGCCAGGATAGAGGAGGAAAAGCAAGCTATGTCAGAGACAGGAACTGCTTCTTTGGTGGCAGATTTTCTCATTCAAATGTACTTATTCTTAGTGATGGTCAACCTGAATTAACATTTTCCTGAGCTATGTCAGATTTGATCCAGGGAAGTATAGTTTCAGCAAAAATCATAGTTTCAGGAGAAAAAAGAATTTTGCATTTGGAACATGGAAGCCAGTACATTGTCTAGGAAATGAGCCTCTGGGATCTCAACCTATCATCACTGAAGTGTGAAGTTCTAATTGTATTGCTTTTCATAATGTATCTGCTACATAAATATTATTCAATACCTGCAAATTTGCACTAGTGGGAAATGGAGAGGTTATAATGCAGGGAAGATTTATGCCAGCTAGATGCTGGGCTGTCATGATTAAAAATTTTCCACCCATTATGTGAATCCTATTGATCATTGCAGGAAGCAGAAAATTGTGCTGTTCATTGATTTTGCGTGGCTGCAGAATGCATTAGGCCTGATGCATTTGATGGGTAGCCAGGTTTTCAAAGGAAGTTCAGTTAAGCTAATCTTAGTTCAGAGGAATATGCACAATGGAATAAGAACCCTTGTAATTGCAAGAGCAAATAGAAGAGTCAGAGGACTATATTATGAGCCATATCAGCAAAAGAATTAGACATGAGCCTTCCCAAGGCACAACAGTAAAACGCATCAAGGCTTTGATGCTGTTTTTCATGAACGTAGCAATTACTGGATGAATTGGGTTTTAGTTTCTCACCCATCAGCCAAGATAGTGAACAAAAAGCAATTAGTTCTTCTGCTTCCTTAGCAAATGGGGGTTATCATGATTTCATTGACTCCTTAAAATAATATGGTGAAGAAATGAGTTTGAATCTAAAAGTAGAGCAGGAAGGGTACAAGAGCAAAGGGGAGAGAAAAAAAAACTTGCAGGCAGAGGGAATTTTACCTTTGAAATTTGTTTCTACTGATTTGGTCCTTATTATCTCTCTTTTTATTAGCTTATGGTAATGCTTAGTGTCATCTCTGTATCACAAGCTGCATTTCCTATGAACAAAGACTTTGAGCAAATTTAATCCCCAAAATAAATTCTGTCAGTATCTAATGCAGGGATTAATTCCAGTCTTAGAAATAAAGAGAAGAAAAGATTATTTTGCATCCCAGCTGGATGCTGTCTTACCGGCATGTTAATACAATGCAAAGAGTTACATCTCTGTGATAAAGGAAATATTAAAATTGCATGTATCTTTGGGTAGTATATTAACTCTTCCTGAAAGTCCAACACATACAGATCATTAAACATCTGAGTCACTTCTAAAAGTGACATCCAAGCCACTTGGATTCTGCAAAACTTTTGAAGGGTACATGCCCTTAAGCATAAGAACATATTTAGTCCAGATTTTTGTTCTTTACTTGCTAGTTCTAGTAATTTTATCAGGAAAAAGTGTACTGAAATTACTACCTATAGAGTATGCTAATACTACATTTATATTAAAAAATGCCAAAAATGCTACTAGCAATATGAAGAAGTATTTTTAAATGTAATATATATATCTGTGTTTACTCACATAACAGATTAGGTGGAAAAAAAAACCACCACATGGGTATTATCACATTTTTCCTGGTTTATCTTACATCAGATTTTCAAAACAGAGTTTTTGCAGCAATGTGGTTTACTCACATAACAGATTAGGTGGAAAAAAAAACCACCACATGGGTATTATCACATTTTTCCTGGTTTATGTCTTACATCAGATTTTCAAAACAGAGTTTCTGCAGCAATGTAAAGGCACAGCTCCTTTAGCTTTCACATATCATTAGGTGAACAAAAATTGTATTTGACCTTCTCTGCATAAAACCAGTAACAAGTGAGATTGGAGAGTTCTGTTTATGTGTTTCCTAGTGGTTAATAACCCTGAGGGGGAAATTGAAAGTTTTGTCTTAGTACTGAAAAGATGCTATAACTGTAAACATGAGTGTGAACTCTTCAAATAAAGTGACACTGAACATACAAATATGATCATCATAAAAATCTATGGAAAGTTTGCACTCCCTGAAAGTTTTGTCTTAGTACTGAAAAGATGCTATAACTGTAAACATGAGTGTGAACTCTTCAAATAAAGTGACACTGAACGTACAAATATGGTCATCGTAAAAATCTATGAAAAGTTTTCACTCTTTTTCTTCTCCATTAAAGGCACTTATCATAGTGAGTATTTAATTTTGCCAGCAGACTAAGAAAAATTCAGTTAAACTTTATCTGTGACTAAATCCTACAAGCATTTAAAGAGTAACTCTGAAATCCTGCAAAGATGTATCTCACACATGAAGCTTTGGAGAACTGAGATCCTAATCTGTAATGAAGAAGCAAAGCCCTGTACAGTAGTTTAGTTATTCCACTGCTTTCTAAATATAGCCACGTCTGGGGGATTAAAGCAATAGCAACAAAACCAGTGTTGTAACACAAAACGTCAGGAATTGAAGGAATGGGAAATGACATAAGGAACAAGGATCACAGCTCTGCACTGAGGTCTTTAGCTGTGCAACCCAGAGGATAGATTTGCTCTTGTCTGGAAGCCAGCCCAGCTCAATTTAAAAGACCGGGTTCAGGAATTACTCAGACACAGCATGTCTGACTAGACTGGAGCAATTGAAATATTTGCCCACACAGTCGCTTATCAGACAATGTATTCTTCATTTGACAGACCTTTCATCGATGTTATTTAACAGTTGTTTACTCCTAGAACATCCAATTACCAATTAAATGTTATTAGAAGCATTGCATCACTTTTCACTGATTTAATTCTGTTGTTTCCTCAAGAAGATGTCACGGACCAGAGGCTTTAACTTTTTCCAGCAGGCAAATCTGAACTGTAATTCTGTACTGTGCATCAAACTGCATGGCTATAAATAATGAGGGGTGACAAATGAGCACATCCAGAAACCCTGGGGTAAAACAAAAAAAAATGTTGATAGATAAACCACCTGCTAGCTTGGGTTTCTCTACTACAAACCAGAGGGTTTCCTCTCTCATTTTGCACAATATTTCATGGTGGCAGCATCTGAGATTTTACGTCTGTCAAAGCCACTGTACTGCCCATATTCCCTGTATTCACAGTAGCTGTCAAAAAATCATTGCAAGGTAATTATGGTGAGTACCAAGACAGAGGAAAGAAAATGAGATAAAATGCAAATGAAGGGAGATGATTCTGAAGCTGTGGGGTGTGATCTCAGTGACCTTCTGTGGGGCTGTGAAAAGGCACAGAAATGAGCTATATATTCTTGCTGTTTCATAATTTTTGCTATAAGATTTATTTTGCTGGCTCCTAAAAGCACAATTTGCAGGAATTAGATGTTCGTAAGTCACTTTACTCCTACTCTGGAGGACATATAGGAAATTTGGGAGGGGCAGGGGGAGAAGCAGCTCTGAAACTTGAAATTAACATTTTCATTTTGTGTTGTTAAATATAAATTTCTGGTTTTTTTTCTTGTGAACCCTGTGAATGGAAGCTATCAAATATCACAGCCAAGTCAGTAACAGACTTAGACCACTGTGGCTGTCAACGAAAAGAAGTAAAAAAACCCCGTAAAATTGGCTTTTAAACCATGTTGCTGAAATATATTAGTTTATCTAAAATGTATGGCTTCTGATATGGAGTCAGGCTCATCTGCAAAAGGTGTCCTGCATCTCATCTGGAAATTAATAGCTCTTAATCTATCATGACTTCATATAGGAATGATGTTTTGGATAAAAATCCAAACGGAGGTTAATACTGTTTTCAAGAGGAGTAAAGTACTAGTTCGATGTTTTCTTTGGTTTGTTTGGGGGTTTTCTGTACAGGAATTTTTGAACAGGAAAGAGAAGCAGAAAAATTAAAAATGAGTGTACAAGACCATGAAAAATTCAAATAGAAAAAATAATAAAAATTTTTAATGAGCTATGTAGAGTCCATTTAAGGGTCCAAGATCATGGTCACTGTTATAGTTCACAAAATTTGGGTAGTGTTACAGTGTCCAGTCTCCTGTAATGGGATGTCTCATGTGAGTCTTCTAGCAGGGAGGGAATCTTACCAGTTTGTCTAAGACAGGTGAAGCAGCAAATAGTATCATTATGATGGGAAAAGAAAGTTTAGCATAGTTTAAACTGAAATGAACCATTTCAGTCCTTTTCACAGGATTTGTTCTCTGAGCACTGAGGTGCTCCACTCCCTCTGGATGGGATCTAGTCCCTATGCCATGAGAAAATCCATGTCTTTCTGCAGCCCTGGTTAAAACACTGATGCTATTTAAAAAAAAAAAAAAAATCAGTATAGCTTTCTTCTTTTCTTTCCTGACACCTCATCTCTCTCTGGCCATGCTGCCCCCACACCCCATCCCATTGCCTAGAGATTTGTTAGCTGTATCCAATACACCCCTTCAGAGCATGCACCAAGGTACAGCTGCTGGGGCTCTTTGAAGACACAAGAATGAAAAGCTTTTTGACAGAGTCCCTGGAACACAGGTAGAATGAGTTCTTGAGGAATCCCAAACAACTCAAGTGTTAAAACAGCTCCTATCAATTTCTGTGACTTTCCTGTCAGTTCACATATTTATAATCTGTGGTGTTTCCTGACCTCCAGTTTTGCATCCTGGCTGCATTCTGCAATCCTAAAAGTGCCTTTTGTTCACCGAACACTCTTTATTATAAAATTCTTGGAGTTTTAGCTGTGTAGGTTCACTTTTCTTCCAAATGCCATGGTCCATCACAGTGTTTTAAAGGATTGCTCATTTAGACAGCTACATCCTGACAAGCACTGAAAAGCAGGTTATCATATTCTTCATGTCAGGTCATGCAAGAGTTTTATGCATTATTTGTGTCCCAAATAACTTTGATAATTTCACAAAACATTCTATTAAACATTTGTTATTTAATGATACAAATAAAAGACAAATTTTCATATCTGAAACTGGTTTTCCTCCCTTTTGATAGAAATTGAGGTTGTTTTTCAATTTCCATTAGATCTCGTTTTTAATTATAAACCATGCTTTCTTTTATTTCAGACTGCTAAATGCAGTGGAACAAAATGATTTCAGAGAATTAAGTTCTATTTAGATTCATTTTAATTTTATTACCACTTTGCCCATAGGGTTTGCCTTGTGTGGGTGTGTTTGGTAAGAGAAAATGACTTTTTAAAAATATAGTATTAAAAAAAAGCACATACTAGAAAACAGTAAAAGGTGCATGGATGGGGGGGTGAAAGAGAAATACATAAATATCAGTTGCTAGAGATGCTAAAATTAAGTGATAGCTATTTGCTTAGCCCAGAATTAGGAAAGCTATGAACTGATGAGAGTTGAGCATGAATTCCACGCCATGTTCTCTATATCATGTGTCCCTCTGGCTTATTATAAACCTGCTCTGGTGAACACACCTCCAGCATCCCGGGGAGAGTCATGCTCCATGCTCTGCCTCTTCCCATCTAAATGCTTGCTTCCCTGGGCAGCACTATTTACCTGAGCAAATGGGTTTGGGCTGCCCTGGCCAGCTCACCCCCAGCTGTAGCTGCAGCGCCTTGGCAGGAGCTGCCTCTCCAAGCCCTGGGGTGACCCTCAAGGAAACGTGAGAACATCCAGGGAACTCATCGACCTTGCATTCCCTGTGGTTCTTCACTGAAGATTTTAACTACTGCACTTGACCTTAATTTATGTAGAGCATTTAAAAATGAGCTAAGGTTTAATACCTGCTTTTGTCCTTCTCTGAAGTGCAGCCACCATGAATTGCTTAATTAACTCATTAGGGCCCTAAGCCAAGCAGGTATCTAAGCCAACCTTGCCTTTAAGACCCATCGTGAAAGGGCTGGAACTATCCAAGCCTAAACCCACAACATGTTCTTTTCCATGCTTGAAAACCTCAGGCAACACAATGTGAAGTCAAAGCGTGTTTGAAGACAATTTGACACACTATTTTTCTTCATTTTAAAAATGTACATAGATCTCCATTTCATTGCAGAAAGAATCGGCGATTGAGTTCACTCTTGATTTTTATTAGAAATTATTTGCAGGCTTCTAACCTCATGTTCCCTTAATTTACTTTAAGATTTCAGGTTGCCTCAGTTTACCTTGTTATCCAGATTCCTTCCACTTAGCCAGAAGTGATATTAAAGCTGGCAGCAAATGCTATGGAGCTCTATTACTTCTCTTGTCTTTTGCTGTAAAAAACTTTCTCTGGACTACAGGTTTTTAGTGTTTTGTTGTTTTACTTTCATTGGTTTACTTTTTTATTAGCAAGTGATAATTAAATTGGAAAGTGGCAGTGAAAAGCATTACTCACAGTGGAAAGTTATCCTTTGAAATAAAGTTTCTTAGTCTTTTCTAAGGAAAGAACATAACAAGCAGTAAGACAGGGAAGCAGATCTGTTATCTGAATTAGATACAACTAGTAAGTAAAATACAGAAACCAAAATAACAAATGGTAAATTGTAAATCACATCCTCCTTTATCTTGGTGGCACAAAAAGGAACTTAGGAGTATGCTTTGTTTGTGCTAGGAATTTTCTTAGCAATTTTAACACTTTTGGAAGTTGCTTCTGTGTCTATACAATGGGGTAATTTCCTCAGTTAATTGCATCTTAAATGCCAAATTCTGTGGAATAAATCTGCTTTTTCATGCAAGCAAGCTCCAACGGATTAGAAGAATGTAGGAAGAGTAAAAGATGTTGGCTGGAGGACAAAACCTCATTATGTTTCCTACCATGGAGAAAGTGAAATTCCATAATGTTCTACTGTTCCATTTTTTTGCTTTTATGGAGGAAAAAAATACTCTGTGCTTCCCTTCAAGGATAGTTGTTAAACATTCTCTTGCTTATCCCCCAGAAAAAAATTATTAAATATGTTAATAAAAATTATAAACAAATTATAATAAATTCTATTTTAAAATTATTTTTATATTTCTGATACTTTAAAAATATTTCATTACAATAATTTAAGCTAGTTTTAGTCCTTTTAAATGTTTTATTCTATTAGCATATACAATTTTTTGTGCAAAGTTTTATTTTATTCAACCAACAGGAAGATCTCTTCATCACACAAGTTTAGGTTCTTCTACCATAAGCTGACTTCCCTGTGATTTGGATGTCAGCCTGACCCATTCTTCCTGTGAAATGAAAGAAGTGGGGGGAAAAAAAGAGGAAATAATGCCTTTTAACTCTATTATATAGTGACTGTATGGGAGGATAAATGCAGACCTTTTTCCCTGAGTGACAAGTAGCCATAAAGCTGGAGCCAGCAGCATGCCCTGCTCTCCTGGCAGTACCTACATCTAACCTGCTTACTCAAAGCAACTACTGGCCTTTATAAAGGAAAGAAAAAATGAAATTCTTTTTTTACAAACACATTCACAAAGTTTAGAAATCTGTCCAGATGAGGAAGGGAGTATTTCTTAACTATGCTACTAACCAACACTTTTAAAATACTGAAATAAGCAGAAGCATGCTGATTATTTTGTAGTAAATCTCATTGCCAGCAAAGTAAATTCTGCGTTCTTAGAAAAAGTTTCCTGCTATAAATATATATATATAGCAAAGAAGTAGTCTTTTGGACTAAGACAAATCAATCAATAGTGTTTCCTTAGGAATTTGATGAGTCACTTCTTTAAGATCCTTCCCCCAGATGCTGATTTCTGAAAAGTTTTACCACATGTGGTCAATACAAGGGCACTGCACACACCCTCCAGCACCCATGGAGCCGTCAAATCCTGCTGTAAAATGTGTAACTTATGTACTGTTTAAGAAAACCTATGTCAACGTGGATTGAAGATTCCTATTTTGTGTTTCCATTCCAGTATGCTGCAGAGACATCTGAGTATTTCACAAAGCTATTTCTGAAGTTTTTTGTTCTCTGGTTCAATTGCATCAGAAGCCAAAACTGACGAGGTACGAGCAAATGTTTGAGTTGGTTATCCAACTGAGCACATCTGAAGGCTTATCTCGTTCTCTGAGAACTTCAAGCTCTTTTTTTCCTGTATCCAGTACCATTCTCAAAATGCAGCATTTGAAGTTAGTGACAAGACAGCTAGAACAGCAAATTGGAAGTGCCATAGGAAGGATCTTGCAGCACAGTAATAATTTCACCTTTTTAGTGTAAGAAATCTTTAAATAGCGATACAGAATTAATCTATTTGGTGATGAATCCCTGAGGCATAGCACCTTGAATGCCTGCATCTAGATGAACCAGGTAATTTTATAGACTCACTGGAAATTTCAGATGGCAACTAAAACAATGTAAAAATTACATGCACTAGGAAGCCAACCTAGTCTTATGAGCTTTCAAGGACTTAAAAGACAGACTCCTTCCTCTCATTTTTTTCATACTGTTTTTTTTTTATTCTCTGTGAAGAGATAAAGCATTAAATTAATTTTGAAGATACTCTAATGGCTTACCAGAGTAACATTTAGCTGCTCCATGTACAGAGGGTTTCAAGAGCATTTAAAAAAGAACACAGCACAATCTATTTTTCTCCATTCATTGAAAAATTTAAAGCCAAGTTTTGTGACAGGGAAAAAACAGTAAGATCTTGAAAGACTTCTAGCTTGGGCTGAAGAATGTGGGATAAAGGGGGTTAACAGAAAAAGCACTGCAACTGCACTTTGGAGATCAGTAATTGTGAAGTGAAAACCCCTGCATCATCACAACCAAATTTAGATAAATTTTCTTTTCAGATGATAAAGGTTCATCATTGACCTGTTCTTCTGTTGCATTATTTGTGCAGCTGCTTGTGTTCCTATTAGTGGTTAGGAGTATTTACACCCTATCTACCTGATTTTACAACACCTTTTATAAAATTTCTTGCAGATAAATCTTGCAGAACAGGTAAAATTTCAGAATGTGGTTTTAAAAAGGTATAAACTCTATTGCATGGTGATTATCACATTGACTCTATAACATAATTTTTTTAATAATTAAACTGCTCAGATTAGTTTTACCCTCTGCTTGATTGCTGTATGGGTAGCTGTAATTAACCTCTACTGATGTTAATTATGCACGGAGTGGGATCTTGGAGCTGCTGACCATGCAATTTGTTAAACAACTCAGGAGGTGATATGGCTTGCATAGTGTTTCTATGCACTCTTTCAACTTATGGCACAATGTGAAGTCAAAGTGGTGAGTTGTGCTTTGAAAAAAGTTGCAGAATTTGTTTGTTCAGTAAAGTCACTGAAGTTCATTTGTGTCAGAGTCAAAATGAGTAGAGGTGTCACCAATATATCTCCATAAGGGTCCTGCTGCGAAAAACTTGTGTAGAAGTACATTAAGCCAACCCAAATGTGATTAAATTCCTCAAAGGACTCTTTTGATGAAGGCCCAGTTCCACTAAGAGCCTCTAGCCACAACAGGAACACCATTCCATGTAGTCCCTCTGCACAGGCTTTAGAGATGCTGGCAGGAACCTCACAAAATGCAGAACAGTGAGGACACAGGTATAATCTCTTTGATGTTCTACAGGTGTTGGTATTTCAATATAAAGCTGCTCAGGGAGTTATCCTGTGTAAGGATGAAATTTTATAGGTCAGTTTGTAAGATTTTAAAGGAAACTTCTCACTCCATTACCCCACCCAAGATTAACTTCTGTTTCACAGGGATCAAACCAATTTATCAGCGCATGGCTTCTCCAATCTGCAAGCAATGCTAGAATTAGAATTGCAAGTAATTCTACAAACAGACTTTAGAAACTAGACTGAAGCAGCCTATTTTCTGCTAAAATGAAGAAAGCTTAACTGGTTAAAATGTGTGTTTAACTGTGTGTTAAAACAAAACCTCAAGCTTATGATTTGTTTATAAACAAGTGCAGCAAGAACACAGGATAGAAGCTCTCCAGTAACAAATGGGAGCTCAAGGATTGGTCTCTATCAGGAGGACTGGAGCCTGTGGGGCCTCTGAAAATATCTATTATTTGATAATCACTTTATCAAAATATGGTCTTTATCTTCCAGTCCTGTTGGATAGGAGAAATAGCTAGGAATAAAAATGTTGTGTTTGAGATGCTGGTCTTGTGCCAAATTATTATGATCCACATGGCCATTTAGATTTGTAGAGTTCCTCAGTACAAAGAAAGCTCTTCAGAGTTAGTCCCTCACTTAAGCACTTTATTGCCATTGAAAATATCAGGTGATAATGTCATAGTTTGGTGTTCTTTGTATACTGACTAAATTCCTTCAATATTACCAGAAAAAGAAATATCAACGCCTTATTAATATCCTTTCTTCATATTACCACATTTAATTTCACTGATGGTTTCAAGTAACTTGAATTCAAATGCCCAGTGCTATAGTGAGACTAAGCCAATATAATAAGAAAAATTACTCAGAAAAATATATTTGTAACTTCTACAATATATTTTAAAGTACTAGGGAAGCAAAAGGTTAAAAAATGTTATTTGAGCCAACATGTTTCTTCAAATTAACTAAAAATGGGCACATTTTTATGGATGAAGATTCAAAAAGTTATTTTTCTTAGACCTATATAATCACTCCTATATCACTGCAGTGTGTCAGTTAAAGAGCAGTGCCATTATTTGTGAGAAAACAGAAGAGTTTGGCAATAAAGTAAAAAAATACCACAAAATAGATCCAGTGAAAGATTTTTCTCCTCAGTTTTCCACCTTCAAGGCTCAGAGGTAGCACACTGGGTGCTCCTCATGCTTCTCCCCTCGGGCCCTGACACATGGACAGGAAGGGTAGCTGCTGTCATGGTTTGACCCTGGCACAATGCCAGTGCCCCTATGAAAGTATATTTCCAAAATGGTTACTGTGAGATGTGAGCCGGAAACAGAACAAAGCAGGCTCCAACTTGGGAATGGAGGGAAAAACACAACAATTTATTAATCTACAACAAAAGAGAAAAAAGGGAAAAAAAAAAAAAAAACCAGGAAAAAAAAAAAACACACAGCAATCCACAGTGGAATACTTCCAAAACACTCCTCCTCCTCCCTCCACCCCTCTAACACTCAATCCCCTCTAACACTTAATTCTCAATCCAATACCATCCTCCACACAACTTCCCCCAGTTCATCAGGAGAGAGGAGTCTCCCTCTTCCACCATGGGCCTTCCCAGAAAACACAGTGGGAACCTCTTGTGCTTCTGTATCACACGTGGCAGCTGCCCGAAGAGAATCTGCTGTGGTGCCCATCTTCCTTCCATGTCCAGTGCTCTCACCATTGGCCATGGATCCAAACTGCTCTGGGCACCCCCCCCCCCCCCCCCCCCCATATTTCATCTCCTGGGGCCTGGAGGTCTCAGGAACAGAGATCCCTCTCGGCTGAAGGCAGAGGGCTCCACCACACAGTCTCTGTTCCCTCTACTTCTCACAACAGCTTTGTCACTCCTGGGTTCTGGCCAACCGCTTCCCCCAAGATGCAGTCTCTACATTACAGGAAGATTTGGTTCTGTCCTGTGGCCATGTAAGAGGAAAGTCCAGCCAAAAGTCTACTCCAAATCATCTCCTCCATCTAGGGTGCTTCTCATCTGCTGGTATTTCTTCACTCACTCAAGCCTTCTTCTCATCTGCCCATCCTCCGTCCCCTCTCAATTCTCAGCTGGAGAGGATCAGTGTTTCTTACAGATACCATTGTTTCAGCACCAACAGCGTTAAAATCTCGGCTGTGGTCTGCCGACGGCTGGGCTCCTTGTCCCCCCTCCTCTCTTCTCCTGGCCATGGTGCCAGGACAAGATATCAAATTTCAAACCAGTACAGAATCTCCATCATTCCCTCCTGGGGGGCTGCCCAAAGTATCCCAGGTCTCCTCCACCACTGCACCTTGCAGGGCTCTGGCCTACCTTCCCACAGGCCGCATGGCCTTCCCCTCCCCCAACCAGACGCAGCTGGGCGGGGGAGAGGAGGTCAGACTCCACTCACCACCAGACTCCAAAAGACGAAGACACTCTGGGAATCCTCTGCTTTTAACCTGTGTGTTCTCAGAAATGTATCCAGGTCCCCAGTGGTCACAACACGTGCAAATTTCTAATTGGGCCACTGGTTGGTTTGACAACAACTTTTCCAGAAACTCACTTCCTGGTAAAACCACGACAGCTGCACATGCCGGCCCCGCAGCTACAGTCCGTGTCCGGGCTGCCGAGGGCTCTGCTCCCTGTGCGGACGAGGGGCGGCGGGGGCAGAGCCCGGAGAGCTTTCAGGGACACGTGGGGGATCTGTGGCCAGCACCCTCCGGCCCAAGCCCGTGTCTGCCGCTCCCTCCTGGCCATGGCAACAGCCGGCTGGGATGGCCCTGGCAGGAGGCTTTCCTTGCATTCCCTCAATCTGGCCTCTGGCCGTGACTCTGGTCCTCTCTCTTTCAGCTCTTCAAGCCATCGGGGAAGATCAGAGCCCATCCTGCAGGAGCACACTGATGCAGCTGGCATTCAAAAGAAGATCTGCAGGATTCGTTCTTCTGCTGGATCCGAAGAACTGACGTCCATCAGCAATTTCCAGCTCCCATTGGAGATGGGACCAGCTGCACAGCAGAAGGAACCAGCTGGAGCTCCAGGCACAGCTCTAGCTGCTCACAGCTGAGCCTGTGGGAAGCTCCAGGAGCTCCTGCCATCCCTCTCCCTGGTGGCATCTCCCTCCCTGCAGCCCTCAGGCCCTGCCCATCCCCCTTTTTACCTCCCAGCTCACCCCTTCCCTTCGCTTTCCTTTAATAAACAGTTTAGCTTTTGCACGTTACCCGCGTCTCCGTGGAGCTGAAGCGGCGCAAACCCTGAGCCCGAGGACACGCGGGGCCCTGCTGCCCTTCTCTTCTGCGCTGCATTCTCTGCACGGACAGAGAGGAACAAGGGCAGCTCAGGCTGCAAAGCTCCCTGTCCTGCTGTAGCAGCAGCAGCAGCGGAGTGGCAGAGGCTCAGAGGCGCGGGCGTCCCAGTGGCCGCAGCGCTGTCAGGCAGTGCCTGCACGCTGCGTGCGGTTCCGGCGCCTCTGCTCTCCCCACAAGCGAGGAAGCGCTGCCCCTGCCTCAGAGCCAGTCAGAAACCCAACCAAGTGAGACCAGGGCCAGGGGATCCTTCCCATGATTCCCTGGCAGGCATCTAACAAGGGCAATGGAGCTTGCAGTGATGGAAGTTTTCACAAAGAGTTTCCTGAAAGCACAGCAATGCTCCAGCCCTACACAGGGACAGGAAGAGGGCAGAACCCGAGACCACCATGGCCTAGCAGTGAGCTCTGGGTGTGCCTACAAGCAAAGGAAGCTGCAGCAGTAGTGGAATGGCTGAGACTCTGCCTTTTTTTTTTTTTCCTGGGTAGTAGGAGTGTTTTGCCCACAGCTGGAGCAATAAGATTCAGTAGTTTGGAGAAGTCAGGGTTTTTTTCATTTTTATTGTGCTTTTGGAGTATTTAATGCCTCACTAGACCTAAAAAACCCTAGGGTCCCATGCTCATTTCATTTCAATTAAGCTATACAGGCTTTGCAAAATATGTATCGATAGAGAAACACTTTTTCAGAAATAACTGCTTATCTGTGCACTTTTTAGCTCATTATAACAGGCTCATGGAATCCAAGTTTAAATAAAGGCTGTTGGTGGACTGAATTACAACACAATATCAAGAGACTTCATGAACTAGATATATTCCATTTTATTATGCTTTCATTATGTATACTATGAGTCAGCAAAGTATTCAGGCCTTGCTAACCAGACTCCCGGTGATTACTCTAAATCTTCAAGTAAATATTTTTCGCCCAGGGTACCGGGTAAATGAATTGTAGGTTTTGCCCTCTCCCTGTTAAAATGGACTTGACAGAGTGTCTATCTCATGGACATTTTGAATCTCCTTCCAGAAAGCTGCCATACACCCAGGGAGACATCAGCATGCTTGCTTCCATGATCTAGGTATCGCCTTTCCATGACAGTACCTTTCCATGCAAATACACCAACTCCCTAAGGCTTTTTTTAAAAGATGAAGAAGTGCTTTTTTAAAATTCTGAATAAGTGAACAAGATATTTCTCCTGTAAAATTGCTAACTGTGGTTTGAGGTGAAGAATGAGGCTTTGTTCCAAAAACCTCCCACAGCAAGAGCGATGCTGCTCTGTCTCTTTCGCTGCATATGTCCTCGCTGTCTGAGGGACTGTCACTCAACATGCAATGGCTGGTTTATGTTATAAGCATGCTGCTGCAGCCAAAAGGTGAAAAAATGCTCCAACTCCCAGGTGCTTGTGGGAACTCTATACTTTTTAATTTCTGCCTTTGCCAGATGCTTAAAATTAGCCCAGATTTGTGAGGTGCGGGGAGGCCTCCCAGGGAATGACAGCACATCTCCTTGGGCAAACACAATTAGCGTCTGATGTGGGTTTTAGTCCTTTTGTCCCCCTGTATCTTCACCAGCCATGAGAAGGCCACTTATCAACATTACACACAGCCCTCAGCATGTGCAGCTCAGGGAGCTGTGATGTCCTTCTGCCAACATGCAGTCAGTCCCTTCTAGCCTGAGGACCCAGTCCCTCAGGCAGGCAGTCCGAGCCAGCAGAGCGGCATTTTGGGGGGCAGCATTAAACCATCAGCAAACAGGGGGTGGGTAACCCTTCTGTGTGATTTTTGGAGTGACTGTGGAGGTATGATTGGCAACGAAGAAGGCTTCAAGCATCACCACTTTATTGTTCTTCAGTACAACCTTTCACACCCCCCGTGCCACATGCATTGCACCTGTGTGCCCCCTGTTCCCTTTGGCGATTGCTCTGTGCCCCTCAGCACTCCATGGCTCGTTACCCCCAATGCTGCTCACCTGTCCTGCACAGCTGCACCCACTGGGGATGGGGCTGGCCCATCCCCATTCCCAATCACCACAGACTGTGTCACTATATTGGGGAGTCCCTGGGGCAGTCAGGAGAGTTGGGGTTCTGTGGAGTGTGCGCAGTTCCTGGGCTGTGTGAGTCCCCTTGTGTGAGGGTTGGGGCAGTCAGGAGAGTTGGGGTTTTGTGGAGTGTGTGCAGTTCCTGGGCTGTGTGAGTCCCCTTGTGTGAGGGGCCCTGATGGAAAGTGGCCCTGAGGCTTAGGTGGGGAAAAAAAGCCTTGAGAAAAGGTGTGGGAAAGCAGCAAAATGGTAGACTGAGGGGAAACAGCATTTCCAGAAGGAGCTGCCTGGTGGCCTGGGTCACTGTCCCAGCTGGTTGAAGCATCTCCAGTGTCAGGAGGCCAGCAGGAAAAAGGGAGCACATTGGTGGCACTGGCAGGGACCTGCTGCAGCTGGTGAGTACCCTGTGTTTTGTTTTTTCTTTTTATCTAGAAAGCTTAAGTGACTGTAAGCATGATACAAATGTAGCTCCAGAGGACAGCCAGGCTCTTCAGATACTTTCAAGACTTAGTATACTTGTTGCACATGCACCCAAAATGGTGATGGTGAAATGCACTTTCTTTAGAGGAAAGAAAGCAAGTAGGGCAGGATTCCTACAAATTGGTGCAATTCCTACAAAGCCTGAGTGAGGGACTATCTGATGCTGTTATTTTTTAAAGGGCTTTTTTGGGAACAATGTGGCAGAGATAACAGTGGAGATCACACTTGCTCCAATTCCTTGAAATGTAACCACTCTAAAATGACTCTATTTTTGGCTAATATTTCTGTGTTGTATGTGTTAATGTCTCCATAATGAAATGTTGGGGTGCATTAGTTTAAGTTGGTTTATTGTAGCCGCTGCAATGAAGGATTCAAGATACCCCCATTACAAGTAGCTATGGGACTTAGGTCGCCTTTGAAGTCAATAGGAAAACTGCAGTCAGTTCCTCACAGTGTTTGATTGTATTGCAAAGCATATTGAAAAAATTAATTTTAAAATGGCACTGCTCTACAAGATGTAATGATAGTAACCTGAACCCTTCGTTCTCAAGATACAGTGAATTCTTTTATTTAACTAAAAGGTAAAATAATTTAAAATCTTACCCTGTTTTTCTGGTTTGCTTTCTGGAACCTTCAACGTCTCTTTTATAACATGAGTTGGTACAGGCATGTAGGTATTACAGTTAACTCTGGCACTAGAGTAATGTGTGATAATATCAGAAAAATAGCACTCAGGGTATCATATGTAAACAAAGTATTGAACCTATGTACATACGCTAACAAATCTGCCTTAATTACCAGCAAAGTATTAAGATTTTTACCACAAAAAAGTTTTGGTGTCCTCTGGTCAGTGATAAAGCATTGTAATCACTTTCTTCCTTACTAAGAAATTGTAAATTAATGAAATAGTGATGGTTTAAGTAGAAGGAAAACTGCATGTAGAACAGACACTGCTTGCTTCTAAATTCACTCACCTGATGTTTCTTAGCTCTATTAAGAAATTGGCTGTTGTCAGAGTTTGCATGTTTCTCAAAGAAATAATCATATTATCTATTTCTTACATAATATATGTAAAAAAATCAATTGAATACATAAACCAGGAAAAATACTCTGTGGATTAATTGATTTCTTATAGTTCCAATTTGTTAAAATGAAATATTGCCCCTGGCACAAAGGTTAAGTGTTATTTTTAATTGTTGAATGTCATTCAGATGACTTTCAAAAAGGACATTGATGCTGAAGAATGTATGATACCAGAAATGTGCAAGTATTGATTGTAAGTAGGGGAAAATTTATAAAAATCACAGAGATTTCTGATAAGTGTGGTCAAATAGAGATGCAGTAGGATGTGCCATAGGAAGAAAGTAAGGGTGCCTTCTGTCCTGCTGGGACCTGGAGAGTTCCCTCTACTCCTGCTCTCCAGTGAGAGTACTGCAGCTTTTGTGTTTGTCTGTCAGAGCCAGGTTTGAAGGCTGTGATGCCTATGGATGTTAGTCCAAAATGCAATCCATTGTCTCCAGCAACCAGAGGTTTTGAGGTGGTCTTTGTTCATTCTTCCTTCTTCCAGACAGAGCTGGAAGAAGTCTCAGTCATCGCAGTTCAGAACCCTTTTTTCTGGCACCTGATTGGTATAAGGCCACCTGAATGCAGCAAGCCCTGAATTTCAGTCACTGTGCAGTTCAGAACCCTTTTTTCTGACACCTGATTGGTATGAGGCCACCTGAATGCAGCAAGCCCTGAATTTCAGTCACTGAGACCCCAGTGTGTACAGTCCTGCTCTTGGACAGCGGAGAACAATCACCTCGTTGTGTCAGTGTGAGGTGTCCCTGGTCTCATCTAGAGATGCCTAGACTGAAGAAAATAATGGGCAATTTTTCTCAGTGGGGATTAGTTCTTGTTTTAGCCCTAAAATGCCAAGAAGAGGGGGGAAAGATGAGGATCTGTTTATGTATGCAAACATGAGACACATACCCATCCCTAATTGTGCCCAGAAATCTGATTTATGTGCTGCAACTCACTTGCCATTTTATGGCAAATTAATTTGGCATAGAAAGTTAGGGAAAAGCCATGTGGGAGTTACATGGGAAAATTAGGGAAGATAAAGTTAGTGGGAAATAAATTAAACAGCCAAAATAACCAAGCTCTTAAAAAAACCCAAATATTAACCAGACTATCCAACTCCAAATCTCTGATTTTTTTCTTTGCCTCTTAATCAGTAACAAAAGGGAATAAGTCAATTTGTTGCTGTTGGAGGTCACCTTTAAAGGTGATTTATAGTTTATGGTGCTACAGTAATTTCTGGAGAGATATGGGGCAAAAAGAGAGCCCTGAGCCTGTCAAGACTGTTGAAAGCTTGATGATGGTGGCATCAAATTAAAGACAAGCACCTTGTATCTCAGGCAGTCCTAGGGGAAAAAGAAAGGAGTGGTTTTTATCTGAAGTAGTAAAAAGGATGGTAGTGGGTGTCATATAACTTTTTCATTATCCTGTCACACTTGGAAACCCTGCATTGCAGGATCTCAAAGTTAAGAGCAAAATAAATTTATTGCAGTGTATCAATCCTTTAGGGTATTTTACTTTTTTATTTTTGGCCACTTTTCCTAGCCAGATTACAGATTTGGTATTAATCATCTCCCATCTCACTCTTGACATGAAATTTAGTTTTGCAGGGGATTGCAGAGCTAAAATCAGTTCAAGGGAAGATACAGCTTTCCTTCTGGGTTGCAAATCTGAAATAAGGAGATAAAAAACTGTTTATTCTGTTAATTTCAGTGTCACTTTTGATGAGAGGATGTTCTCTAGTGCCAAAAAACCCCTATTTTGTGTGGTAAATAGTTTCTGTGGCATTTTTATAATGGAAAAAATACTTGTGTTAATTTTTGGTGCTCTACTGAGAGTGAAAAAGCAGTTGCAGCTTAGGCCTAGAAGACAGTGTCTCCCTTACATGCATCCACACATTTGTGCATGCTTTTTAAAATCAGAGCTGTAAGAACTTCCTGTCTTCTTTACATGGCTAAATATTTGTGGTTATGTGAAATTCGTTCACTTCTGTACAAATCCATGGTCACTAAATTATTGCAATGTGTTAGTTACTGCATGAATACAGAGAAAATAAAAAGAAAACAAGCTAGCTAGCAAAAGAAAGTAACACAAAAACTCAACCAAACAAAAAAAAACCCCACAACTCAAATTAAGAGACCCAACACACACACAACAAATGGGCAAAACCCAAGCTAAACAATCCACTTAAACAGGGATCATAAAGGGCATTCAGACTCATGGTAACGATGTGTGATAGGCAGCTAAAAGTAATGCAGAGATTATTATTTCTGTAGGGTTTGTGGAGTTTGCAGGATTTTCATTAAAACAGAAAGGATTTTATTTCTTTCCTACTTAGACATTCAGCATTCAAACAAGAAAAATAGATTCTTAATGCCCAAGGGGAACTAGTACCTGTCCAAGAAGTAATTAGATTTCTGCCTAATTTATAGTTATATTAATTATTAAGTCACTTCTCAAGTCATAAAGTTTATGGGGTCTGGACAAAACTGAAGTTTAACTTTGTTTACACATCAGAAGGCAATGACCTCTTCCTATATGGGAAGAAGAGTTAAACTTGAACAACTTTGGCAGTCAAAGACAGAAATTCTATTTGTCATTGTTATTCTAAATCTGCTGTTGTCATTTCACTTACTTGAATGGGAATGATTTATTGAATTATCCATTTGGGATCAAAAGCAAGGTTCTGTCATTCAGATGATCATAGCAAAAGGAATACAGGAGAGGATAGAAACTTTGAAGATAGAATATTTCTGTTCCTAGCTAGTGGATAACTCTTTCAAACAGGGTCACATGAAATACAAAAGGTTTTGTGTAGCTGTCTGAAGGAATACACAGTGTCTTTCACAACCTGGTCCCTTTTGCTACCTTTATCTGTGATCAAAATGGAGAATCATTAGGGATCTGAAAGTGCATGACTAGAAGCAGGTAAGAAAACACAAAAATCCTTCTACATTTCAGAAGCATGCAAGGTTGTGGAAGGAAAGCAGGGTGCCCCAGGTGTAACTATCAATGCTAACACAAACCTTTCTTCCCTTCCCACTTCTGCTGTGTACGTGTGCATAGCAATTAATCTGGCTGCAGGAACTCTTTTTGCAAGGCTCTCTTGTCACAGCAGGTGCCATTCCAATGCCAAAGCAGAAATGCTGAACTCCATTCCAGACCACTAATTTCTTCCATGGACTTAATGCAAACTCAAACAATATCTTAAAAGCTTTGGTGTGCATCAGAGGCTGGTACCTCAGACAGGAAGTTCAACATCCTCAGTTTGTTATGTTAAGAATTGAATAAGGATTTATGAACCTGATGTGTAAATGGCAACAAGCTGGGCTTGTGGTCTCACTGCTTCTAGTCCTGCAAGATTCCAGTGTGACATGGACAATTGCAGATGTGAGCCTTGAAACTTGGTTTCCATGTTCCCACCAAAAGAAAAGTGAGTACCTTTCACATGTCACTTGTTCCTCAGCCCACTGTATACATCAGTCTCTTTCCAGTGTCTGCTTGCTTATTACTGCTGGTGTTCATTGTTTCTCTGCTGCGTTTCTCCTTCTGGAACCATTTGATAGCTGTCCCTGTGACAGTCTGGTCCAGTCTTTATGTGTATGTTACCATGACTGAACAGAAGTGAATGGATTTGGCTTTTTTTTTTTCTTTGGATACTTTTTTCCTCCTGCTTCAGGTAAGAGAACATAGAGAGGCTGCCTTCCATTCTCTTGTCTGCAATGTTACAATGTTACACACGATATGAAATGTAAAGCAGGTAATCTGCATGGTTTAGTGCACCCTCTCTTCAACAGCAGTAGTGTTTCCTGCCTTCAGGAAAAAGAGAATGCCAAAAGGCCTGTGATAATAGGCAAGATAGGTGGAGAGGAAAATAAAAAGTCAACATCAAATAGCAATGATGGTAAGCCAAGGCAGAACAGCAGTTCATTCCAACAGATGCTAAGAATTTAAGATGGCAAATTATGGAGCCCTGGGACTTGGATGTACAGACCAATATTTCCTGTAAGATTATTATACTTTCTTTTAGGAGTACCCTATCTGTAAAGTGTTTGTTTCTTTAAAAAAAAGCATGTATAAGCGTCCCACAAAGCAGCAGTAGAAAGTGTCATTCCTAAGTTATTTGGGATGAACCAAGAGAACCACAATTACTTAGGAGAAATACTTGCTGAGACCTTACAAGCTGTGCTGCAGCCCACAGTGGGCTTGGAAGGGCATTACAGAATAAACATCAAGAAATGGGTTCATAATGGAAACCTTGACAGGCTTAAAAGCAGAGCAGTACACAGGTGCCACTATAATTAAGAGCGGTGACCCTTCAAAGAGAAGGTTTGCCAGCAGGTAAATAAACTGCCATTGTGCAGCTCACCTCATTGAACAGGAAAGTTTGGGAAGTGATTGGAAAATTGGCACCAATGGATGCCATGTCAGCCATCAGTTGTAAGAGACAGCTGCCTGCTATAGGATGAACAGAGTGTATGCACTATTAAAACCAAGGGCTTTGTTCTGAGTCATGCTACAGGTAATCTGAACCCTTCTATTGATGGCCTGTTCACAGTTGTCAGGTTCTTTAATATAATTTTTAGTAATATCCCACAGCAGGTCAGGTGGATAGAAATATTCCCATGAGTGAGCTGAGCTTCAGACAGTCTGGCTTCGTGTACCAGCATGAATCTGTACTCAAGCTCCCTCTCCTATTTTCTTTTTTTTTCCTAATTTTACATTTCATTTTGTCAGTATAGTTGTGACCTGTTTTGACTCATTCATGGTCTACTGAAGCCAGATAGGGCTGAGAGGTTTGGGTGTGTTTTCTGGTGGTTGGTTTGTTGTTTTGGGTTTTTGGGGGTTTTGTTTGGTTTTTTTTTTTTTATTACAACATGAACATTTTTTCAGGCACTTTCACAGAAGCCTGGTAAAATTGCTGAATGGCCTCAGCTGCTTGGACTGGCAGGGACATTGTCACAGCTGAATCCTTGCACCATCACAGTCTGAAACAGCAATGTTGTTTTCAGACTGGTAAAAAAAACCAAAACTGTATGGGGTTTGGAATAGCATTGTTTATCATCACATATCTTGTTCTAGAGGTTTATTCTGCAAGCTCTTCCCTGCATGCAAGCTCTTCTGTGGGCCAGTACAGTCCTGGACTTTCTGAAAACAGTATGGAGTTTGGAATAGCATTGTTTAACATCACATATCTTGTTCTAGAGGTTTATTCTGCAAGCTCTTCCCTGCATGCAAGCTCTTCTGTGGGCCAGTACAGTCCTGGACTTTCTGCAGGGAAGGTAGCCAGGTTGTCTCAGGCTTCACATCATATTACTGGGGATTTGGGAATTTTTTTACGGGGTGGATTTTTTTCCAAACAATCCATCCATGAGTCTGCCTTGAGAGGGAATATTTTGCTTTTTTAATCAGGGATAATGATTTGGATCTGCCAGACACTGGTTTTAAGGCAGATTTAAAATTCAAGTAAGCTTAAATAGCAATTCAGTTAAAGCGGTACAAAATCTTACATAATTGCTCTCAATTTTTTAACTTATCTTGTTCTGCCTCAACTTCAGATTGTAAACCTTAACTGTTTCTGTGCTGGGAAATAGAGAAGTACAATTTTGCTACTTAAACAGTGGCATCTAGAAGAAATCAAATATTTTTCCCCACTAATCTGATATTTACTACCTTTTAATTTTGAATTTTTGCCAGAAAAACAGGATGCAAATCAGTTGGAACTCCAAAGTGAGGACTACAGGGTTTGAAGCAGCAGGATTTTTTGGGTTTGTTGTTGTTTTTTTTCCCCCCCCTCTGGCCGTCTGTATTTTAGTGTGGCGCTGAGAAATACAGACTAGTGTTCTAGTGTTTGCAGACTGGTGCTGGGTTTCTTTAGCCAAATGGAACATGTAGGCACAGTGCTAATGAAAATTGATCTATAAATCGAGCTGTATTTTTTAAAATGACTGGTTAATACCTGGTGTGTAGGTATGTGTGTTCGTAGTGATCTGAGAGCAGCTTGAAGCTGTAAGGCTGATGGCAGCTCTAATTCTGACCACAAAAGAAGCAAAGCACAGCTTCTGAAGGTTTCTCATGCTTAATTCCTTTTTTAACATCTTGCAGATTGCTTGTTTATCCAACTGGCTGCTTTGATAAAGCTTCTTATCTCAGATCAAGAGCACAGTATCTATCAACTTCAATTTATTCAATTCTTAGAATAAGAGTCTATCAGTTTCATTATCTGAAACTTTGCAATACTTTAATTTTGGAATAACAGGCCACATTTAGCAGCTATTTTCTCCTTAAACATGACATTTTGGTGCTGTGAGTCTATAGCTGGCTGACTGTGAGCCTGCAGCGTGCCCAGATAGCCAAGAAAGCCAACAGCGTCCTGGCTTGTACCACAGAAAATGTGGCCAGCAGTACAAGAGCAGTGATCATGAAGCCACACTTGAAATTATTGTGTGTTTTTGGACCCCTAACTACAAGAAAGATGTTGAGACGCTGGAGTGTGTCCAAAGGAGGGCAATGAAGCTGGTGTAAGAGTTGGAGCACTCCTCCTCTTAGGAGAAGAGGCTGAGCGAGTTTTATCCTGGATAAAAGGAGTCTCAGGAAAGACTTTAGTACTCTGTACAGCAACGCAACACGAGGCTGTAGCAAGACAGGTGCCAGTCTCTTCTCCGGAGCAATGAGTGATGGGATAAGAAATGGCCTCAGGCTGTCCATGGGAGAACAGGCTGCCTGAGAAATGGTGGTCACCATCCCTGGGGTTATATTAAAGGCATGTTGATGTGACTCTTAAGGCTTTTGATCTCATCGTTTTCTTAGGATTTTGGTTGGTGATTGAGGCTTTGAGGGGTTTTGGTCTCTTCCAGATGCCTAAAATATCTTTTCTACGCCATCCCAGGAAAATCCTGTTGCTCAAAATAAAGGAGAAGAAAGGGCCTACTAGCTCAGATTCAGACTTAATGTTTCAAGAACTCATTTAATGCAGAAAATGGATTGTCTTCCAGTTGTAAAGCAAAATTACAGTGATGTGTAGGTGTTGAAGAGAAGACAAAATCAAGAGGGGGTTTTACTTTCTGATTAGAGACTTAGGGGTTAGCTGGAATAATGACAGCTTTATTAATACATGTTGGAAACATGTTATGATGGCAGTGTAGAAGGAATTGCACTTACCTTGCTTTCCTGTCTTGAAAGAGCTGTGAGCCTCTAATTCTTCAGCTGAAATATTTAGCTTCTGGAGCTTTCTGGTTGAACTATTTCTAACACTTTCAAATAAGCTTGTGGGGGGCTACTGAAATAAATGTTAGAGCTTTCTGGTTGAACTACTTCTAACACTTTCAAATAAGCTTGTAGGGAGGCTACTGAAATAAATGTAGCTGCTTCTTTCTCATAAGTTTTTTCTTTGGTAGTTTTGCTTGCCTCTCACATTAAATCATCTGAAGATACAAGATCTTATGGACTTCTCAATAATCCATATTTTGGAAACATAGTGACCTTGCACATATAGGTGTGGGTGGGTAAGGGATGAGTGTAATCCAGCATCACACCTAATACTGGGCAAAGTAGAAAGAGCTAAATATAGGCCTGGCCAAGAGGTTAACCAGTGATCATGTCATTACCTCCCAGAGTGCAGGATGGTATGGAGTAGCATATTCTCTGTGAAAAGAAATAGAGGTATAAACTTTTACCTCTTCCTGAGACTGAGGGGCCCATTCAACATTCACCCCTGAAAATCTGACAGTTGTTTATTCAACCTTTTGAGCCCACTGTTTCTGCCTGGGGCCTGGCTGAAGATGGGTTCTTCTTGCAAGACCTGCTCAGGAGCAGTGGAATCCACAGGTGTGCTTTCTCACCTGCTCCAGGGACTTGAAATCTGGAGACCTTTGAGTTCATTGCTGCATAGTGACCTTGCACATATAGGTGTGGGTGGGTAAGGGATGAGTGTAATCCAGCATCACACCTAATACTGGGCAAAGTAGAAAGAGCTAAATATAGGCCTGGCCAAGAGGTTAACCAGTGATCATGTCATTACCTCCCAGAGTGCAGGATGGTATGGAGTAGCATATTCTCTGTGAAAAGAAATAGAGGTATAAACTTTTACCTCTTCCTGAGACTGAGGGGCCCATTCAACATTCACCCCTGAAAATCTGACAGTTGTTTATTCAACCTTTTGAGCCCACTGTTTCTGCCTGGGGCCTGGCTGAAGATGGGTTCTTCTTGCAAGACCTGCTCAGGAGCAGTGGTAGGTGTGGGTGGGTAAGGGATGAGTGTGATCCAGCATCACACCTAATACTGGGCAAAGTAGAAAGAGCTAAATATAGGCCTGGCCAAGAGGTTAACCAGTGATCATGTCATTACCTTCCAGAGCTGCAGGATGGTATGGACTAGCATATTCTCTGTCAAAAGAAATAGAGATATAACCTTTTAACTCTTCCTGAGACTGAGGGGCCCATTCAGCGTTCACCCCTGAAAATCTGACAGTTGTTTATTCAACCTTTTGAGCCCACTGTTTCTGCCTGGGGCCTGGCTGAAGATGGGTTCTTCTTGCAAGACCTGCTCAGGAGCAGTGGAATCCACAGGTGTGCTTTCTCACCTGCTCCAGGGACTTGAAATCTGGAGACCTTTGAGTTCATTGCTGGTGTTTGAAATTGAGCATGACTTACCCACCTAGTTCTTACTGCAAACACCAGCTATGTCCTACTAGACTGTGACAATGATCCACCCATCTCCAATGCTGGCAGTGCATCTTTAATTAGGAGGAGCACACAGGTATCAGTTGTCCATTCCCCTCATACTTGTCTAGCATCCTGAATGACTGACTGTATTCAGGATTTTCCTCTTATCTGTCTCTGGGCATGTCTTACAAGTTCAGGGGAAAAAATAGTATTATGAGTGGTGGAAACAAACCTTTTGTCTGTTCAAGCTTCAATATGCAATTTCGGAAGTGCTCCTAATGCCAGCGTTGTCTCCCTCTGAACCAAGTTAATGACACTCTTCTGACTACACGCTGTGTTCAGGATTTTCCTCTTATCTGTCTCTGGACATGTGTCACAAGTTCAGGGGAAAAAAATAGTATTATGAGTGGTGGGAACAAACCTTTTGTCTGTTCAGGCTTCAATATGCAATTTCTGAAGTGCTCCTAATGCCAGTGTTGTCTCCTGGAAACAAACCTTTTGTCTGTTCAAGCTTCAATATGCAATTTCGGAAGTGCTCCTAATGCCAGCGTTGTCTCCCTCTGAACCAAGTTAATGACACTCTTCTGACTACACTATTCTGTAGAAATTTTTTCCTCTTTACAATACTTTAACCCTTTCATTCATTTCAAGGAACTAAGATTTGAATTTATGTCACACAGGGTTAATCCATTCTCCACAGTGAAGTGCAAAAATTCAGAAATAATGTAATCTGTTCTGCTGCCATCCGTGTAAAATATTGTTTACACTCCAGGCCTATTGCTTGAGGAAATTATTGATAGGAACAGCTGCTCCTTCCTGAGAAAAGTAAAAAAGTCCTTCCTCTCTGACCAGGGGCACTTTTCAGCCACCTTTACTTTATCACTATGACACAGAAGCATGCAAGATTGGATTTCAGACTTTAAATAAAAATAAAAAAATGTGTAGCAAAGAAACTCTCTAAAACTTCACTCAGGAATTTTTTTGTGGAGCTCTGAGCCATCTTCTTGTGCTCCAAAGGGTTTGTTCAAAACAAAATGAAATTTGGAGCATAAGATATACAGTACAATCAGAATCCAACTTCAAATGTACCTTATTGCTACTGAGTTGAACACTATAATTACAATTATAACTCTGCAGTGCTTTATGCATAAATTATTTAAATTAAACCACATAGATTATTCCAATTTTATCTCCAAGAAACATTTCCAAAAGCCTGCTAACACACATATTGCAACTCACTGCAAACATGAAAAACTCTTAAAGGCTTGATTATTTTTTTTAATTTTTTTTGGAACTAGACTCTGTGCAGTGACTTATTTCAAGTTGAATGAGTCTTGGGTTAAATGGATTTGGTGCTGGTACTGTATTTTCAGATCCACTCTTCAAGCTCAGCTGAGCAAAAGGCTAAGCTGGTGCCATTCAGTCTTTCCTTTCCTGATAACAAACTGGAGGGTTTCTGTGGAGGGTTTAATGCAAAGCAAAAGCCTCTGCAGCAAAAAGAAGGAACTCACACTTTTTACCTTGTAGGAGCAGCTCTGTTTGGTGTGATTATTTGACATGATATTGACAATTCTTCACTTGGGACAATCCTAACAAAAGAATATATTTTCACATGAAAATATTAATGAGAGAAGGTTCTACTGGGGTAAACCTGATTCCTGGAGGATATCCCTTGTTTTGAGCATTTCTCATGGGAGGCTAGGAAAAGAAACTTCATTGGTTCATTTCTCTTACAATAATATCTGCAAAGTTCTGCAGACAAACAGGTCAGAATACTTGTAGCAAACCATAACATTTTTGTCTTTTCAGCAGCAGTAAAAAAAAAATTTGGTTCTGGGAGCAAATACAATAAAGGTTTTTACCTTTCCGTCTGCCAGTACCTTTTTCCACTGAAATCACCTAAACAATGTTTAATATTATGAATATTCTTAAGCATGTGGCTGGCTGCAGACAGTATTAAAATGAATCACTGAATGGTAGCATACAAGACACTGGTTTGCAATTTACAGAAGACTGTTTTAATCCTCTTATTTTTGGACATCATCATTTTGTATTCTTCAATCTCACTGAAGATTTCCATTTAGAGTCAGTAAAGGTTTTTACCTTTCCCTCTGCCAGTACCTTTTTTTCCACCGAAATCACCTAAACAATGTTTAATATTATGAATATTCTTAAGCATGTGGCTGGCTGCAGACAGTATTAAAATGAATCACTGAATGGTAGCATACAAGACACTGGTTTGCAATTTACAGAAGACTGTTTTAATCCTCTTATTTTTGGACATCATCATTTTGTATTCTTCAATCTCACTGAAGATTTCCATTTAGAGTTCTGTTTCCTGAAAAATCAGTGGAAACTGGTGTTAAGCCAACACAGAATGTCTGAAGATCTCCTGCTTGAAGTTTTTTATTTGTATTAGAGTGACAATTTACTGCTGCAGAAACTGTAATGAAGAAGGGTTTGCCTTTTAGTGTCATCTTGTCTGAACAAATAACTAACAGGACTTTGCAGATGGTTATTTGGAGGAGAAATCAGTATTGCTATGACACCTAGATACCTAATGAGAAAGAAAAATAGACCTGTTCCACATTGCTGGAATTGAGGAGCAAGATAACTGAATATCTAAAATTCCTCCTGGGCTTTGTATTTCTTAAATTAAAAATGAAAGGAAAAGCTTTCAGTTTTGTATTCTTTATCACAAACTGAGTATTAAGTTAGTTATGCATAGTAACTCACTGAAAATGACACATGATTTGAGGGTCTATATAAAGTTAAAGAAATATTCCTGATTTTTTTTGTGTGGGTTAATCAGACCTTTAGTCTTTGCATGATGAAGTAAGCAGGGCTGTAAGGGGCAATCTTTCTCAAAGCAAAGGGCCAGAGAGTTGTTAACCTCATGAAACAACTGTTGAAGATCAACAGCAAAATATTCCTTTATTCCTGCAGTGATGGAAGTCATGATTCTTCTATGTTATTTCCTGTTGCTAAGGCTTTAATACATCTTTTAGATAGAGTATTTGTAGCACCATGTGATTTAGATCTTCACTTCTACTTTCATCTTTTCCATTCTGGGAAGCACCACAACAGTAGCATGGGGTTTTTATGGTTTGGGGTGGATTGGCGTTTTTTTTTAGCAACACACCCAGATTTGTGTGTGGCACTCATAGGAAAGGTCTAACCTCAATACCCATTATGGCTCTGTTTTTGGGATGAGTCAAGAGAGACCCTCTGAAATGCAAAGACAGTTTGTATATCTAATTCAGTGAATACCCATTATAGCTCTGGTTTTGGGATGAGTCAAGAGAGTCCTTCTGAAATGCAAAGACAGTTTGTATATCTAATTCAGTGGATGAACAGGAATGTTCAGTTATTTCTGGAGTTCCAAGAATAAGAACAATAAGCATATTTTCTCTCCTCCCCTTGGTTTCCTTAAATGTATATGTTTCTCTGTTTCCTTCTTTGACAGTGTTTTACAGTTAAAAATACTTAAATCAGAAATAAACTTTAATGTTGCATGCAAATTCTAAACTCACCAGCTCAGTTGTATAATGAAATCATGTCCAGGCACATTGTGACATGCTAAAGATTGTGTTATTGCTAACCCCTGTGGTTTATAGCCCACAACTCTGTGATAATTTTTTTCAAAAATTCTTTCAAGATTCCCCATGTTATCACTGAAAATTCTTCTTTGTCTTTAATTATTCTGAGAAATGTGGTAGATTGAAACACACAGTTAATTGTAGCCAGTTTGATCATTCATTAAACTTACAAAGGCCTAACTCTGTACTCTTTATACAGAACAGAACACACGTTTATCCTGTCCAGTGGCATAGCTCTCACCATGCACTGGTAGCAGGCCATCAGCCTCCTCTTGCAGAGCTGAGAAAAGGCTGCTTTAATTTAATTCTGTTTTTTTCTATGCATAGCAGTACAGAGTGTTTGTCTAGTACTGTAAGTGGACAGTTGTTAAAAATAATCTCGTGGTGAAACTTGCACTTAAATAGAATCTTCTTGTTGCAGAGGTTGCTCACCACCCTAACATAAAGCAAATCTTCATGCACAACAAATATAGCATTTACTTAATAAGAAAAACTAGTGCAGTTTTCAAAACAATTTAAAGTTAATCAAATCCAGATTAAATCTTATTGATTTCTCTTCTCAATAAATGTGCATTTGTTCATGCTCATTTGTAACATGAATTGTTTGTAAGTGCAGATATTTAGAAATACTTCTTTCAGAAAAAAGCCCAAGCAGCAGCTTCTGTTCACCATTATTGTTGGTCGCTCTACCTGCCTGATAAAGTCCTGCACATGCATCATGAAAAGCTTTTGGAAGAGAAAAAAAACTTCTCTATCAGAGAGTCAATCAGCCAAAATGTAAAATACAAGGGAGAGCTTACAGAGATCCCAACAGCTTCTTCTACACTGATAGTGGTTGTAAAAATCATCTTTCAAGAACTGCTTTGTCTGAACAAGATGTTTTCTCCATCATTCCTCCTCCTGTTTTGCAGACACAGCCAGGCTCTTAACTCTGTTCTGAATGTGCTTTTCTTGCTAAAAGTATTTCCCATCTGCTGACCTTTATTTTACTTCTCATGTTCTACTTTCCCATTTTAATATTATGGTCAGTAGTGAAGGATGGAATCCTTCCTTAAAGCAATTGTCTTTTGAAGATTTTTAGGTTTTATAATGATGAAGAAAATATTTAAAGTATAAAAGAAGCTGAGTTTATTGGAAAGACTTATTATACACAAACAATTCATTCTGGAAGTACAAGAATATTATTGGTCAAATACTGTTGAAGAGCCCAAACACCTCTGCAAAGGACAAGGATGCCTACTTCTAATAAATAAGCCATGGTTTTTACTAGATCCTTCTGCTGTATTAGAAGGAGAATATAAAGGGAAAAAATCCTAATATGTTACATGTAGAAGTACATATTTTGGAGAGAGTTTTAACTTGTTGTGGCCATGTACTGTTAATTTTACTTCCATGTAATTATGGATTACATTAGTAATCCATAATTTACTCTAATTTATGAATGCATGTTGCCTTGTATTTTCAGTCATAAGCTTCAGGGAAGCTTTGTTAAAGGAAGCCTGAGTTTCAGTTTCACTGTATGGCTGGAACTGTGGTTTCTGAATGATAGGTTTTATTACTGGCTTATGCTAATGCCCTGCGGATTGAAATCTTTAAGGCTGTAACTGCATCTGCAGCCCTGGGAGCTATCAGGGAGTAGATGTTCCTCTGACAAAACCATGGAGCCAGGTGGCTTCTGTGGACACCAGTTTGCTGGAATTTACTGGGAGATAATTGAAGAAGGAATAAAGTTATTACAAAGGAATGACAGGAGGAAGTGCATGAGTCAGAAGAGGCAGGTGGACTGTTAAGATCTTAAATATGTCCCAGAATGGCAAGAAAAAGCATGATGCAATCTCCAACACCCCCTTGTGTTTGCTGTCTGAAATAAAATAATGACAGGTCTTGAGATCTTGGGTAAAGTTGGTGTTGGTTAGCTTTCCAGTATTGCTAAGTCATTATAAACGTCAGACTCATGAAGCTGCATCTCTAAAAGGAGTACATTATGAGTTTATTGAAGTATTTTAGGAACCTGTTGTCTCTGAAGCACTGAAGCTGTTAGGCTGAACTTTTTCACTCAGTGCTGGAGAAAAGCAAAAGGATTGAGAAATGGTGACTGTAGCCTACAAAGACAGTAAAGCTGAAATCTTACTGTATTATATATGGCAGTAGGATTTCAGCCTAGTGTTTCCATTTCTCCTTTTTAAAAAAAAATATAGATACTTGAGCCTGAATCTGTCCTGTATTTGTGCAGTCCTCAGTGCTGAAAATTGGAGTGCTTATGCATTAGACTGCACTGTCCTTAACAGGATATGATACATGTCAAAGGCAAGGGTGACTCAGTACATACTGCTCATCTTAAATAATTCATGTCATACAATTGCAGACAATCTCAAGTTATAAGGGACTCATAAGGATCATGTAGTTCAACACTTCCTCACAGGGATAAGTAATGTTATTGGATGGAATTCTGTAATTATTCTTGGTCATGTCTCAGAGGTTTCACTGTCCTTTAAGACTCTTTTTTCAGTTCTCTTTCCCCCAAAGATTTCCTGTTAAGTGTGTCCAAAACAATGATAAAAATCAAAGACCCTTTTTTCCTTCCAATTCTCTCTCCAAGGCTGTGATGAAGCTGCTGCTGTTGAGTATCAGTGATCTGGATGAGGGAATCAAGCACACCCTCAGTCAGTTTGCAGGTGACATCAAGCTGGGCAGCAGTGTTGATCTGCTGGAGGGCAGGAGGGATCTGAACAGGCTGGATCAATGGCTGAGGCCAGTGCTGTGAGGTTCAAGGCCAAGGGCCAGGTCCTGCCCTTGGGTCACAATGACCCCGTGCAGCACTACAGGCTTGGTGAGAGTGGCTGGAAAGCCACCCAGAGGACAGGGACCTGGGGCTGCAGTGGCTGAGGGAGCTGGGACCTGCAGCCCAGAGAAAAGGAGGCTCAAAGGGACACTTCCTGCTGCCTTATTGCAACTGCCTTAAAAAGGAGGCGGGCAGTATTTTCTCCCAGGCAGCAAGTGATAGGATGAGAGGAAATGGAGCAGTGTTGATCTGCTGGAGGGCAGGAGGGATCTGAACAGGCTGGATCAATGGCTGAGGCCAGTGCTGTGAGGTTCAAGGCCAAGGGGCAGGTCCTGCCCTCGGGTCACAATGACCCCGTGCAGCACTACAGGCTTGGTGAGAGTGGCTGGAAAGCCACCCAGAGGACAGGGACCTGGGGCTGCTGGTCAGCAATCAGCTGAACATGAGCCAGCATGTAACCAAGAGGCCAATGGCACCTGGCCTGTGCCAGGAACAGTGAGGCCAGGACTGGGAGTGCCCCCCTGTGCTGGGCACTGGTGAGGCCACACCTCGGGTGCTGTGCCCAGCTCTGGGCCCCTCGCTATAAGAAAGACACTGAGGTGCTGGAGCATGTCCAGAGAAGGGCACAGAGCTGAGGCTGGGTCTGGAGAAGTCTGAACAGCTCCTATGAGGAGTGGCTGAGGGAGCTGGGACCTTCAGCCCGGAGAAAACGAGGCTCAAAGGGACACTTCCTGCTGCCTTATTGCAACTGCCTTAAAAAGGAGGCGGGCAGTGTTTTCTCCCAGGCAGCAAGTGATAGGATGAGAGGAAATGGCCTCAAGTTGCCCCAGGGGAGACCTTGATTGGTTCTTAGGAAAAATGTATCTAAATGTTTGTCAGGCTGCCCAAGGAATTGGTTGAGTCCCCATCCCTGGAGACATTTTGCAGAGTGTAGCTGTGGCACTTGCTTTAGTGGTAGACTTGATGTTCTTTAGGTCTATCACAACCTTAATGATTCTATCAATGTTCTGAAGAGATAAACTGTTTTTTTAATCATTCTTCACTGATTTTTTTTGTCCAATCTTAACATATTGCAAAATAAAATTTGCGTCTGTGAGCTTGTTATTTATTTAGATGAGGAGGTGGAAAGAGCACTGAAATTAACTATGGTTTGAAAGTGTAACAAATATATTCTGTTTATACTCATTTACATCGTAGTGAGAAACAGACTCTTGAAACTGTCTTAAACTCAATAGTATAATTTTTTTCAGAACTTCTTTCACAATTTAAATCTAGCATGGCTTATAAATTAAGAAATGGATTAACTTTGATTAAGAGGAACAGTGAGGCCAGGACTGGGAGTGCCCCCCTGTGCTGGGCACTGGTGAGGCCACACCTCGGGTGCTGTGCCCAGCTCTGGGCCCCTCGCTATAAGAAAGACACTGAGGTGCTGTAGCATGTCCAGAGAAGGGCACAGAGCTGAGGCTGGGTCTGGAGAAGTCTGAGCAGCTCCTATGAGGAGTGGCTGAGGGAGCCGGGACCTTCAGCCCGGAGAAAACGAGGCTCAAAGGGACACTTCCTGCTGCCTTATTGCAACTGCCTTAAAAAGGAGGCGGGCAGTGTTTTCTCCCAGGCAGCAAGTGATAGGATGAGAGGAAATGGCCTCAAGTTGCCCCAGGGGAGACCTTGATTGGTTCTTAGGAAAAATGTATCTAAATGTTTGTCAGGCTGCCCAAGGAATTGGTTGAGTCCCCATCCCTGGAGACATTTTGCAGAGTGTAGCTGTGGCACTTGCTTTAGTGGTAGACTTGATGTTCTTTAGGTCTATCACAACCTTAATGATTCTATCAATGTTCTGAAGAGATAAACTGTTTTTTTAATCATTCTTCACTGATTTTTTTTGTCCAATCTTAACATATTGCAAAATAAAATTTGCGTCTGTGAGCTTGTTATTTATTTAGATGAGGAGGTGGAAAGAGCACTGAAATTAACTATGGTTTGAAAGTGTAACAAATATATTCTGTTTATACTCATTTACGTCATGGTGAGAAACAGACTCTTGAAACTGTCTTAAACTCCATAGTATAATTTTTTTCAGAACTTTTTTCACAATTTAAATCTAGTATGGTTTATAAATTAAGAAATGGACTTTGACTGATTAAGAGATAAATAGCATTTAGATTTGCTATTTAATTCAGAGATTGTCATCACCTGTCTCAGCTTCAGTGTTCACCAGTAAGTCTCAAAAGACTCTGTAAGATTATCTGGTCAGTAATGTGCGTTCACCTTTCAGAAATCTTCCATCCCATTTAATATTCAAATAAATCTTCTAGTTCACAGCTAATTATTAAAAGCCTGGACGGTCAAATATTGTCATGCAGTGTGTTATCAACACATTTCAATTTTGTTGTGTTTCAAGTTTCCTTGTTGCCGTCTTCACGGCAGAGACACCAGCAGCCTTCCTACCTGCTCAGGGTCTATTAACTACAATCAAATGTGCAGGTTGTAAGTTTGCCAGATCATTCCACCAACTAAAGCAAACAAGCTATAACATTGAAAACTTGTGGGAAAATTAGTGTGTTTTGATTCTTTCATCATGAACATCTTGTTTTATTGCTTTGAAGTATGCAAATTTATCTGAGACAAGGGCTCTGCTAGTTTAGACATGTGAAGTGTCCGATTTGACTAACTGAAGTCAGGTTGCTTTGGAAAGGTACCAGGTGTTACCTGCAGTTATTTGAAGTTCTAGTTCTTCCCTTTCAGCATCGCATGTCACTAGATCAACCCTGCAAAAACAGCTGTAGCCTAAGAGATGCAGTTATTTCTAGTTCTTCCCTTTCAACATAATATGTCACTGGATCAACCCTGCAAAAACAGCTGTAGCCTATGGAATTGAAAAAGGGTCCTCAAAGCTGAGAGGTTCTTCTCCACCTATGGATGGAGCAATACTGAGTGAGACTGGAAAAAATTTGTGCCTTGGGCACAAAATAGTGAAGAATTTCATTAAATCTCTTTGGTAGCCTTTTTTTAGGTCCAAGATAGGCTGTTACATGCAAGGATGGGAGAAAGTTCCAAGGCACCTTGACTTTGACTGAAAAGAGTCTATTTCAAGTCTCAGTGAAGTATTCCAAATGGACTTCAGATGACTTTTGTTTATATTTACTTTTTTAAAAGCATTTGTAGAAAATTCAATGTCCAAAACACTGGAGAATGAGTAGTGTCAGTCAGTCCTATTTCCTGACACACATCCATGTAACATTAGCACAGTTTGCTTTTTGTGCTTCTAATATTCAGACTAACTTATAATATTCTAATATTTGTGTCAACACCACCTGCATTAAATTAAATTTGTAAACTGGACTTCAGATGACACTTGTTTATATTTACATTTTTTAAAAGCATATGTAGAAATTCAGTGTCCAGTACACTGGAGAATGAGTAGTGTCAGTCAGTCCTATTTCCTGACACCCATCCATGTAACATTAACACAGTTTTCTTTTTGTGCATCTAATATTCAGACTAACTTATAATATTCTAATATTTATTTGTGTCAACACCACCTGCATTAAATTAAATTTGTAAATTAAACCTAGTACACTTGTTACAGGGTGAACTTTCTTATCCTCAGTAGCAATTGGTAACTGTGTTATGTTCAGGCAAAGGAGTAAAATTGAAAAAGGATTTGTAAGCGTTTTTCAAATTACTTCAGGTAAATAATAAGCAACTTTCCTCTACTGCTGTTATACAGTGATAGCTCTCTTTAATTTTCCAGTGCTAAATTAATTTACAGTTGCTTCAGACCTCAGTAATTTGTTCATGGTAAATGCACATCTGGGAGAGTTCTGGGGATCTGGAATGAAGAAATACAAAATGCAGGGCTCGCTTATTATAAAATTGCATTTCTTAGCTTTAGTGTGTCATTATGGCTGTACATATGTGTAAATACACAGAAACATGAAACTTATAATGAGCAAAGACTGGCTAGTTTTAGTCAGGATTTTCAGAGACCTCTGGGAATGGAATGCCTATTTCCTATTCAATTTCTTTTAAGTTATTTGGAATACACCACTTTTAGGAGGATCTTAGTCATCCTTAGTAATCCTGGTGGTAATAGTCTCCCTAAAATTACACTAACTAATGTTTAAGGGTTTTTTTAATGGGAAAAAAATGTGATACAAGTTTGCATTTGTACCACAGGAGGATGAAATCACAGTGATCCCCATTGGCTTTAGTGGGATTTGGAATAGACCTTTTCAAATAAGATCAAGGATCTTTACATGGAAGTAGAATATGATGCACTAGAGGAATATCAGCAACATGTTGCTGATTTTTTTTCTAGCTAAAATAAGATACCCTAAGAGATCAGGGCTACAACCTTCTTTGGATCCAAAGCATTTTGTTGCTTTGGTGCCCTTCCTCTCTCTTGCTGGGTTTGTAACTCAAGTGTTTGAAGTTAATGCCTAAATTGTAACGAATGCAGTTCTGAATATGATGATAATATGACTGAGAAAGAAATGTACCTGACCAATTTAAATATTATAACCTCTCATATCACTTCTGTGGCAGGAAAAAGGGTGTTTTGCCTGGAGGAGTTTCTTTTTTGCCTTCCAGTATACTTTCTTGATACTGTGGTTTCCTATATTCCTATTTTGCCAATTAATGTTTGGGGTTTTTTAATGAGCATTTTTACATACAAAGATTACATTTGTACCATAGGACAGATGAAATCACAGTGATCCCCATTGGCTTTAGTGGGATTTGGAATTGATCTTTACATGGAAGTAGAATATGATGCACTAGAGGAATATCAGCAACTGTTGCTGATTTTTTTTCTAGCTAAAATAAGATACCCTAAGAGATCAGGGCTACAACCTTCTTTGGATCCAAAGCATTTTGTTGCTTTGGTGCCCTTCCTCTCTCTTGCTGGGTTTGTAACTCAAGTGTTTGAAGTTAATGCCTAAATTGTAACGAATGCAGTTCTGAATATGATGATAATATGACTGAGAAAGAAATGTACCTGACCAATTTAAATATTATAACCTCTCATATCACTTCTGTGGCAGGAAAAAGGGTGTTTTGCCTGGAGGAGTTTCTTTTTTGCCTTCCAGTGTACTTTCTTTATATTGTGGTTTCCTATATTCCTATTTTCTAGCAGAATCCTATTTCATATTAATAAACAACAAAGAATTCCTTCAAACTCTACTGAAGAGCGTATTTCACTCTAAGATTATTCTGGAAAGCTTGGTAGCATGTGTTTCCTCAAAGGCAAAAATACAAATATAGCCATCAAGATGTTACTCTTGCTTTCTGTGCCTTCCACATTGGCTTTCCTAGAGCCAACAGTTATTCTTGTTCCATCACTACCACAAACCAGATATAAGACTTGTTCCTTCTAGTGCAGGTTCTTACTGTATATGTATTATTTCAGTTGCAGCTAAGTCTGCAAACTGCCTGCACCTGAAGGTGCTTTAAGTTAAAAACAATTTCTTGAGAGGTTGTATAATTGTTTGAGAGGGAGGGCTGCCCCCTTCTTATGTAATTTTGATTATCTGTGTTTAAAATTACTTTCTGTTACTGGATTTTTTTATTTGTTGGGTTTGGCAAAGAACAAAGAATTCATTCCAACTCTACTGAAGACTGTTTTCCACTCTAAGATGATTCTGGGAAGCTTGGTAGCATGTGTTTCCTCAAAGGCAAAAATACAAATATAGCCATCAAGATGTTACTCTTGCTTTCTGTGCCTTCCACATTGGCTTTCCTAGAGCCAACAGTTATTCTTGTTCCATCACTACCACAAACCAGATATAAGACTTGTTCCTTCTAGTGCAGGTTCTTACTGTATATGTATTATTTCAGTTGCAGCTAAGTCTGGAAACTGCCTGCAACTGCAGGGGCTTTAGGTTAAAAACAATTTCTTGAGAGGTTGTATAATTGTTTGAGAGGGAGGGCTGCCCCCTTCTTATGTAATTTTGATTATCTGTGTTTAAAATTACTTTCTGTTACTGGATTTTTTTATTTGTTGGGTTTGGCAAGTTTGTTGGTTTGATTGTTTCACTGTGTGATACCATTGTGCTTTTCCACTAACCAGGTATATAAGTCTGCATCTTGCCTGTGTCTGACATTTATTCCCCAATTGATGAGGGAAAAAAGCTATTTACAGATCTCTCCCTGCAAGGCAGTGAGGAAGAGTCTTCCAACAGGAGAGAATTACTTCAGATGCAGCTGGTAGGGTGCAGGCCTTTAAATCTGAGACAATGAGAAAGTGGTACAAATAATTCTTGTAGGGAAAAAGTAAATTCCTTCCTATTCCCTCCTGTGGAAGACATTTTTTAAATATTCTCATGTGAACTCATGGAAAAAGATTCTTGTTCCATTTCTTATTAATCAGGATTTTGCATGACTCTCGTGTGATTTCAGGGACTGATTGCGAGGTGGTTACCCTTAGCAACCTGTCTTTTACCTTGGATCACCAAATAATGACCCCAGTGGATGTAGCAGGTGTTCTCCATAATAACTGCAGGGGAGCAGAGAATACTACAGTAATATGCATTTATCTAAATTGGAAACTCACTTAAGGAGAAGACTTCTAGTTTTTGCTTTACAACTTGGTGTTTCTGTCTCTGCAGTTCAGAATGTGTTTCAGAGTAGAATGGAAAAAAGAATCACAAGGAAGCAGTTGGAAAGAAGACAGGAATCCCTATAAAACTCAGTGCTTTATGGCTAAGATATCGGTGGGGGGAATGCTTATGTGGAAAATACTTGGGGTTTTAATAACGTTCCTATGCTCTGCAGTTCAGAAAGTGTTTCAGAGTAGAACAGAAAAAAGAATCCCAAGGAATCTGTTGGAAAGAAGACAGGAATCCCTATAAAACTCAGTGCTTTATGGCTAAGATATTGGTGGGGGGAATGCTTATGTGGAAAGTACTTGGGGTTTTAATAACTAAACATAAATGCTCATTTGTGATTCAGAGAAAACTAGATTTGGGGTTTTTTTTCCAGAAGAAAGTTGTTCTGTTTCAGATTGACTTGCCAGTGGAAGGAAGGGAAAGCAAACACTCTTGGATTCTGAGTAAGGGATTTTGAAATCCCTCCATGCTTAATAATGAATCTGGCCTTTTTCACTGGCAGTCATAGAGAACTCCACAAAATAGGTGTGGGAGTAGAGTAACCCCTCTGGATGTCATGTACCCTGGAAGCCCTTGTGAGAAGATATTAATGAGGAAGGAGCTGGAGGATGCACATGAACTTCATGATTATTCCAAAACAGAATGACTAATGACTCGTTCTTTTCCTTCTCTGACTCTTTGCTGCTTCAAAGCAGGCATGTGAAACATCACTTGAGACACTCACTCCTTTGCAGGATGCAGGCTAAAAGGAGACTCCTTTGTAGCACAGTCCCATTGGAGCCACTCTTGTATGGAGGGAACCTGAAGGCAAAGAAATTTCTTCCTACCCGCTCTTTTGCAGGGAAACTGGTCTCTAGGGCAATCCTGAGACAGGTTTTGGGTGTCATTTTTGCCTTCAGTTGGAAAAAATCCTTAGCAATTGAAATGGACAGCAGCAAAATAAAGCATAGACCCAGAGTTTTGAAAATCTTGGATCTGTTTATCATCTAGGTTTCTAGCCAGGGTAATTTAACTCACCATTTCTGGTTTCAAAGCCACCTGCCATAAAGAGGCTTCTGCACCATTGATGGGTTACCAGCCCTAAAGACCCTAATTTGGAAAGGGCTTGTCCCTTAATCTAATTAATAACAGTCACTTGGGCTCAGCAGTGGCCTTGAAATCTTCCTGCTGTGTTCACATGCATGTCTGAGCTTTCAAGTTCGTGAGATTTGAGAAATGTCACTCCATGGGACAAGATAAACATCTAAAATAATAAAATGGGGGGGGGAAGCTTAGATTTTTTTCAGCCTAAATAATGGATAAACAGTTTTCCTCTAAATTCAAGCACTTAATGAAAGACAGAAATAACTTGTATGCCTAGTCCAGCTCTGCTAAACCTATATTTCTGTACTGGTTTTTTGTGGAGGCTCAGAGTCAGAATGTTTGTACTTTACAGGTCAACCCCTTGAAAAAATTCTCCTTTGCAATTCTCAGTAGGTACCTGCTCCTTCTGCTTTTACTGTGGGGAATAAAGTTTACTTCTGTGAGATCTGAGTGTTCAGCACCTCTGTGGAGAAGGCCTGTAATCTACTTTTAGCAAATTAAAATCTAATACAATTTGTCTGTATTTCATTTATGCCTCAGGACAAATTAATGTTAAAAAAAGCCTTTGAAATGAAAATGGTGAGTCCTCAAATTAACCTAGTTGTAGTGTTTTATTTCAAGTTTCATTTGGGAATTGAAGGTAGCTGTTACATTGCTGGTAGGTAAAACATCACTGACAATTTGCTTGCGTTTTTCTGCAAATAGATTTTCACTTAGAAAAGTACAGTGGGATTTGGAAAAAGAAATTATGAAAATAATGAGCTAGTCTTTTCCTTAAAGTTTTGTTTTACTCTTCAAAACTTTAACTTCTGTTAACAAAGTTATTATAGTCCTAGAAATTGATGTTGGGAATAGTCATTAATTACTTTATTTAAAGCCATGTAGACAGGGGTCAGGCCACATTAACCTTCCTGTGCAGAGTTTGCTGTTCAGAGGTGTCAGTCTTCTCTGTGCTGCAAGATGGCTACAGCTTGAAATGAAATTCATTTTCATGTGCAAAGCACAAGCAGCAAGGTCCAACAGAAAGAGAGACAGCAAGCGTATTTGTAGCTTGACCAGTCTCTGAGGGTGAGGCCATCTTCCAGGGCACTTTTGAAAAGTTTTGTCAGCCTAGAAGGATCTTGATGGAGGGCAAAAAGTCCAGCAGATTGTCGGAAATAAGTAATTTCTCTCTGCAAAATGCCCTCTCACAATGAGGTCTCTTGTCCTCAGGATCCTTACCTGACAGGTTGCACAGGACAACAGAGCCTAGCAGGGGCATTTCCAGCCTCTCAGCCATGAGGACATCCAATTCCAGATATGTGCACAGGAGGGGAGTCTCAGCAGATGTGACCGCCTTTATTTCTCCTGATAAGAAATGGCTAGCAGTAATAAAAAAAAACATCAAGGTCTTCCTTCTAGACTCATCATCACATTTTCAGGGCTTAGAAAGAAATATTCCTTTCAGCAGTAGCCATTATTTATTCTTTGGGCCATTGCAATTGGGAAATGACGGAGTGTCCCAGTTGTATTTTATTTTCCCACTGGACTACCCTATGTTGGCCAAACTTCTATAGGTTAAGCAAGGCTTTGCTGTATGTGATATCTGACAGCAGAAGTGCTGAATGCAGGGGGGTTGTACTTAAATGCTTTATAATCAACTTTTGAAGTAGCTACACAAAGTAGAATTCTAATACAGAAAAAGCTGTCAAGAAAATGTTCCCAATTTTTTGTCATAGCTTATTGTAGTTTATATCCTTGAAAAAGTCTCAGCTATGAAGCAGAAAAGTCCCTCTGCCACAGCTCATGCTCTTCTAAATATGTATATACGTACACATATTGTAGTTTATTTAAAATACACATGTGGTTCTACTTTCCACACAAAGCTTTCCTGCAGGTTTTGGAGTTAAGGTTAACATTCTTTAATACAACATTTAATCTAACTCTTCTACAGCTTCTGTGCTCGCTGTCATTTCTTTCCACCAATTAAATCTGACTGCTTCAGTGTGTAAGGAACAAATGTGAAAACCTACTGACAGCACACTAGCAATTTCATTCATGGCATATAAGCCCAGAGGCTGAGTGTCAGGAAGCCAGCAATCTGTTAAATGCTTTATCCATGTTATGCACAATATATTTCTTATTAGTTATGTTTTTCATGCTCTGATTTAAGCAAGTCCATGATTTTGTGAAGTCTAATTTGACTTGCAATGTAGAAATGGGCTGGTTGAGTAGACACTTTTCTGGTTTGTCTTGGGTTGTTAGTTCATTTGCTTCAGGACAAACAGATCACCTCAGAGATCAGACAGCAATTGCTTTCCATGGTGAGGCAATACTCAGTAATAGTTGGTGTAATAAAAGGGATTAGCTTTCCAGTGCTTTGTACTGGGATTAGCCATGGGTAGGTTTCTGCACTCTGCATCAATCTCACTTGTGGCAGATGAGAAAGGAGTGACTGGTATGTAAAAGCTTTCCTCCAAACCTGTGCTATTAACCACCACCAGGACTAAGAAATGGACTATTGAGCAAATCCAGTGCAGCATTCCTGCTCCTGCAAACAACAGCTGCAATTAAAGGAATCCTATAGGCCTGATCTAGCCTTGCACATTTCACAGACTTCTACCTGCTCAAGGTGTTGCAGGGTGATGCCATGGCATTTTTTTCTGATGTGAGTCATTTTGGGTGGTGGAAGGTACTGCAAATGCAGGTGCCTTATCTGTTGGTAAGAACTACACTGGAGATGCATGGGTATCTATTGGATCTGCTGAATGGATCACTTCTGATGGATCTGACCTACAGAACTTGGATGAGTGAAAACTGGGTAGGAGGTGTTGGCAGGTCCCCCATGCATAAAACATCTTGGCCCTTACTCTGCACTCATGAGTGACAAAATCATGTGTATAGAACCAAAAAAGCATGTTTTTTCTTTTAATATATTATAGCTTTGCTATTTTAAGTTGGTTGTACCTTTAGACATTTTTCATAGGAGGGGGGTTTATTTGTAATTTTATCCTAACACTTCTTTTCTGCAATGCTTAAAGGTTTGACAGCTTATATGCAAGTATACATTAAAGATGTATTTCAAGTTTTACATACTTGGGTCTGATGGATGACTTTTACTAGTTTGGTCTTATATAAAGATGGGTCTGAACAGTGAATGTTTGTCACCTACTTAATGAACTATAAACTGTTCTGATCTGGCAGAGTATTTTAGCAGGTTTATATTGCATATGCAGGGATTAAAAGTTAGCCATAACTGCCCAAGCACAGTTCTCAAATATATTGAAACACCTGCCTGCAGTTACCTTTTCAAACAGGTTCCTGGCTTAGCAGCACAATAAGCTTTGATGATGCCAAATACATGCCAAAACTGACAGAAAAGCAGCTGAGATTCAAGGACTCGGTTTTGTTTAAATCCATAGTACCAGAGCACCTCAGCCACGTTTACACATTGTTTTCTCTTCCGTACTGCTTGCCTGTGCAGGAATTTTGTCATGATGGGATGATGTAATTGGACATGGTAGCATTCTGCAGAAAAATAGAAGTTTGAACCAGATTCAGGGTACCCATATCAGGAAAAGAGTGGACAGGCTAAAACAAAGGGGTCTAAGCAAGAATAAGGAAAATCTTCTATAAGGGCTAGCTAGAGACTGTAATGTAATGGTTTTTGTCTTAGCAATCCCACTTGGTGATGTTCCTGACAGAGCTGGGAGGTCAAATCTATTGACCAGACTAGGAAAAAAAATCCTCATTTACAGACCACGTGGTAGTCCCCCAGAGGAAACAGGCTATGACAGTTCATAAGGCTTTTTCACCTAGAAATTACTTGGTTTACAAGAGTGAAGTGTAGCTCTGTCTTCTTGCTGCCTGTGCTGAGCTGGAGATACTTTCCTTTTTTAATAGTTTCGCTATTATTGGGATAGGGGCAAGGTTTTTCGCTGTATGGTAATTAACACAGGAAAATTTTGGGATGTTCATAAATAAACTTACTGGATTTTTGAATGGCTATAAAGACAGACCACCTACTGGCTGTTGTGAAGGGGCCTCATGAAACAGGATGTCAAGCTCAGTGTGCTATAGTCACACCTAGACCACACAATCTTGCCTTGCTTCCACTTCCACAGCTTGGAAAGTTCCTTGCACACAATCTAATCCACCCTGCTCTGAGACACAAGCTGCTGTTTAGATCTCATTAATTAGCACACAAGCAGAAAGGAAAGAAAGTGACCTTTCTGTGGCTTAATTCTCCAGCTTCATTTGAACAACAGCTAGTGAAGTGCCATGCAATTAATAAGAGTGCAGAAAGAAGTAAAGGTCTCATTTTATGGTCGGAGAGATCAATTTCACAGAAAGGGACTCTGTAATTTTAGGAGCAGTTAATATGCGTGCTGTAGCACAGGTTTTTAATTGAGCCATTCCCTGTGTTTTACCAGTATGTTAAGAGAAGAATGCATTTAGTGTTTTCTTTTGCATTATGTTTCTGTGTGGTAGTAGTGTCTTAAATTTTAGCTTTCATATTTTCCAGATTCTGTACTTCCAGGTGGCCTCTTAAGGCATCAGTTAGTAATCAAACCTGAAATTACATCTAGGCCTAGTTGGACTTTCACAGCTCCTCACAGCAACCATTCCTTGGATGGTCCTGTTGGGATTTCTTCCTGTTGGACAATAGTTGAAATGAAGTATTTCTCACTGGTGGTTTGGTGCTAAGGCAGGTTCAAAGTGGAAAACAGCTGCAGTGTCCTTATTTTTGCTGACCAATACTGAGTACTGCTCAGCTGGTACTGCTCTATACCTATAATACACAAATATTTAATATGTCTTCCATATTATACACCTTAATGAGAACATGCAAATGTTTTCATTTCAGGGTTTTGTCTTCATATTAATGCTTTCTCTGCTCCCACTCACAAGGAGAGCAAATAAAATGGACCATTAACATTGAGTTGACAGAGAGAATCTGTTTAGCTGAGTTTTCTTTTATGAACAAGTAAGAATATGCCAAAAGAGGTAAACATCCAAGGACATGTTGATGCGATTGGACCATGCAGCATCAATGTCAAGTGTGTCCTTAATTTCCTCTTTTCATCTTAATGGAATTTTAGGCAATGAGCATGCAGGAGGGAACCCTGAAGCCTTGGCTGCTCTCATTAGTAGTCAGAGATAAAGGCAATGGAAGAAGCAGAAGCGGCAGAATTGCACCTGTCAGCAATGAGGAAACAATTATTTGAGATAGCTCCTTTTTATTCTGGCCAGCATAATGGGACAGCAGTTCTGGTATCAGAAGGTGTAATTATTTTTGTGTGAGCATTTTCAATCTTAGGTATTCTGTGGTCCACCAGGAGGAGCCACCATGAAAATCATGCGTATGTTTTTAAACTTGTGCCAGCAAAATTTCATCGCTCCAAATGTTCACAGAAGTAAATTCAAATAGGTGAAAGCATGGTTGGAGTAAAAGCACTTAAAAGTTCAAACATATTTATTGGGAATATTAGATGACTCATCTGTCTCTGCTGGCAGTACCTCAGCTTTGTAATATTTATGGAGACCTACAATATAAGAAACAATTCCCTCCAGCACCACCATTTTCATTTGCAGTTTTATAATTATAAAATCTGTTCCAGCAACGCAGAGAGGATTTGCAAATGCAGTCAGCCCTAACCCAGCACAGCCTCTATCTGCACATGTGGGTCTCTGTGCAGCTCTAGGGTTCTACTCCCACCAGCTATATAGAACTGAACCTCCAATAATGCAGCTTTGTAGGCCCATAAAGCATCTCCAGAGACAGCCTTTCACTTCAGTAGCATAATAAATACCTTTAAAGCAGCTTTTTATGTCTATATCTACCAATATCATGTAACAGAAAATACAGCAGACTGTTGTCTTCACAGAATTTCAATTAATTCTGGGGTTTTTTTTAAATTAAACTCTTCATAAACTTGGTGTTTGGTCCAGAGGTTTTGTCCAGAAAAACTTTGAGATAGAGGGTGTTCAAAGCAGTGACACTCTGGAGTCAGAGGTCAGCAGCATGTGTGAATGCTTTATGTCAGAATAGAGAGAGGCAGGGGAATGGATGTATTTTTGTGTCTGTAATGAATGCATGTGCATGCACACACTGTTGGCGTGGGCCAGGGTTTAATCAAGCGTGTTACTTTACTGAAATAATTTGTAGCTATCTGGACACGGACAGCTTGGGAGATCAGCCACAACTGCAACCAAAATATTGGTGGCATTTGCAGCTCATCTTGTGATATTTAAGTATCTCTGAATGTGTCTGCATCTTGGGTGCTGAAATGCTCAGCGCCAAACTGTTGCCAGATCTGGAGAAGAGAATATGACTTTCTCCAAAGCAGCAAAGAGGTGTTTTGGAAGTGTTCATTTAGTGAATTCTGGTATTTCCCTTCTGCTGCAGGAACTGAAGGTGTCAGCAGGTGCCACCTCCTTTCTCCCTCTAGTTCATGATAGTCTTGTAGTATTTGTGCTTTGTATTAAAATTTTTATTAATATAGACTGATGGGAAGTAACTTTTAATTTACATACTGTGAGAGGTTTTAGTTTTCTGAACTACTTCTCATTCATTTACTGCTTGAATTTTATGTTGTCTTTATCTGTTTGAAGTTACTGTTGCAATTAGAAGGAGTAAGATGAAAACTAATAATAGTTCTTTTTTAACTTTATGGTTCCCATTATATTTACGTTCCAGCAATTATCTGTCATCATTCTAAACATGCTTGCTGTGTAACCAGGCACTTTATTGCATCATTATTCCTTTTCCACCTGTACAGATCTGCTTACACAGAGCAATCAGCAGGCTCCATTAACCTGCAACACAATCCCTGATATATTTTTTGGATGCACATACTTTGTTTTCCCTCTGCTCCCAACCACTACGTTGTTTGACTTCCTGCATAGTCACAAACGTAATTCTCCCTGTGCTTGTCTTGTGGTGCTGCAGTGAGAAAGGACAGTTTGGTATTAACAGTCCTGATGCAGCTGATGAAGCACTTTAGAGTATTGAGGGGAAAAAAAAACAAACACAAAACAAGCCACTTAAAATTATTTTTAAAGGAACATGAGACTGTCACCTGCTTTCATGTGTTTTGCAAAAAGCCATTCAATAATCATTTATATTTGATTCATTCTGGTTTAGCAGCTATATTATTTCAGATAGCAATTGGAAATTCATGTATCTGAAAAGCAAGTATCTAAGCTTTTATTTTGAGATGTAATATGCCATAATATTATGAAAAATGAACAAGTCATGCCTGATTGGCTAAAAAGTGTGCATTTACGTAAAAGTGTTCAGCAGGCTGAGTATTATGTGGGAAATGCCAACATTAGCAAGTTTAGAATGTCATGAGACATTTTAACATAGCACTGTATCATGGAATAATGTTTCATTAAAAGAGACATTTGGAAACATTAGGCAAAGTACAATTATGCAAATGAAATATTTTACAATTTAGCTCCAACACAAATATTAATCTCAGTACTTTATGGCAGAATGAAATCACAGGTGAAGACAAAGCTGCCTACACCACAATCCACAGCTGGTTCCTCTTATGTTTCCATATTGCACATTAGATCAAGAAAACAATTAGAGAGGGATTTTTGAAATGCAGTGCTGTTTAAAGTGTCCTGCCTTGAATTTACTTCAATTCCATGAAAATGTGTGGCACCTCATTATTGAAACACAGCATTCTTTCCTCTTTATCCTATTTGTACTTCTCTTTTTTACATTTTCTGTGCTCTGGAGAAAATATTGCTGTCACTGTGGCATTTGCTCTTCATCTCATTGCTTTTCAATGGCTTTCAGGTCTCTGAGTGCTATCCAATTTATTTGTATCCCAGTGCCACTTCTGTGAAGCATACCTTTCTGTCAGCTCAGTGCAAGCTTCAGGTGGCTTGTATTTGGAAGCTGAGGTATAAACAAATTGACAGTATCAAGCACAGCCTATCCTCTCACAGGCAATTTCCACCTCTTTGCTCTAGACCATTATTCCTTCAATTCATTCAGCAGAACCCTGTAATTTCATCTGACTAGGGTTGGGATTGACTCAGTCCCTTGGATTTGTGTGGAGGCCCTATGCTAAACATGAAAGTCTCCGTATGCCAAAGATACTGGATGCAATTGCTCCCTTCACTGTATTTTCAATCTCTCTTCTTCCAATATTTCAGTTTTCTTTGGTGTTTAAGATGGTTCTTCTGCAACATCTTGCTGATGAGTTTTTAACTGCCCTACTTAAATTTGCCTTCAAGTGAGCTCTTAAAGATGTGAAATTTGAGCTAACACATAAGAGAAGAATTTATTTTCATACTTGCTTTTCTTTTTTCTACCTATTTCAGCTTCCACTGCTTTTATAAATTACTGTTGATCAAAATAGAAGCAGTCAGCAGTAACTTGTCATTTTTAGTGCCTTCACCATTTTTGTGGTGTCAACAGCTTTTGATGTGCATGGCTTTGGATGTCTGTCACAGCACAGCCACATGTATGTTTGCAGAATCCAAATATTATGCATATTCTCACCAAGAAGCCTTTTTTGGGTCTTTCAAACACACATAGGAACAGGTTTACACATAACATATGAATTAGAACTGAAAAAGCAAGACAGGAGAACCTCATCTTCTATTTTACAGAGATTTATTTATCTTGGGGGTTTTTTTTCCAGTATTTTCAAAAAGCCTATTTTGGGTCTTTCAAACACACATAAGAATGGGTTTAGAGAGAACATATGAATTACAACTGAAAAAAAAGCAAGACAGGAGAAGCTCATGATCTTCTATTTTACAGAGATTTATTTATCTTGGGGGTGTTTTTTCCAATATTTGAGGCTTTAGTGGCAGCCACAATGGAGCACCATACCACTAACACTGCTTTTCAAAAAGTATATAATTAATTATTAATTTCATGTTTAAACAGTAGTTGAATGGCCCTCTTGGCTTTAAAGTTTTGTGTTGTGTAGCGTGAAAATTTGGAAATATGCAAGCTTTCTATTTTCATAGTAATTCATTGCCAAAAATAATGGTATCTGGATCATTTGGTCAAGGTCTTAAACCATAATTTATAAATATATATTTCAGAATTAGAAGAATTAAAAATATAAGAGAACATTAAAATATGTTCTATGTAATGGAGTTTGTCTCATTTGCTTTAATAGCTACAGATTTATTTTAGTGGATGCAACTAGGTCCCATACATCTAATCTTTCCTGGATGTTTGAAGACCTGCTAAGTCACAATGTGAACCAATTTTATCTCACTACTGTTTTAGTAAATTTTTCAAATTCCTGACACAGTACAAACAAGCATTACCTCTTATCACTTTGAGATTGTAATAAGGGATTTTTGTTTTGAAGGCTTAGTCTTATTTAACTGTAGTAAATTTTTCAAATTCCTGAAAAATGCAGTACAAACAAGCATTACCTCATCACTTTGGGATTGTAATAAGGGATTTTTGTTTTGAAGGCTTAGTCTTATTTAACTGTAAATTGTAATTAATGCTTTTTCTTTTGTGCTATTTTTCCCCAAAAGCTGCTAGTCTTAAGTATCTCTCAAGGAAAAAAATCTCAGCAATAATCTTTTCTGAAGGTCAGCCTTTGCTTCATAACTGGTTATGTAAAGCCAGTCAATGAACATCTGAGAAAAATAAATGTTTCTTAATCAGGGAAACCATAACTTGGACATATACATATATGGGGAAGACAGAGACATTGTGCAGGTGCCAGCATACCCAACATACCTTTAGTCTGCCTAACTCAACAACCAATTTTTTATTTTTTTTTAATATGGGTGCCAGAATACTGCAGTCTTCAGTGAGGCTGTATTTACCTTGGGAATTTTTGTTGGCATTTCTTGGGAATTCTTCTCCTGGTATCCTGGCCAGCTTGTACTACACTTTATCCCTGTATCTTCTGCAACTGGACCTCTGAAGTGTTCCAAGTTTTTGTATGTCTTGCTGCATAAAGAAAATCCTACTTTTCAGCAAAACAATACATGGAAATGACTGTTCTTGGGAGATAGTCTTGTTTTGAGTGGTACATCCTGATGCCAAGTGTGTATAGCTCAGGGGTTGCCCAGATTTTGTTCATCATTTAGTCTTATCCAAAATTACTGAAGGAGAGAGAGCACAGTGAAATGGATCCCTGCATTGCAGCACAGTCTCAGTCAGGCTTGGAAAGCACAAAGCTATGAAGGCAAGCAGTAGATAAGCTGTTGGCAAAGTTCATGACATTCTCCAAGGCATGGTGACATCAGCTGAAGTCTTTCAGCAGATACTGATGATCTTTGTGTTGATACAAACAAAAGTAAACAAAGATGCTGGCTGACAGAAAGGGAAGAGAGAGTGGAATGAAAAACACCAATAGAATAAGAATTTTGTCAGTAACTTAAAGGAAGCCAAACCAAGCAATGTCATCTTCATTAATAATCATGAGAGATTTCCAGGCTATTTATCTCCCTCAGCTTTCCTAAGAATACCATAAAATAAATCCTGAGGACTTTTTTGACAAAATTAACATAAAATGCATTTTTCTTCCCTATTTGTTAATGCCTTTTTTATTATTATTTTTATTGCACTCATGGTAACCATTAGGAGCACAAAGATGTCAAGAGAGCATGTCATGCATCTAGCAGGCACTTCAGCAGATTTATGATGGCAGCAAGCTTCCAGTTTCCCTGGTCTCCTTTCATAGATTTACATGCTGGCTTAATAAGAATAAACAATGAGCTGTTTGTCAGCTGGGAGAAATAACCTGTGAATGCTTTGTTTTTGCTTTAAAGTACACATAGAAGAACAGTTTATTGTATATATGGAAAGTGAAAGACAGGCAGCCTGAAAGAAGTACTAAAGATCAGAAAAACTGGGAAATTTGAAGAAGTTGTAACCTTGGCTCATCTTAGAAATCTGTAAATGTTTAGTGAGGGGTGGAATGGAAGTGGGGTGGTTATATTAACACAGCTTTGGCTTCCACTACTGATGTTGAGGTGACTACAACAAGAAGAGAAGATGCTTCTGTTAGGAACTGGCTCCTGATTATTTTTATATCCAGCTGGCATGAGGAGAAATTCCAGCAATCTGGTCTAGAAAACTGCTCTTACATTTCTGAAAGGACAGAGCTCCAGGATGGCTGCATGCTTTTCCATGACCTGCAGGAATTTAGGCTTGTTAAAGTCCCCTTGAGATTCAGTAGCAAGTTAAGCTGTCTGTACAGACATACAGAAATGTAAAAATGAAGGTATTATTCTTTTACAATAATCGATTTCATGAAAAAGTGACAGTTCTTGAACTTGTCAGAAGGCTTGTGTAGAAATTGGAATATGTGTTCTTGTGCAGTTCAAAGAACCTGAAATTCTTGCTACTACTTTTTGACTTAGATACTAGATGAAATTAATAAGATGTGAAAGATACATGGGCTGAGGGGAATTTAAAGTGAAGGATGGGACACCTTTTATGTAAGCTCAAGAATAGGTGGGGTAGTATTAATATGCCTGGAAATTTTCAGCTGCTTCATTTTGGTACCCTGCAGATGGAGTTAGACTCAAATTCCCCTGGTATTATCTGAACTTCTATACCACTGCACAACCTATTTCTCACTCTAGGAAGGCTTAGCTGTTAACTTCCCCCTCCCAAAACACTTGAGCTGTATAAAAGCCTGGAAATTGGACAGGTCTAGAAATTGAGAAGTTTCACATTTGTTCAAGTCTCCCTTAGGCACTTTATCTATTGCATGTTCAGAATAAGAAGCACATAAAATACAGAAACTTTAGTTGATGCTTTTCTTTACATGCTACTGGACAGTTACTCTTTATGCACAATAGGTGCAGTTTGGCCACAATTAAACAAGATTTTGGTGAGCATCCAGTGCTTGCATGAGTGTGTTCTGTGCTTGTGTTCCTGTCAATGAGTCAGACAAGAAATCCAGAACTCTCAATTCTTAGCCTAGAATCTGTAGATGACTGACAGAATCCTCCAAGATTACAACTGTTACCTCCACAGAAACTGAGGTTTATTCTTTACACCTTGCATAAATTTTGCAAGTTTTCAAACAAAAATTAAGACATGAGCAAGACCCAGATCTTGTCATGGCTCTGAACATACTAACAAAGTCAGTCAGAATCAGCTTTTTTCTGTGAAAAAGGATTCATTTGATGTCTCTTTGTTCATTTTTAATCATCGCTCTGCACATACTAACAAAGTCAGTCAAAATCAACCTTTTTCTGTAAAAAAGGATTCATTTGATGTCTTTGTTCATTTTTACTGTGAGTGTAGTGTTTAATATGTTACAAATGCTGAAGTACCTTGCTTTTTTTTTTCTTTTCCTGAGCAGAGTTCTCACTGATTTTAACAATAGTAGTTTCTCAGAACTTGGCCCTAAGTCTAGACATATACCTATTATTAGAACAGATTGCCTATGGTCTGTCTGGCTCTGAAGGTACTCCCTCTGTTATTCTGTCTCAGCCTCATCACGGCTAAGAGGGTTGGGGGGAATTTGTGTTGTTTTTACATCCAGATCTGACCACTGCATAATGGCTTCAAGCCTTCAAGCTTTAGGGAAATTTTAATTGGGAGATTTTTCTTCTTATTGCTAATTTATCCCCTAGAGTCTTATTAGGCTTTGTTGTTTCTGCTTGTAAACAACATCCTTGGAGCTGAGCTGGGCTGAGTCTGTTCCATTTAACCTCCAACCCTTCAAGTGTTGCACTGGGCTGCTACTGCAATAAACAAGGCTGCCCTTCAAAACCCGGGTTTGGTTGAACTTAAAAGATCATTTTGCCACATTTAATGCAGAGGCTTTTTCAGATATAAATTGTTACCTACTGGGAAAATACATTGTTCAAGAGTCTCGAGGCTCCTTGTTATCTTTTCCTAGTAGACAGATTTAGCAGTATCAGTCATTGGTTATAAAGAGATGCCATTGCAAGAAGCATGTTGCCTATTAAAATTCCATTATACAGGTATGAAACCAAATTCTCTTAAAGAGTAGAGGTTGTACTGCCTTCTACATTGCCCAGAATCCAGACCTTGAATCTGAAGGAGGAGTTTGAATCTTGGGGAGATCATAACCTCCACCCCACCTCTCTTCTGCAAAGAACCCTCCAGCTCCCCTATCTTCCCTTTTTCCTTTGTCTGGAATAAATTTTTCCCTAAATGAGAAAAGAAAGATTTGTTTTCCATTAGAAGTCTGCAAAGAGGAGACATGCATGACAGGCCCTGTGCTGGCACGTGTGAGATATCCAGCAGAGCAGAGGAGCATCAGCTTTGCCTTAGGTGCTGGGTCAGTTGCATTGATTCAATGACATTAACTCACAACTGAGCTTAACTGAGTTTAGGGGACATGACCCTGGGGAGCTGAACTTGAGCTCCATCTTGAAGGATGAAGTGCTTTGTAGAGACATCAGCAGGTCTGCCCTGTGTTACCTTCCAAATCTGTCCAAAGTCAGTGAGAAGTTGTGCTGGTGTCCAGACCAGTTACTAGGATGAGTGTACCAAAGCAGCAAGTTAGCTGTTCCTATTCTGCTGGGGAAAACAAGGGTGTGTTCCTTTATTAATCTAAGAATATTCTTCTCTGTGTAAATACAAGATGAGAAGGCACACTCGGCTAAGGACTATTTAAGAAAAAAGATCCTCTGTCCACAATCCTGTATCCTCTTCTAAAATATAGGTGGCATGCTGATGCTTTTGTAAAGGCTGAGGAAAAGATGTTAGTTTTCCTTATCCATTTCTGTGAAGTTCTGTTACATAACCCAGCAGAAAATGCAATAATTTGTGTTGCTTTTTTTTGAAGAAAGTTCCACTGGGCAGAAGTGAGGCTGCATAAGAAATGCAGCCATTGGTATGCAGAGCATGCTGCTGTGTTGGTGCCTTATTATGGCATCACAGTTGCTTAAAAATGTGTGAAGCTGAAGAGAATGCATATCTCACTGAAAATATATTTTCCCTTGTATAGATGAGAATTTACCAAAGAAAAATTAACAAAAAACATGTACTGGGAAGGAATATTGTGTTGTAACTTGTTCAAAAGGACAAGCTCATAATTAAGTGCTCACTGTATCCAAGATGTTTACATGCATACACCATTGCCACATTTCTCCCCAAAGAATATTCGCTTGTTTTCTCTCTAAAGCTGGTGTAGAACATAACTGCATGGATTCACAAACTGCACCTAAAACTCACAGGCTCAGTGTTGTGCTGTGATTGCTGCTGTAGGGCTGTGCCTGTAACCTCTTTCATGGAATTCTGTATGCTGCCCTGTGTCAAACACTATATCTTTAAATAGCATTGTGTGCATCCCTCTTTAGCTTATGGCATGTCCCTTTCTCATGGGAAGCAATTTATTTTGAGACTGAGGTGACTTGCATTGGATTCTGGTGGCCTGTTGTGGCATTATCACTTATTACTTTGTTTAGTCACAAGCAAACATTTGCAAAGCTGGATAAAACAAAAATAAGTAAAACCAAGTGGATGTTAACCTCTAGGTTTCTGGAGAGTCCAGGTAATGTTGGAATGCTTTCAGCTTTTGACTAAAGCAAAAGTTAACAAAACAATGAGTTCTAAATCGTTCTCAGAACTCCTACAACCTCTTTCCAAAGTAAATTTCAAAATAAATCCCTAAACATCATTTATAGTTGAAATATAAGAAATCTTCCTGCTTTGTCAAATAAAGTGTAAATAACAATATAGAGGCTGTGAATAACACAAAGAAAGTGCAGAGATGTACAAATAACTGGAACATGAAAGTGGTAGAATCCTGTTTTAAAGCAAGAATATGAGCTGGTGCCATAATAGTTTTTGCTGTTACAGCATCTTCTGAGACTTCCAGTGAATTTTACAAATTACACCTTTGATTATGCACAGAGAAACATTTTCTTTCATCCTTGGGGATGACTAGCAGATGCTCAGCCTCTCCCAGGATCTGACATACTAGCCTTATTATCAGGAACTTTGATAACACCTTTCTCATCTGAACTTCTATCAGTAGCTAACAGGCTGGCACTTCACACCTAAGACACAAGTGTCTCACCCTTATTTTTTCCCATCCCAAGCTCATCTTCATGTTCCCTCCACTATTATATACTACAAGCCTCACACAAAAACAGATTTCAGGGAGGGAGACTCAGAAAAGTTTCTGAAAGTTTTAAATGTTTCTTGAGTCCATATAGCGTAAGAGGGTCTCTTGTGAGCTCTTACAGAGCTGTGATCATGAGCTGGTTTGCAGGTGGAGTCTCAGAGTAGGGTTTGTAGCAGCGGGATTTCTATCCATCTGTCCAAAAGGGAAATTGGTTGAGCAGCTGTAAAAGCTTGCAGCACTTTGCAGAGGTGATCTCAGTATGAACTGTGTCCATACTCACTGCTAAGAGTCCAAGAAAACCCTGACCCTGCAAATGTGTCATCTGGAAAATAAGAAAATAGCCAAGAGTAGCCACACGTTTTCTACCTAAAGTGACTGGTCAATTCTTTTGGTGCTAGAGGCTGCTTTTGTAAATGTACAAAAGTACAGTTCAAACTTTCATCTCTATTTGGCTTTGGACTCCTGTTGGCAATAGTTCAGAGACTTTACAGAGCTCTGAGCTGACAATAATGGTAAATTTAGGAACTATTATAGAAAATAAAAGCCTAATGATTTAGCATATCCCATAATTTATTTTATTTTGGTGGAGAATTTTTTCTTCTTTAAAGTAATTTAGAAATTAAAATCTTTCAGAGGGCTGTGAAAGCAGTAAATGTAACAAGTTAAATTCAGTGAATACGTGAAATATTGTGATCCACTTAAAAAAACTGGAAATCAGCACTCCTCTTCATCTGGCAGATCTTGCACCAATAATTAATTCATGAAAGAGAAAATGTTTAAGATGAATCCTAATATTTTTTCATCTGATTAATTTCTTAACGTTGTAAAAAACTTCCCGTGGATGTTGCCATTTTTTTATTTTGGAGAATTTTTTCTTCTTTAAAGTAATTTAGAAATTTAAGTCTTTCACAGGGCTGTGAAAGCAGTAAACGTAACAAGTTAAATTCAGTGAATAAGTGAAATATTGTGATCCACTTAAAAAAAACTGGAAATCAGCACTCCTCTTCATCTGGCAGATCTTGCACCAATAATTAATTCATGAAAGAGAAAATGTTTAAGATGAATCCTAATATTTTTTCATCTGATTAATTTCTTAACGTTGTAAAAAACTTCCCATGGATGTTGCCATGTAACTGTTTCTTTCATGCTCGCAAATTCTCGTTCTAATAGATACATGAAATATTGTTATTCACTTAAAAAAAAACCTGGAAATCGGCACTCCTCTTTATCTGGCAGATCTTGCACCAATAATTAACTCAAGAAAGAGAACATGTTTAAGATTAGTCTTAATATTTTTCATCTGATTAATTTCTTAAGGTTGTAAAAAACTTCCCATGGATGTTGCCATGTAACTGTTTCTTTCATGCTTGCAAATTCTCGTTCTAATATATAAGTGGAAAAAGTAAGAGAAAACCAGGAGTATGAACAGTCAAAAACCAAGAGAAGTAAATCCCACTCACAAATAGTTCAGACATTTAGTTTGAGACATTTGCTGCGCAGTTACAAGTGGCTGTTTGTAAATATTCCTTGATAGCTTCCTTAAAAAAAGACAATGTTTAATGGGGTGACTAAAACAAAAAATTTAAATGGAAAATGCATGGAACAATAGAACACAAGAATTCATTTGTATAGATCATAGCTGATTCTGGCTTCAATAGAGGCAAGAATTTAAGTGGGAGGCAAAAACCAAACATTTACCACACAAATTCACTAGGAATTGCTCTGCTAAAATGGGAGAAAAGTTTGCCTACTGTACAGTGTGAATGTCAGCTCAATCCAAAATTAATAATTTATATGTTTTACCGATCACCTAATATTTCATTTCACCTCTGCAGACTAGAAGCTATTTTAGGGAAGTGCTGAGATTTCATATCCTCAGTGGGGCCCTTCCATTTTCTCATTCACAGACCATGAGTGAGCAGACAGCTGCTGTCTAATTGGACAGCTCCTGGTACCTGAGCACTGGTTTCCTGTTTAACATTTGAACATATCCCTGACAGGGTGGGAGGGTAGTAACATGGCAAAGAGGAGCAGTGTCTGCTTTGTTCTGGCATTGGAGAGTACGTTTATTTGACAGTATTTGTACTGTCTTGGGTTTCTACACATCTCAGTTCTTTTGGGAAGTGCATTTCCTTTTGCCGTGCTGCTGAAGTGATGTTTCAATCCAAACCAAGGAGCTACTGAAATGTGGTAAATCCCCTGCCTCTGCTCCTTGCTCAGCAGTGTTCTCCTGGGGGTGTTATCACTCCTTAGCAGTTTTGGGTTGCAGGTGTAGCACTGGTGTTCCCTGCAAGCCATTTGATTCATGTCAGGGAAGATCAGAAAGGTAGACTCATGATTCTTCATGGCTTCTGAACAAGAGGGAGAAAAGGCACTTCTGGGTTTTTGTCATGAACAGCCAGTATATTTTTGACAGTTGGAATTCCTTTTAATCAAGAGAGTCCTAAAAAAACCTACCAAGAGTTTGATCTAAGATTGCCTAAAAGTGGGCACTGGCACATGTTGCCAACCTGTCAAGTACTTGAACATCACAGCCTAAGATTTCTTTCATGTGGTTTGATTCATACTTTGGACTTCTGGTTCTTCTACAAAATATTGCAAATGTTCGTAGGCTGATTTGTCCTTTTAAAAGGACAGAAGAGACAAAAATTTGTTCTCAGATTTTGTGTAAATACAAACTGGACTTCAATAACTGATTCCCTTAGAAAATACAGCATATATTTGGATGGGTTTTCCATCTTATTTTAAATTATTTGTAGCTGGGACATTTTCTTCCTTCACATTAGAAATTAGTCCATTGTTAAAATGATGCAATTTACTACAGTTTTTATACATGTTCTATCACTTTTATTTCCTGGAAAATATTTCCATTTTGTCCTTTGACAAAAAGAGAAGAAGAAAATGTACCTTCTTTTTATTTTTTATTTACCTTATCCACTTTGAGTTGTAGATCAGAGTTATTGCTAGAATTGTTTTGTAAAAAAATGTGGCTTATATTCACTGATTCATCTACCTCGTAGGCTTCTTTCCATGTATTTTTTCTTTCTTTACTGCTTTTCTGAAATTTGTAACCCTGATTTATAATGATTACCATCAGCTCTCATTCATAGGTGATTTGATTCCAGTAGCAAAAGATTGACTGAAAGTAGTTTTACTCTTTTCTTTCTAAATTCTATTTTTGTGTGTTTAAAGGTCAATCAATTCCCTGTGGTTTGAGTACTATACTTTTTTGAGTATTCTACTGTACTGTTGGTGTATACACTGTCTTAACACTCTCATTTCTTCAAGTGCATTTATGATGCTGGATATCAACACCTGTTAGACCCCCAGGAGAACCTTCATAATATTCCAAATTTCACAGGCTCATCTTCTCTCCAGGCTGGAGACTGCTCCTTCCTGATGAACCTTTGTTCTGTATAATAGCCTGTGGAGTGCTGGAATGGAGATTTCATCATTTGTTCTCTATGATTTCTCTATTTTTCTGAGCTCTGCTTCACTACAAGGAGGAGGATGAAGTCATTCAAAGTCAGGGCAACCCCCTTATATTTCATTTTCCCTTCATTTGATTTCCCAGTAAGTAGAAATTTTTAGTCCTGAAGAAGGATGTCTCAGCATCCTGATTCTGGGTATTGTGACTGATGATGCCTTGCCTTTTAATGAGCAGATTACAAGGTCTTGCATCTACTAAAAAATTACAGTGTAATTTCTTTATTAAGTGGGTTTTGTCCTTCTTTTTGCCTTTTAATATAATAGTCCATGGTTTTCCCTTGATCCTGTGATCATTTTGATATTTCACTCCATGAACCAGCAAAGTCCCCCAAGCCTTTTCTGATTAGGTGATCTTTATAGACTTTGGATAAGTTTTCCTGAGACAAAACTGTAAAGAAGCTTATTTCATAGAATTTTAGAAACTGTAATAAATACACTGTTTTCTTCATTACAAAACAGGTAATTTAGGGGGTACATTAACACAAGAGATTCTCTAATTGCTAAAACTGAAAAATAATATTTCTAGAAATTTGTTGATTGGCTTTTCCATATTTTGAGCAAAAACACAGAAGAACTAGAATTCCATTTATGCACTGAGATGAAGCAAAAAAGAAAAAAAAAATCAGTTTCCCTTTGTTGATTTGTTCCATTGTGTTTTGCAGGATCTGAGAAAGATTCCAGATATTATCACTTACCACGCCTTTGATTTCAGTTCTGATAGATATGTTTCCTAGGGCACTGGAGATTACATATCTTCTTCTGAGGACCCTTGGTACCTTGATCTTAGGAGTGAAACATCAGCAGTTGTCAGTTTCACAGAGTCCGAAGTAAAATGCAATCGAATTTCTTCAGGGACAACAGCATAACACAAAAGACAAGAACATGGCCCTGTAACCCAGAGTTCTGAAACAAATAATGTGAGGAAAAGTCTCAGAAAACAAAAAACTCCTTCATTGAAATTGCAATGAGTCAGGCTCTCAAGAGGCAAAGGATTAGAATTCCAATATTTGAAAGTGAAACAATATTCACTGTAAAACACAGGATAGAGCTCAAGTAAGAGCATATACAAGAACTTTCCTAAAATAATTCTTGAGGAACACTTTATAAAACAGTAAAACTCGGATTGTTATCAACCCAGCTGTGTATATTTGTTGCAATTTGTACATCCAGGATTGAATGTGCAGAGTTGAAACAGCCTTGAGGCCGCTGTACAGTTGATTCTCAAAACTTATTTTGTGTATATACAGATATATATGTATTTATTATAAGTAGTCATGACCTTCATGAATAATTAAAAACATGCTTTCAACATTTTATTCCTTACAATAAAAACCTAGTTCTATAAGCCTTTCCTTCTAAGGAACAGTTCTTCATACAAGTAACTGCCTAATTAGAAGGACATTAAAGGTTTAAGACGGGACTCAAGCTGATTTCTCAGCTGCATATCAGGAAATTGCTTCAAATCACAAAACACATTATTGGGACAATTCAGGACAGCATCTGCTATGCAGTAATATAAGTTGCTTTAGAGTAATAACAGCAATACTGTTTCAGCCCTGGTCAATGAACTGCAGGATCCCCAAGGCTGTACTGATTAATGACAATATTCCATTTGCAGAAATGGGCAAAATGAGGTATGGATAGGGGAGTAACTTTTCCAAGATCCAGCTGCAGGAAAGTGGCAGGGATGATAATAAAATGACTCTAGAAAAGGCAGTTGTGCATATCTTTCAAAAGTTTACATGCCCACGAAATCCAGGGGACTGTCTTGTACAAAGCCTGGCTGTCATTCAGGCCCTGGGATCGGAGATCACATGTGTAGCACAGCAGTGTAACTTTAATACAGCTTCTGTGGAAATATGGAATCAAGTGATTCCACTTCAGAGGATCTTGTTTGCAAAGGTCAGTACTTAAAAGATGATAATCCTTACCAACTTGATTTAACTTTGTTAAATAGAGTTATGTCAGCAACAATCAAAACTGGAACTTGAAATCTAGCAGAGAGTGTGAGGCAAGCCTGGGTTTTAACACAGGTGTTCTAATGGTTTGTCATTCTGTAGACATGATAAATTTAACTTTAGGTCAGAGGATATGTGTGCATAAAATAAAGCTATCAATTATGAGAAGCAGTGCTGTAAGTGGCTTTAGGGGGAAAATAGTGTTCAGTTTTTTTTTTTTAATCTTACCTTTCAAAAGTATTAATTCCTAGATGAGGATGTTTTTATCTCACTGGAGTTAAAGTTTGTGTTATAAACTATTGACATATATTTGGTGAATTTTTCGTGTTTTGGGGAAGCAGTTTCTCTTGATACTTTTGTGTCAGTGTAGAATGATTGTTGATAGTGTGAACATAAATTTCTTATCTTTTTCTCTTAAAAGATAGTAAAGAAATATTTTTTAATCTATTACAACAATTATTCTATAGGAATCATGGTAGGGAATGGTAAATTAGGTTGTAAAGTTCTTATGGAGGTTATAGCATTAATTTGTTTCAGGTCATGTAAAAGTTGCTTGTTAGATTTTTTTTTTGTAACATACACAGGAGTGTTTTATGGACTGTGTGAGGGTTCAATATGTCTTGTTGTTAATAGTATTTGAATATTCCTAGTGTAATTAATTTTTACTCAGGAAGAGATTACTGATCAATTTACACAGGTGTGCTGGTCAACGAGGTCAAGGAGTGGGTTTCTTCAGGCTTTGTAACAGAGTGGTTCTTGTTAAAAATATGTAGTAATTTTCACTCCTGATTGACTAAGACAATCTTGACCTCATAAATTTAAAGGAGCAGGGGTAAGGTATGGTCATTCAGTTGCTCTTTGCACTTTAGAGTTTGTGGTTAAAATAGTGTTAACTGCAATTTTACTCTTTGTGTGTTTCCAACCCATAATTTGTGTGAAAACTACGGGCTGTATAAGCATATACAAGCTTCACACTGTAACACAGTGGTTCTTGTTAAAAATATGTAGTAATTTTCACTCCTGATTGACTAAGACAATCTTGACCTCATAAATTTAAAGGAGCAGGGGTAAGGTATGGTCATTCAGTTGCTATTTGCACTTTAGAGTTTGTGGTTAAAATAGTGTTAACTGCAATTTTACTCTTTGTGTGTTTCCAACCCATAATTTGTTTGGAAACTACGGGCTGTATAAGCATATACCGTTAACATACGGTCATTCGGCTGCTTTTTGCTCTTTAGAGTTTGTGGTTAAAATAGTGTTAACTGCAATTTTACTCTTTGTGTGTTTCCAACCCATAATTTGTGTGAAAACTACGGGCTGTATAAGCATATACAACATGTTTCATTTCAAACAACTGGCTGCTCCTAGTAGACTGGAGGCATGTTAATGGTAATTTTAGTATTTTCAATTTCTGAGCAATCTGAGAATCAGAGGAAGTGGACCTTAAACCTGTCTCTATCAGTTTTCTCCTTTTTATGCTACACATGACACACTCAAGTATAACAACATGTAGAACTGCACCCCCAATGTCCAATGAGTTCTGGCAACATATGGGAAGATTTTTGAGCTGTGGCTTCACTTGCTTAATTACAGTCAACTATCCAGTCTGATCCCTGAGCTGAGATTCTTATAAGGTTTCTGATTTTTGCAGATTATGGAAAAAAAATAACTTGTCTCTGCAATGTGCTTGTATGATTTTAGTGCTGTACTGGTAAATTAAAGGAGGAATACTCTCATGCTTCTATTAAATGTAATTAATGGGTAGCTCAGTCTGAATTTTAAAATGTATTAGTGCAGAGTTGTTCCTGATGTACCTTATGTAGCGTAGAATTCAGGTTAAAGTCAATTTATTTTTTTCTGATGGCTCATCCATGGTCCATTAAAACTGTTCTCAAAGGTAAAAATGACATGATGTCTGCTAAAAATAACAGCCTTGATATCAAACATGCAAGATAGAGCCTGAGCCTCAAAGGGGAAAGGACACATTTTCATGGACATATGCTTGAGTCAGCAGCTAATGTATCAAAAGATTCCCCCATGTCTAACCTAAAATGTTGCTGTTACTGATTAGGTCAGCGTTTTGACCTGGTGACAAGAGAGCGAGTTTTCAAGTCTCAGACAAACTGACATTTACCCTTGGGAAGGAGGCAAAATGACCCATGAAGTTTCCATCTGCTGATAGAATAAACATCTGTAGTACTCATGACTGGCATGAGCTCAGTAGCAGTGGAGTGATCTCTGGCCTCCTCACTTACATTGCTATTGAACAGCAATGGCTTCAGATGGAAATTACCTCTGAGACTCCTCAAAAGACTGGACTCTGCCTGTTGAAAGTACCAGAAAAAACACAGTTCGAAGCATGCACAAAGTTTAAAGTCTTACATGAAGGGTGGATATGAAAAATGAAATATTCACAAAAATATGTGCTGGATAGCCACAGGTAACCAAACTGTGAGGGCCCTTTGGCAGATAAATCTCTGTGTTGGTTCAGTGTCCACAGAGGCTTCAAACAGGAAATCACAGGTCCTGTGTGCATTCATGCTTGTGAATACATTTTTCTATCTCTATTATAATAGCTCTTTTCATATATTAAAGAAATACACAAATAAACTTCTACCAAATATCTTAGCTCTTTATTGTCCAAGGATAAGTTTCATTATACTGTAAATAATAGACATGTTGCTCCACTGTGCTGAAACCAGAGTTGTTTGGTTTTTTTTTTCTCAGCTTGGAAGAGAAACTATTTAACATTCCAAAAGAAGGAAATAAATGTTCAAAGAGGATGAAAGCCCTTGTGATTTAAAATGAAAGTTGTCTACCTCGGTAACAAGTAAATTGTTTTGTTTAGCAAAACTGCTTTTTGTAGTAATGGAATAAACTATGCCTGGTTCTTAAACCACAGTATTTACACTACCTACCCACTGATATTATATCCATAAAAATGCAGGAGACTTGGGAGACTTGCACTCAACAGTGACAGGAATGTTCTGAAAATGTTGAATCATTTGATTCAACATTTCTGGCCTAAATGTAAAAAGTCAAATAAATGGCAATCAATTCAACCAGGCAGTTCCAGATTACTATATTCATTCTTTAATTTCTAGTGTCATTGTTGCGCATTCAGCTTGCTATTCTAACTGCAACATACGCTTCTAAAAGTATGATCTGCTAGGAACATTATTAAGACAGTATCTAAATAAGTCTAATAGTCTGATTTCTAAAATACTTCTATGCAAATTTCCTAACTGATGTGTTTCTAGTTCTTACTCATAAAAAATGCCATTAAATTAATTGCCAATGTCTATCCCCTAAATGATATGGAAATTTTAAGTTATTTGAGCACTGAAATAATTTTTCAAAAAATAATTTGGGTTTCCAAGGTTATTCAAATGTGAAGACTAATAAAAGTACAAAGTAATTACAAACCACATATGCTTTTATTCTATAATTACTATAATTTTAAAAATATGAAAACCATCAAAATAATTCAATTTCAATACTGGTTTCTCTTCCTGCTTTTAATCTTTAAAGTAACACTCCTGATTTCGCATGCTAGTTTATAAAATCTATTTATTAGCCTAACACAACTGTAAACCCACAAGGTAACATTCCAAAGGCTAATGGCACCACACATGCTTGGAGGTGGTGCCACCCCTGTGGAAGACTTTGTCTAGAATTCTTACTGTATATATTTGGAAGCGGATCTTTATTTTCCCTTGGTAATAGCCAATTTAGGACACTCAGTTCTAGAAGATTAGTAAATTAACTGTGAAATATTTTTTTAGGAAAGCTGACATCTTTGAGTGATGTCTGAAATGCTTCTAAGGCTTCTCTGTAGCGCTTGAAAGGTTACTAAGTTACAGTTTCTTCACTTTCTGAACCAAATTCATGGCCCTAAATTGCTCTTGAACTCAGTGAAGGGGCAAACCTGGCACTACCCCTCCAGGATCCCACAAATCATGGGATTGATCCAAAATCATGGTAGATTCCTGTACTGTTCACAGTGGTGCAGAAATCTGTGTAATGAATAATTAATTCCTAGCTGAGGATCTACAGAATCTTATCTGTATCAAAAACATTTCCCGTTTTTTTCCTGCGTTTTACAACACAGAAAAATCTTTCCCAGTTCCTCTTGCTCTGTGTAAATCAAACTTTCTAGTAGTGCTGTCCACCATCAGAGTAGAATGATTGTCTTAAACACTGCTGCTATTTTCCTGGTGAAAATGTTTTGTACCTTGATCCAAAATCATGGTAGATTCCTGTACTGTTCACAGTGGTGCAGAAATCTGTGTAATGAATAATTAATTCCTAGCTGAGGATCTACAGAATCTTATCTGTATCAAAAACATTTCCCTTTTTTTCCTGTGTTTTACAACACAGAAAAATCTTTCCCAGTTCCTCTTGCTCTGTGTAAATCAAACTTTCTAGTAGTGCTGTCCACCATCAGAGTAGAATGATTGTCTTAAACACTGCTGCTATTTTCCTGGTGAAAATGTTTTTTATCATCATTACACCATATGATAACGGAAGGGAAATATAAAAACCTGTACTCATCATCTTCCATAGAAATCTCATTTACATAACCAACTCAATGATCTAAGCAACAAGTTGAATGCACATTTGAATCAATTAGACAGACAATCCCAGCTGTTCCCAGTCAAACTGTTCCCCACAGTTGTAAATAGAAAGGATGACATGGATTTCCTTCCATGCCCACATCTCTTGTGGGTTATTTTTGCAGGCTCTGTATCACATAACAAATACTGTATGAACAGCTCAATATGTTTGCTCAGGAGATGCTTGGCTATCCTAAAAAATATTGCATATTCTGATGCAAAGCCCTTGCAGAATAACATCTGTCAAAGCTTGTTCAAACAGTTCATTAGACTGAACTTTTCATTGGACCATTAGTAGCAGAAAATGACATAGTTCAGGTAACAGAATAGTTTTGAACTTGTAGTTCACTGCAGGATCTGGGCTATAAAACACCCTTTCTATCAGTTCCCTGCTCTTTTTAAGCACATTTTCTGGGCAAAACTCATCTATTTATGTACAGATCTCTGTTGTCACTCCTCTATAACTATTTGAGTGCCAGCAAACTGTGAAATAAACATGATTAATGATAATGTCACAATTTTCACCAAGCAGATTTTTCAATCACTAAAATTTGATTGGCATTCATTATGAAAACGGGGATTTATTTGGGATTATTCTGCTTTATTGGGTGGACTTCCATGCTTCACAAAAAACTTGAAAAAAAATTAAGTTATGCCCAAAGAATTTACATAGAGATTGAGACTGTGTGCACAGGGAAGATTGAGGAGATTGACTGGTTATCAGGTTAGTGGACACTAAGTTTTAAGACTACTTCTTCCTCAAGTAATATTGGATGTTCAATTCTGTGGTCAACTACCTCAGCTTTGTAGAAGCAGCTGTGTGCATCTTTCTTACCTGTGCTGTGGTCCAGTGAAGGCACTGGGCTCATTTTGCCACTCAGTGCAGGATTAAGGAGGATAGCTAAATGTTAAATTGCTAATAACCATCACGCTCCAGTGGGCTACAGAATACATGCATTTGGTCAAGGATTAACTAAGTGTTTCCCTGAAAAGTTGTGAAATTAGTAAATTTCACTTGAAGCAAGTTAGAACTTAATAAAATATGTACTTGGACTCTGTACTTGTGATATACTGTATTGTTAGACACTGGTAATTGCTGAGGCCAGGAAATTGAAAACTAGAAAAAAGAGGTATATGATTTTCTGATGTGGACTGTACTTCCCTAAAAAATAGGGATGATTTAATTTTAATTTAAAAGCCATTCCTTCTGTAAAATTAGGAATTTTGAGTCACCCTTCTGACCATCTGTGCCTTGGCTCATTGAGGTTTTAAAGTATGGTGATGGATGAATGTGACCGTCTTCTTCTGCAAAGTAGGAAGGTTTTCCAGTTAGTGTTCTTTGTGCTCCTAGCAAATTAGAGTCAACAAAGGAAGCATTTTCAATCATCAATTGACTTATTAAAATGTTTATTCCTAGAGTTTATGCAAGAAGCACTTACATTCTGTACTTCAGGATATATTTGCCATGCTAATCTCTTCTAAAAAGTTAATTTGGTATGAAAATAAGAAACAAATTATGAATGGAACTTTTAATTAAAGCACCTTAGCAAAATGTCACTTTAATTCCAGGCTCTGAGTGGATTGTATGAGGAAACCAACAGAAAAATAATTTTAACTCAGATCTAGTGTCACTGTTTGTTCAGATGGCAGGCAGTTGGGTGTTACTTTATATCGAGTAAGCCTTATTTGCATGTGATGTAAAGTGCATATATATTACAGCTTTTATTTATCTTCTACCATGCTGTATTTTCAGGTGTTAGGCATCTATACTTAGGGATCACTGAAGGTGTGACATATATCTTGTGTTCTCAACTCTCCAAATTTTAGTAGACATTAATACAGGCTTTGTCCATACAAGTGTCTTGCAAATAAATATTACTAAGGACGTGCTTGTGGCTTTTTAATCTGCAGCCACAGCAACAGTTCCAGGTTCTTGGCTGGCTTTGAGCACCACTGAGGTTGTAGCTGTTGTGAGCAGGTCTGTACAGATCCCAGGCTGTGAGCTTTGATTTCTAGAGACTCAAAATTTGGTGAGGCCATAGTGCCTCATGCATCTCTTGCAGAAGAAGCACCAGCAAAGCCTGTTCCACCTCCTGTTTTTCTGCTGCCCCTTCCCAAAGCTGTTCATGTCACTGAACAGCAAGCTAGAGCAGGACTCTTGTCTGGTTGAAAGAAAGTTGGAAGGGGAAAGGCCTTATTCTTCAGCCACGTTAATTTCCAGTTTAACTCATTGCTTTGCTGAGTTAACCCTCATAAATGCAGGGGTTAACTATGCAGGCCAGTTTGAGCAACACTAGGACTGAATATGAAAGCACAGCCCACTACTGTGGAGCCACCTCCAGCTCAGGACAGCAAAACAACTGCAACTATTCGTGCCATAACTGCAGGTATTGCAGCTCAAACCAAACATAAAATACCACGTCACAAGTCAGCCCAGCTGGAAGGTACTCAACACATGATACTTCCCCTCCAGGTCTTATCCCAAACAGAAGAGGGCTACCCAAAAAAAATCATAAGCCACAGCCTCATGATGTATCCCTGGAGAATATTGTTTCAATCCTGCAGAGAACTTTGCATGCTGTTAGTAATGTGGGAAATTACAGAAGAGAAAATGCACTGCAGCTGCAAGTTTTCCTAGATCAGTACTATTCCCTGGCAAGTGTGTTGTCCAGCAGGCATAGCCCACCTAGCCACAGCCTCATGATGTATCCCTGGAGAATATTGTTTCAATCCTGCAGAGAACTTTGCATGCTGTTAGTAATGTGGGAAATTACAGAAGAGAAAATGCACTGCAGCTGCAAGTTTTCCCTAGATCAGTACTATTCCCTGGCAAGTGTGTTGTCCAGCAGGCACAGCCCACTCCCGTGACTTCCCAAACACCATGGCCACCAGGGGGATGAGCTAATGACCAGACTGTCTCTGTTTTGACTGAGATGCATTCATTAATTTAACACTATACTTCGCAGGTCATGTGGTTGTATATTTTGCTGAGCAGTGTAATGACTGAGCTATTATTTATACTCTTTTTTGTGTGTACTGCTAGTGAAGATGAATACACTCCTAATTCAGTTGAATTTGTCACAGATCCGGGCACCTGTCTCTCTAGCTGAGTTCCTCCACATCTCAGCTGTGGATTTTTTTGAAGTACTTTGGCAAGTGAGCTACAACTTCACTAGCTGAACAACACACTCAGCTGCAAAGTTATTTACAAACTTTACTGATCAAGCTGCTTGTTCTTGGGCTGAATTTCCTACAGACAGCAACTTTGCAAATGGAATTGAATTCTTCACTAATCATAAGCAATGAATTAATTTATTTGATTAGCAGTAATTTGCATCATTTTTTGATTATGTTCTCCAGTCCTCACTGTTAAGAGCTGTGTTGTGTTGCTAGTGCTGGTTAATCACTTACTACATCGTACTTCAGAGAGGAAGGCATTTTGGTTGTAGATAAAGAGATCTTTGTCTTCAAATACTTCTAAAAACACTTCTTCTATGTCACATAGGGAATACATATAATTTTGTTTTAAAAGATTACAGGTGAAAGCACATTTTCCTATGAAGAGAGGTTTTTGTTAGTTCCTTGTTCCACCATTTTTAAATTTCTCATTATTTTTTATGGTTATACTGTTTGTATGGCCATTGCAGGGGATGGTGCAGTGCTTTACTCACCAGTGGTGAGTTAGGAGGGGACACAGTATATTCTGTACACCTCACTGGGCCAAACTGCCTTTTTTATCTTCTGTGTGTCTCTAAGCATATCATGGCGTAATTCCTCTGTAAATAAGTAAAATCCATGCAGAACACAGTGTAAAACCTTGTCTTCATAAAAATCTACCTCTACCATCTGCTGTCAATCTGTTTTGGACAGCTTCTGCAAGTATTTTTTTACAAAACATCTCTAAAATACCTGGCAGTCTCTGCTCTAGGCAATTAAGTCTTCCCTTCTACCTTGTGCAAAGTATTCTTTACTTACCTATCTAGTGCTTAGAGTACAAAATTTTTGTCACCCACTGAAGTGGCCCCCACCCATCATTCACAGAACACATCAGGAGTCAGATTTACCAGCCAGAGCTGTGCCTTATTATTTTATTAACAAAAGGCAAAATTACAAAAGGTAAATAATCCGAAGAGTTAAATCAGTCCTGGCCCCTGAATTGCGTCCAGATAAGGAAATTAATTTTGCATATTTGGTTTATTCAGAACACAGTATCAAAAGACTGAGGTTAAAGACCACAAATGAGGAATATAAGCCTTTTGCCTAGTCAAAGAAATAAAATACAAGTGGACTCTGAATTACAAGAGATATTAATTAGTCAAGTGCTTTAAAATTCAGTAATTAATTTCTTTCTTAGCTGGCTAAAATTTATTGTAATTTCAATAAGGATAGAAATTGAAATATTCTTTTTGACTTCCATGTTGCACAGTTTATCTCTAAATTTAGTTTTGCTTCCAAATTTGAGGTTTATGCAGCTCATATCAGGGACTGCTAAAAATCTATGGCTTAATTTGTCAGTTTCAAAAAGCTTGGTTAGCATCAGAAGTAGAATGAGAGCTTTCTGAAGTCTTCACCAAAAGTACGCATGAAAAAATGTAATGCAAATTCAAACTCTGTCTAAAGTTGCAATTGTTTTCCAATTTATAACAGTTGTGGGTTTTGTACGTTAAATTTTATGTGGCCTTTTAGAACTTTATCCTTTGGTGCCCTGAGATCATTCTAAAAGTCCTTGTAAGTGGTTTACTAGTCTGTAGTTCTCCAAATCCCTTAAGAACTGTCTTGAAATCTTGGTATTACATCAGCCACCTCTATTTTTCTGGCACCAAGGTACTTATAAGCAAAAGATTACATATTACCACATTATAGTAATTTCATACCTGACTGCCTCTAGAACATCTTACTGAATATCACTTGGTCTTGGGGATTTGCTGATTATTCATTTCGCCAATCTGTTTTTAATTCTGTTCTACTGATCCTTGGATGGTCTGTCTGACATGTCCATCATAAAGGACATTTGTGGTCTAGCTTAACTGTATTGGTTTTTGAGAAGTGCAGGAGAAAAAGTTCATTCTTTTGGGCATCTTTCTTATTGTAAACATGTATTGGCACGACAGAATCTCTGGCATATTTGAAAGAAGAGAGTTTTAGCATTTATGTTGTTACCAAATTCATCACTGACTTTGGTCTTCCTGTTTTATATCTGTCTTGCCTATATTTGTGTAAAAATAGATTTTTTTAAAAAAAATCCAAACACCATCTTCCTAATTATATCATTGATTTCCTTTTTCAACTATAACAACTTAGTTTTCTTTCTGAAACCATTGAGTAACTAACATGCACTTTCTACCAGTCTATAAACTTTTAACCATGGTAACCAATTTTATCCATCTACAAACAGAATACATCTTTTAAGTAAGTTTCCATAATAAAAGGAAAGGCTTCTTCTTATGACAAACTGATAAACATTTTTATGTAGCTCTCATTTGGAAATAGAAAACTGATAGACCAAATCTCTAGGCTCTCTTTGGTGTCATCTGCCAAGTTTATTGAATGCAGATATGCATAAAAGGAGAAGTATAACATCACATAAATGAAATTTTCTTTACAGCATTCCTCCTCATTTTTTTTCTTCAATTTTGTTTCTTTCACTCGTCCTTGATTTTCCAACAAGCAGCTTCTGTGGCTGGCTTAGGTTTTCTGACCTTCAGGATCCCTTGACTCTCCCATTCCCTTTCTGGTTACTTGTCAGGACAGATTCTACTTTCAAATGCAGAACACATGGGATCCCAAGGCTCAGAAATATGGAAACAGGCTTAGTTCAGTAAATTTGAGTGATTTTTACATAAAGTTACATTTTTCAGACAGTACAACTCTTTCATTTAGTTCCAGTAGGTTTTGTATCATAGTCTGAGTCTTTCAAATTCACTCAATCAAATTACAGTAACTAATCTTGTTATTCCCTCAGTTTTGATAACACTTTGAGAATTTTAAATGCCTCCTGAAATCTACCAAAATGGTCAAAACTTAATGAAAACAAAACAACAAAAAAAAAAGTATGTCCTCTAAAAAGACATAATTTTCTATGTGTGGTGTAAAAACAGTGAAATGTGAAGGTGTCTCTGCAGTTTTGCATCCCAAGCAAAGCTGCTATAGGTGGTTACTTCATTCTGGTAACATAATTGGTCTGCAGGCATTACACCCACATTACTTCAAGGGATGGAAATAATTTTCTAGAATGCTGTATAAAGCCTGAAATGGCCTCCTTTAAGTTTAATCTTCCCCTTAATGCTGTAGAGTCTATAAAATATGCATTAATTCAAGTTTTTAATAGCTTTTATTAATCCATATTTCCTTTGTAAAGGAGACAATATCTAACATATGTGGTCCCTCTCTTTATGCTTTCAACTTCATGATAAATCTAATTATCTCACCTTGTTTTAGAGTTACTTTTAGCAATGTTTGGTTGTCTGGAGCATGCAAAGCTATAAATATCTCCTGCTCTGCTGATATCCTTAGGCCCAAGCAGTCAATACACAAGGTATATGGTATAGGTGCACCCTAGATCAACTGAATGATTATTAATGCCTTTCCACAGAAGCAGAAAGAAAATGGCTCATAAAACTTTAACATATTGGTGAAAGAATCATTGCTGTGTGATGTACACCAATTAATATGTTTGTATTGACTATGTACTTTTCCTTTAAGTGTGTGCTTTCAGTAATATCCCTCAGCTTGCTGCTTTCTTAATGAACCTTCTATATTATGTGGGAAAACAGCACAATAAAAGAAATTACATTAGTAGAACAAGGCTATCGCTGACTTCAAGTATTCAATCACAAAATAATATTAAAAACTAATCATGGGATGTTGCTTCAACACCTAAAAGTATAATAACTGCAGTCATGCTTAATAATTGACATAAAATACATAAAAGCCAGAGTATGGCTGGGACCGAAGAGAGGAAATATAAATTTCTCCTCTTTATACTACATGGATGTTTGTAGGCTTCCAGTAGCTTTCAGGGGAAAAGAGGGGGAAAAAAGTGAAGGGAAGGCTCCTACTAGTTTCTGTAGGTCTTGTGGATTTGTGGATTTTTATCTGGAACAATGTACCAATGGACTTTGTGTCAGCAAGTTTTGGTAGATGTAACCTTTGCTGTGAAACATCATTTCTCATCATTTACCTTTTCCGGTAGAGCCCTGAGTCACTTGCTGCTTAGCAGTTCTGAAACTAATGCTTCAGACCAGCATCATAATGATGCTTCAGACTAGCTTTCTGTAACATTACATTGCAGTACCTCCAGAAGTAAGGTGCAAACTAGGCATTGTTACCATCTTAAGATCAGTACAGTCCAGCAGATCCATGTTTTGTAGGTGTCAGGGAAGAACTTTCATCTTTTGAGTCCAGAAATGTGAGTTCTTGATTGTAGCTCTCAACTGATTTTATCCCAGATAATTGTCAGAATCAGAAATATGAAACCTGAAACACGAAAACCCAAACAGGAGTCTAAGGTAGCCAATGAAGATAGGAAGGGTGTGTTATTGTAGCCTGCTATTCAGTGGGCTTCGGTTCATGTCTTTGCTAATCCAAAGAATGTTTCTGTAACTGAACTGCCTGCAAACCCCCTTTGCTAAATTAGAATAAAATTTTAAGTTTACAGGGGAAAATCTGAAGTAGGATAACTTGGATATTATTCATCAAGACTGGTAGCAAGGAAGGAGAATTTACAAACTATTGCAGGGAATTGAGAGTAGAGGTACTAATGAGGGAGGCAGTGCCCACCAAGCAGGGGATGAGGATGGCAGGTCCCTTCCTGGACTGCATCCCACCAGTGAGGTACCAGCAGTGCAGGGCTGAGTCACTGGCATCACATCTGCCTTTCTGCTGTTAGTGCCAGGGAAAATGACAACCTGTGGTCCCTGGAATCACCCTGTGGAAGGGAGATGGAATTGAGCATTAAACAATATGGTGGGATGGGGAAAGAGGAAAGGAGAGAGAGGCTGCTTTCATGTAGTACCTTTGGCAGTAGAAAACAAGGAGAATGAGTAGGAAGATCTTACATTTTAAAAAAATCTAAAAATCCTGATATGCTTTCCAAATACTCAAAACAGGAGTATTGCCAAGAAACAGGAAGCCAGCAGAGAAGACCTTTATTGCTTTCTTATTACCTTTTTTTCTTGTTATCACTCAAGTGTTTGAAATCCCAGAGCATGTTGTTCCTAAACTCTCATTAATAAGCCACACTATAAATATGAGTATGTTGTTTTATAAATACTGCTTTTCTAAATTCCCTTTGGGCAATAAATATAGAAGTCAACTCACTGGAAACTAGCAGAATTAAGAAGCTGTAATGTAGTAGCAGTGTCTGTCTCCTGAGCTACCATTTTTCAAGCTTTCATCCATTATTCTCTCTCCATCCCCCTGGCTAAGCCAAGAGAAGGGTTCATTGTCAGCGACACTTCTGCTGAGAAGTAAAGTTGTCTCACTCCCAGTGAAGCCAATGGCAGCCAAATGTTTTGCTCACATAAAGCTGGGGAAAACGTATTCATGGTGGGTCTGAATGCATTGCAGGGCAACATCCTGTGCAGGGACTGGCTGGGGAGCTGGAGTTATTGTCCATGATGCCTGTTGGCATGCAATAGAGTGTTGTTTGCACATGCCAGCATTAGTATGATCTAGTCACTTTATTTGAGCCATGTGGTCCACAGGAGAGTAGGAGCCAAATACCAGTTTGGCTTCTAAGGCCACTACTTTAAAAAGTTTTAAATTGATTGAGCAGATTGCTCATGTAAAAAGTCCAACCCTACAACCAAGGCAGCATATTCACTCACCATAGTTACTCATAGTTAATCACTAACCATAGTTACCACAACGAGGTTTTGGTGACATTTTTCTAAGTTCATTTATTTCCATTGACAACAGTGCACAAAGATAGCGACTGTGGGGTACTCGTATTTGCAATCCATATTAAGAACTAGAGATCAGATGATAATCAATCAAATAGTTGGATTTAATAGATGAGGTTTTTGTAGATGACAGGGACTATGAATGGTCTGTTTCAGTTGTGAAACATGTCTCCACCGTGCAACCTCGACAGAATAGTTAGGTCAGTCTGTTTGAATCTCTGAACACCTGAATTCTCTTTCCAAAATACAGCTAGAGAAATCGTGCCCAGTCTGTCACTTTTCTTTATTACAGCTGTGTTTCCTGCTGGCATAGATGGTGCAGAGCTGACTCGAGCACGAGTTAAGAGTGACACCAAGTGGTTAAGCATTGTATTTCCAGGCAATTTTCTCAAAGTTTCTGGTTTATCTTTGATTTTGAAACACCACTCTGGGGTTTTTTTCTTCTAAACAGTCCTGATTATGTCACCGAATATTTTTTATTTTAATAAACATACACAGGTTCTCACTTGTTTTATAAGCAAACATCATCCTCAAATTTGTGCTCCAATTCTTTCTGTCCACATAATGCAATTTACATAAAATTTTCTCCAGAATAAGGCAGTTTCTGGGTCTTAATGAGGTATGTGTTGGGAAACATGTGGAACTGTTTTCAAAGAGGAATAGGAAAGCAGCAACTGCACTATAATTATTTGACTGTAGAACAGTAAAAAGACTGAGCAGCAAATTGTGCTTCTGGGTAAGGAATCTTCAGGGTGGTCATGCTAGAATAATGCACATTTCTTTCTCCCATGCTTCCTTTCAAATGGCAGATATCTAGTGGCAAGCTGTGTCCCTGTTTTCAGCCCCAGCAGAGCTCTGTGAAGGACAGGTGTGAGGTAGCCCACTTACAACCCTACTGAGAAAACCAAAATTGACAGAACTCTTGAATTAGAGCCTACTGCCAGAAAGCTCTTTAAATGATGGCCTCGTTCATATAATCAGCAAAATAACAGCTCTGATGAGAGTTATCCCCTCCCTTATCAATCAAACTGTGATTCTTTATAGCTTTGCAAGCAGCCATTTTTCTGGAATTAGGTAATCACTGTTCTTGCAGAAAGAAACTACCTGCTTCTGAGCTATTCTTTTTTGTGGCGAGTAGAAAGACTAAGTCAAAGCAGATTTTCTTACCCAGTAACCTGATTATCCTAGCCAAAGCTTACAGTGCACAGAAGTCCAGTACTTTCATTTCTATGGTCAAAAACACAAAGGAAAGGGAGTCAGCGTTGAGGAGCACTTGGGCAAATGGCGGAAAAAGCCTGCAGCCTACCTGGAAGAGAATCCCAACAAAGGGAGCACTGAAGGGAACAAGAGCGATTGCAGAATTAATATTAGTTGGAACAGCAGTCTTTGGAAGGTCTCTGAGTTAATGGCCAGTCCTGCTACCCACACGGAAAATAGTTTTGGAGTTGCTTGCATTAAAAGTAATGGCAAAGACAGACCAATTAGAGACTTGTGGACAAAAAATAATTACTTAGGTCAATCTGCTATGCTTTTGAAAAACATAATAAAATTTTTAAAAAGGCAGCTATTTTAACTGCAGACACAAAATTGTTCCCATAAGTGAATTTTGGCATAAGTAGTAAGCTCTCTGCTGTTCATGTAAGACAAGTGTTTTTGTGCCACTGAGTTGGAAGGTGACAATGTTTTTAGATGGCGCCCTTGTGATCTCAGTAATTATCACATCCCTTGCCAGGGTAACAAACTAGCAGAGTAAAATACAGTTTGCTGGTAGAGTTGTGAGAATTCAAGTAATTTCAACTGCTGCTTGATGTGTCAGGATGGAGTGAGAAAAAACTGCAAGGGATCCCACTGTGTTTTGTGGAAATGTCAGAGCAGGATCACCATAAAGGGACTATAGCCACAGTAATGTCTCCTATTGATGTTCTAGGTGATTTCAAAATTTTTACATAATTTTTTTTTTGAGTTTCAGTAAATTCTGTGTTTGGACAGTGCTGTTATATTTTTGTTTCTTGTCAATCAGAATCTGCTGATAGTGAGTGCTTCAATTTTGCAGTTAAAAAAATAGCATTTCTCATTCCATGTATGTGTTTACGGAAATTGTAAAGCTCTTCATTAATTCCTCTGTGTGCCTATTAACTGGCATTTCTTTGGCAACCTCTTCTTCATGTGTTCCACTCTTCCACTTAACGGCTCAACAACCATTATCTTTGTGTGATATCAATATCAGTCAGATTTTGTAAGACACAAGATAAAGTTTGTTGGTAATAGTTGCTTTCACTATTTTTTTCAGTTTAAATATAACTGGGTTTGTACATGGGGGTTTTAAACATTTTGAGTTTCAAATGAGAAGTGAAAATTCTGGGTGCAAGGCACTTGTCTCAGGGGACTGGTGTAGGTGTGAAGTGCCATTAAAAGCCAATACCCAGCCATTTCTGGCCATGCCTCTCAGTGCTCACCAGTCGGGAATGTGGCAGCTGTTTTAGTGCCAGAATTGTCTGCTTTCCCTAGAAATCTGATATTCCCTAGCTATGAATTAAAAGTTACCTAATAAGAAAAACTGCAAAAAGGACTGCTTCTGCCATAAAAGGAATTCCATATGGCTTCACATTTCCCACATTAAAAATCATTTTGCTAATCTTCATTCATGCTTTAGTAAATTGAGAGTTATGTTGCCATCTTCTTTTGTCAAAGGACATCAGAAATAGCACAGAGAATAAACAAAATGAAAAAGAAATTATTGTTGTCAATCAGTGGCAAACTAGGATTGTTCCAAATGTTGCATTTGAAATCTGTATCTCACACCTGAGGCCTACATGGGAGATTGTATCAGCAGGTGCTTGGAGAGGACGCTGTTTGTCTCCATTTGCAGTAGCTTTGTATGGATTTAATTATTAATAAGCCAAGTTCTTCAGTGGTTCATGCCTGCAAATATCAAGAGAGTTTCCAGACTTCAAGTAGTAGTCATTGGAAGATAAATACTCAATCTACCTCAGGGTGATTTAAGCATTGAGAAGCATAAAAATAGCATTTTTCCAAGATGGAGAACCAGGAGGGACAGCATACTTGTGTTTGGCTTGTTCTAATGTAGATTGAAATCCTACAGGGAAAAAAAAATCACCTTCACTCTCAAGATCCAGGCAGGTTTTTTGACATATGAGGCACCATATGGGATATTGCTGGATCGTGGGACTCAATTTAGCTCTTGCGAAAGCTGTTTTATCTAAGAGATATTTTGAATTGTTTTCATACAGTTTGCAGGAGTTAATAAAATATCATATGAAACAGTCTCTGAATCCATCAAAAGCATTTTGAATCTCTACTGACAGAAAAAAAGCTGAGAGCTGTCTAATATTTACTGGCCTCCCTTGAGGTGCCAATCAAATCAGCTGTAACAAAGTGACCATGAAATTTGGCATTATTATCAGGAACACTTTAGAATTGTCATCTTTTTCTTTTTTTTTTTTTTTTAATGCAAATCAAATATGTATTTCTGGTAAGCTCTCTGTTTGACCTCAGTAAAACGGATATGATGCATGACAATTCTGGTAATTTTTCTGCCTGGTACTAGAGTAGTGAAGCACCAGACTTTCAAGGAAAACTCAGAAAATCTTTTATGCTTCTTTTGTGCTTTCAAAGGCCATGGGTAGGACCAATTTTTACAGCAAGAATTGAGTTGATATGGTCAAGGTTAGCTAAAGGTAATGAAGGTGAATTCTTGGCTTTTCTATTTTCTAGGAGCCTCTCTAGGTGCTTTTTATATAGTATTGATACAGCTTTTTTCTGAGGCTGAGTATATCCTTTTGTTCTTTGTTCTCTTTATTTTAAATTATTTGTTGAGGTTTGCAAAATCTTCTATAGTCTTATCTGTTATCAACTCACTACGATAATCTTAACAGATTTGTGTCACAATACAAAAGAAAAGCAACCCATCCTCTCTGTACCAATACAATACTCTCACCTCTGTCCCAGGATAAGTAACCTTTACAGTTCTTCATAGAAATTCTGTATCTACTATTTAGAAGAACTTCAAGGGAAATGTCTTAAGAAGCCTAAAAGCAGCTGAGCACAGAGAAATCTGCTGGCAAATGCATATAATTGATATACAAAATAAAGCATACATTTGTATCTCTTAATTATACACTGCTGATGTATGACATGAGACTAAATTCTCTGTTAGGAATTCTCAGTAAAAGTGCAGTTTCCAAAGTGTTTTCTTTAAGAATGCCCTGGGTACTTGAGCTGCATGTGGTATTCACCTCCTCAGGTGTGGGTTTAAACCTCCATCAGCCCTTATTATTGCACATTATTAACTGACAAGTCATAAGTGATTATTCATTATATTTCAATGAGGTAATGATGCATGAGGTCTTAGCAAATCATTCAATGAAATCATCATGCCATGCATGTTAACTTTAGAGTAATACCCTATTAACACAGGGCAGAAAGGAAAAGAGTCATTAATGAAGGACTGAAAATTATAAGCATTAACTCCTCTTTCTGTTAGAATTAACTTGCCTTGTATAACACACCAGGAGAACCTAAGCCTTTCTTATTCTAGGTTTTTTACTTCTTCTCCACACTAAAAAGTAGAACGAATCAACAACGTTGCCCTCTTTATAAGTAGCTTCAGCATGTTTTCTGCTGCTTCCTAGGTTCTTTACAAGACTTGAAAATTGGTGGTACCTTTGGGCATCAACCACATTTATTCAAATTTCTTGGGGGAAAGATTAAATTGTTTCTGCAGATTATATTTTTTAAAGAAAATTAGTTTTCCAGATTTTATTTCACCCTTTTTTACATATACCAGTTAAGATGTTTTAGTATTTTTTCACTTCTGCTTCTATTTGCCAGGACACCTAACAAAGATTTCATTTGCATTTTTCATAAAAAGAGAGACCAGTTTGGTGATTGGTATAAAGAGAAAATTGAAAGAACAGGCATTTTGATAATTCCTCTATCCCAGAATAGAAGAACCAGTCTTGCATTTTTTTCATGGTTATGCTCCATTAAGGAAAATCATTGTTCAGTGTCCTCTGAACTCTTCTGTAAATTTTAGACGAAATGTAAAGGGAAATATTTTGGAAAACCTTGAACCTAGAGAATATTCTTCTCAGCTTTGAAACTGACCTATATATTCCTAAATGAATTAAATGTAATTATACAGAACTTGCTCAAATATGGATTTTCATTCTTTGTTTGATTTTTGATATTTTAAAAATAAATCCCTTACACTTCTTTCAAATGGTGTCAACTGGACCAAAATAGCATCAGGTTTATTGCTTGATGTTAAATGTTATATGACTATTTCAAATGAAAATATGTAATGAAATTTGCAGCACTAAGGTTGTCTTTGTGGTTGAAAAACATTCTGAATTATGATATATTTTAATGAATATTTTGAAAACCTCAGAGACTAATTTAGATTTTCTCTGACATTTTGTAAATACTTCATTAGAGTTATGTTTCCTTCAGCATTGGCAGGCATTCTTAAACTGAGTTAATGAATAAACATTGCAACAGTCATCTAAAATAATTTCCATCCTTGTCCCTGTAAACAGCTATACATTCAGTAACAACCAGAAAACAAGGCCAGTTCAGGAAAGCTGCTCTGGGGAGAGATTAGGGGCAATCAACATTGATTTCAGATATCAGAATTAAGAACAAAATCAGTGAATCTTTACTGCACAACAACATAAAGATCAGCAGGATCCTCTCAGCAAGCAGGAGTGACAGCAGGACACCAAACTTGAGGACTTTTAAGCCATGATATTCAAGACAATATCAACCCTCTATTTTTTCCCAATATGGCCCAAATATTTATACTAAAGCAGTGATAAAATCAGAACAAAACTTGTGTTGCCTGCAGACTCTCTTCTGCAGCTTCCATTTAGAAAAATGGACAGGGAGCATGTCCTGTGGCACACAAAAAAAGCAGGAAGTTTTCCTCAGCAGCTGCAGAGTTCACTAGGCCTGCTAATGCTGTGATTTTGGAAGTACATACTTCTAAAGGATGGGGGGCACAGATGGATTGGAAGATCACCGACTGTCAGGCACTGCACACAATAAAATTAGACAGTAAGGCCCTCTAGCAATAGTAGAAAAACAAATTAAAGATGTGATGCAATAAGGTCATATTCATATGAGTTGCAGATTACTTTTTTGGGGGGCAGGGACAGAAGCAGCAGTGAAGAAGGATGGCTCCTAGGCAACTTCAAGTCTTAAAAAGAAGCTGTCGGGTTTTATTCTTCACAGGATTAATGCTTCCATCTCTATTTTTTCTTCCCCTTCCATATTTCAGGGATTAAGAAAGACAAAAAATTAAAAATTAAAGAGGTTTTGCTTGTTGAAAGTGTACCAAAGTGCATAACACTTCTTGGTTTTTATCTGTAGTCAGTGTTTTGTATCAAGTGAAGTAAAGCATTTTCAGGATCTCCATAGCAGTGTCTTGGGTTTAATGTTGAGGAGGGAGATCCTTTATGTAACAGCATAGATGACTTTAGGGTCAAGGGAGTAGCCTTTCACTTCTTTTTTTACTGATTTCACTTTGGTTTATTGAATTCTGCTTGAGGTCTATGCAGTTTGTGTTATCTTGCAACTTTACATGCAAGAGAAACACCAAGTTTTTATAGTGAGGGTTCCCTTGGCACTGTCCCACCTAGTTCCTAGCACAATTTCTGTGTTAGGAGAAAAAACTGAAAAGACAACTGCTTTTTCCCAGTTTCCAGGAGTGGTGGATGATCCCCTGTCACCTTGTTACTCCAGTTCATAGGAAGAGTTAGGATTTCAGCTGCTCAGTTGGAATTTTTCTACACTCACTAATTTGTGTAAAAACAGATTATTTTTTTTAATTTAAGTTGGAGTAGCTATTTAAGATTAATCCTTTTTGATGATTCTTACAGTAGAATAGAGTGGGTTTTAATCCAGTTCAGAGTCTGAGGTAAAAACAAAGCATTTTAAATTCTAGAATAAGAGTTAACAAGGGTTATGGTCTCAAAAGCTATTCCCCTCCTATGGATGATCTCCTTAGATTCTGTGCCTGATTAGTAATTCAGTGACAGGCTCCTATTGTTGTTTTTCCGTTTCAAATTGCTTCAAATCCAACCAAAATCCCCATTGTCATTGCAGGGAGAACATAAACATTTACTGTCATTTTTTGTCTATGCAAGTTTCTGTTTAAAATAAACCATTTCCAAAACTTGCCATAATCATGGGCCCAAATGTCTAACCAGGCATTTTTTAACCTCATTTGTTATTTTCTACAGTAGCTGCTGTACTATATCCATTCCTTCCAGAGAAGTAAATCCATCTGTATATACAGAATCTGTTTTCAGCATCTGCAGTTTGTTGGTTTTGTGATTGATGTTAGCATCGCATCAGAGAGGCTTGACACTGATTTCTGAAAATAGCTCAAAACAAACAGCTGGGCTATTTAAAATTATGGGGTTTTCCTAGTTTAAAAGGCTTTTGGCTAGAAATTGAAGAATACCCTCATGGAAGGTGTTCTGGACAAGATTGTGTTTGAACAACCTGGTGGTTTGGGACCGCCCACATTAGATTTGGGCATTTAATATGCAAGTGGCTGTTGTGTCAGGAATGAACCATGGTGGTTCAGGGCACTGGTGGGGTAATGGGATATGAATTTCTGTCCTATGTGAAAAGTGCTGATAGAGAAAAGAGTTTTTTACTTCAAAGAGACAAAATCTCATGATCTTTTACCAGAACACAAAATGTTATATTGTCAACCAAATTAAGCGTTATATTTCAAAAAGTTTGTTCTAAATATTTTGTTTCTCTTTAATGATCTACTGTAAAGTTAATGCTATTTTGAACAAATCTGTTTAAAATGGAAATATTTCTTGTTAAATTCCCTTCTTTGAATTTTTTTGGCAAATTTTCAAACACTTTTAGCTTCCTGAAATGATAATGAGTGACAAATTTCGTGCTCAACAAATAAGATTTTGCCCATCTCGTTGCCAAACACTTTGAAACTCAGCAGAAAATACAGATAATTGCACTTCCTGCGAGTTCATATTTATAATTAATTAGGTAGTGAAGATGGGCGTAAGTCCCAAATCTGAATTAAGGCAGCCTGGGGTTTTTAGCATATTTCAGTACCATGACAGACAGACCTCCAGGCTTTCCGGATCTTTTTTTTGTTTTGTCCACAATTAAGGGTTAGAAATATCATCTAATTTGTCTAGTAACAAACATGACATTCTCGTAATGATGTCACTGGCTATAGGTGCTGGCTTTTGAAAGCTTGGGTGTGTTGTGCTTTCCTCCTGATCTGGCTCTGACAATAGCCAGATAAGTTATCCAAACAAATATTTTGTGCAACTGTCTGGTACAGTTACCTGCTTTCTACAAAGGAGCAGCCACGTGGAACTTGCAATCAGATCAGCTCCTTCCACTCCCCATCTGTATGAGAAGTGCAAGGTTTGGGGTGACTGGGTGCTCTACAGAAAGCTGATGTTCCTATCTGAGCATACTCACGCAGAGAGACTGAGAGGATGGGCCTTGACCAGGGGAAGGTTTCTAAAAGTACAGTTCAGAACTCTTCAGAAGATAGTTTTGCACTCCCTTGGCTTGGTGGGTGACAGAAGAGAGCACAGGGAATAATTCCTGTCCCTGGGCTTTAGCACTTGGTCAGCCAGCTGCAGCAGAACAATTGGGGTTTCCATAACAGAGGGCAACCACATATTTTTGATCTGGCTTTTGTTAACACTGAAAAAAACAAAAGTTGAGGTTCCTATGAGGAACTGCCACAAGTGTGAGTGCTGTGAGCCACAGTCAGAACAAAATAGCTCTTGCCTCCATCTAAGAATGGCTGCTCTCAGAAAATTCAGATTCAAGTTTAGTGACTATGGAGAAACTTCAGTTCATAATTACTTCATGTCACAGTAATTATATCTATAAGAAAGCTTTTTCAACACATCCATCCCACAAGCTGCCTGTCCCTTTCACTGTTTTATTTCCAATAAAGGAGGAAGGACTGACATGATAAAAAAGAACTTCCTTTTTTACAGGGATACTCAGAAATATGAACTAGGCTTGGTTGGGGTTTCCATAACAGAGGGCAACCTCATATTTTTGATCTGGCTTTTGTTAACACTGAAAAAAACAAAAGTTGAGGTTCCTATGAGGAACTGCCACAAGTGTGAGTGCTGTGAGCCACAGTCAGAACAAAATAGCTCTTGCCTCCATGTAAGAATGGCTGCTCTCAGAAAATTCAGATTCAAGTTTAGTGAATATGGAGAAACTTCAGTTCATAATTACTTCATGTCACAGTAATTATATCTATAAGAAAGCTTTTTCAACACATCCATCCCACAAGCTGCCTGTCCCTTTCACTGTTTTATTTCCAATAAAGGAGGAAGGACTGACATGATAAAAAAGAACTTCCTTTTTTACAGGGATACTCAGAAATATGAACTAGGCTGAAAGTTCCAAAGGCACTGGCTAAAAGAACATGTGGATCTAGTGTGTACCTTAAACCAGACACATCCATCCAACCAGGCTTAGGTACACGGGAGTCCTTCTCCTCCTTTTGGCTACATCAGTGGGAAAGACCAATTCCAGCCTGTGTTTCAGTGGCTGTTCTCCAGGTGGGGCAGAAATCCTGTGGGAAGGGTTCTGACTGTGTTGATTTCAACCCTGTAAGGTGGCAAACTCTGGTTTCCAAACAGTTTTGAAAGTTTATTGCTACTTGTTTTAATGAGACCTGACAGAGGCAGGTGACAGGTGCATTTGGTTCACTCAGTCTGTTACACTGCTAAACATCTTCCCCTTCCCATGTGCCCTTGTGGGGTGAGAGGAATGCTCCTGTGACATCCTGCTGCCTTTCAAAAATGAGAGAGGGATCTGTTTAGAAAAGTGGGATCACAGCAGGGGAGGACTGGTTTTAATTTAAAAATGAGGCATAGGTCAAATCTTAAATTCTAAAGCACAGTCCTGAACCACTGTACTAAATGGAAATGAGAAAACAAGACAAGTAAACACTCTGTAAAAGACTGCTATTTTCATGAGATGCAATTAATTGCTTTTAACTCTCTGGCAGAAAATAGTTGCCTCCAAAACTGATGACGTTTCTTCCTTTTCCATGAAGATATCAGAGAGAATTGTAACCTGCAGGCAGTGTTACCATGTGAGCTGTGTTATCTCTGTGGCAGGATGCAATATTGCTGATAAAGTGAAACTTCCCTGACATAGTTCTGATTTGTAAAGAGATTTTAAAAATGTTCAAGACATGAATAAATAGTTGGGTGTATCAGAGCTGGAGTAATGGAAAAGGGAGTTTGGCTGGAGTGTTCTATATGTACAAACAGCATTTCTCTTTTCTCTTGTTGAGAAGGAAACTGTAGAAGTGAGTCATTACATCTGTGTGCTTGGTATTGTTCATAAAAGCTCCTAAAAAATTAAGCATCTCTTATGAGTTAAGTTTTCTTCCATTAGACAAATTTATCAGGAGAGTAGTGGAAGTAATTTTTTCCTCAACAACACATTCGATTTAATTTGTTAAGACACTTCTATTTTAAAGACTGAGCGTGTTTTAAGCATTTCAGATGGGCTTTAGTAATGGATCTGCTGACTTTTTCCCAAAAAAGGAGGTCTGCTTTTCTCCCAGGAAAAGTTATTACTTCCCTCTAAAATCTGCAGGAATGCAGATGCTGTCAGTACAAAAACCAAGGTCTGAACAAGCTTGGATGCATGTAATTGGATGTTCCCCAAGGCCTCTCATATTTTTGCACAGTTAATCATCAGGTAGAGTTTGTTAGAAGGCCCTTGGGCATCTGTAGATGCTGATTTTATGCCCTAAATAAATGGGATCAGAGCAGTATCAAAAAAAAAAAAGACCTCCCCCAACAAAATTAAAATCACTACCAATATATTTAGCCAATTTACTTTCATCCATGCTTCATGAATAGGCTCTTATCCAATACCACCAGTGCTATTCTGTCCCCAGAGCTGTGCTCTTTTGAGGAGGCTGCTCTGAATGTCTAAAATGCTATTTGGCACATATCAACTTTATTGATGTCTGGCTCATGCCTTCCCATGCAAAGAAATACACCTTGAATGGGATTTGTTCTGCTCTAGAGTTATGAAAACGAGGCATAGCTTAGATGATTCATGATTCATTCTTTCTTCATTTGACTGCACTAGTAAACCAACAGTAAAAAAAATATATAAATAAAAACTGTAACCTTAATGTCCCCTGCAAATTCTTAAGCTCTCCTAGGACATATTTCTGTGTATCCTAAATTGTGGTTGTAAGTGGGTAAATCAGCCTGTCAGCAAGACACAAAACAGCTATCCCAAATTTCAGCACTGAGTTTGATACCTTGGAGACAAGATCACCATCTGATAATTTACAAAAGGTTAGTGAGAAATAAAGGCCAATATTCCACTGAGAAAGGTTACAAGATGGGCAGAAACAACAGGGAAGCATTTTGCCTCCATAAGAGGCAACAGGGAACGAGGATTTTAAAGAGAACTCACAGCTAAGGTGCTAAAAGGGGTGAACTTTTATTTATTTGTGAATTTATCTTCATGCAAGAAGCTGAGTATTTTGAAACATATTTCCCAGTAGTCTAGATGTGAAACAATATAATCAGGCAAAGAAGAGTTGAATACTAGAAGCCAGACTAAATAAATCTGCAATGATTTTATAGCAAAGGATTCCAAATTAGTCTCCAAAATATCTAAGTTGCAGAAGAATCATAAAGTAAAATTTAAAAACTGTTCAATGTAAAAGCTTCTGATAGCATTCTTAATCACACAGCTGCACTATTTAAAAACAATTGTGTAAGAAACTGGGGTATTTTTTACATGATTGGAATATTCATAAATAGAGTGAGTAGTACAACTAAATCTTTTCTAAATGAGATCCTTCTAGATTTACAAGGGATGTCTATCTCAATGGAAGTTGCCATGGTTACAGCACAATTCTGCATGGAGCACACTTTCATCACAAATTGTTACACATTTATATACAAATAGTTTGGGCACATTTTTCCAGCTTCTTTTTGAATGGGAGCTACAAGGACAGCCTTGAAGGAAAATTTCATATTTGTGCCTGGGCATAGTGATGGTGCAGCTGCACTGGGAGTCATCAGATAATTCAGACTGGGGTGGGCCTCAAGAGGTCTCTAATCACAGCTCCTGTTCAAAGCAGAGTCAGCTTTTGGATAACACCAGCTTACCTGGGGCTGTACCCAGATATACTCTGGAAAACTCCAAAGTTGGAAACAACAAAGCTTTTCCTGGGCCACAAATTTGTGTGCAAGAGATGGCAATGTTCCTTGGCAACCTCTTCCTTCTTATTTTCTGTGGCTGGGGCAGAAGCACTCCTGTACAATCTCTCTGATGAGAAAGACCTCACTGACTTTATTCAGCCAGCTTTGCCCTCCAGGCTGCAATGAGCCTCCCTTCTCACATTCCTGCTCACAGTGTAGGTACAAACAGCTCACCCTGGTCCCCTTTCCTGGAGTGGTGCTCAAAGGAAATTTCAAAAGCATCCTTGTGTAAAGACAAATGTTTGCTGAGTGCTCAGGCATCCTGCTGAGGAGGTTTTATCAAAACAAGTATTTTTGTTTATTGGCTGCTGCATTTTATTGCTCTGGTTGCATCAGAGTGGGCCATACTTACTGAACAGAGTGGTAGCTCCTGTGCAGTCTCGTGTCACAAAGTGCCTGGAGATCAGAGGTCATCTTGCTTTTCAGTGTGGGTACTGGATGATTTGTCAATGTTTGAAGTAAAATTCCACTTCTGAACACCCATCTATCTAGTTTTATTAAACAGCCTCCATGGCTGCCAGTGTCCGGACAAGTCTTTTTGAATAGGTTCACATTAAAGTCCTGAGGATTAGTTTGGGTGAATGCTTCATGCTGTAATTTGAGGTTCAGATAGAAAATTTCCCATAATTCTACTTTAGAATACCAAGGAGAAGTTGCAAACAAGGTTAAAAAAAAAAAAAGGGCCAAGGAGAAGTTGCAAACAAGGTTATTAAAAAAAAAAAAAAAAAAGGAAAAGGTAGAATATCTTTGTTTAGGAAGCATTAAGCTGACGACTCTCGCATATTTCCATTAACTGATTGCAATACTGTGGAAAGATACTTTGTTTGACTTTTGCTCCATGAATTCCACCAGCAGCAAGCCACAAGGAATAGAGTCACTCAATAAGTTCTCATTATGTCTATCTGGAATAGACTGACTCCAGGCAGCCAGAGAACAGGTTTGTTGGGTTGGTTTTTTTGAAATAGGGAAAGTGTGAGGGGGATCTCTGGTGCTGTAGAGGGTACAGAGTGGCAACATTGATTGGAGTGGATGAGTGTTCTTATGAAAGAGTAATACAAGGTTATTGCATTTACAAGTTATCTGGTGGTCTGCCAGTTACTCAGTGCCATCTTAGTGGAAGCAGGCCACTAACCCTCTTCATTCACCTTTCTGTGATATCTTTAACTCCTGTAATGGACTTCTCCATTTCTATAGGCTCACACATAGTTGATTTGAATATTACTTCTGATACAACTCTGCAACTCTGAAAAAGAGGAAGGACATTTTTTTTCACCAGCTGATAAATTCTAAAATAAATCAGCCTTTTTAATGACTACCTGTGAGTCTCATGTGACTAATTTGGCTCAAGGCTTCTGGGCATGGTTTAGGAGACAAGGCACAATCTTTTTTCTTCTTTTTCCTTTACTGGTCCCTGATAAGTAACCTAAATTAGAAAAACCCGCAAGAAGTGTGGACTCTCCTCTGAATCTGAAATAAGTTTTCAACATATGATTATTGATGGTTTAATTGCAAGTACATTGCAGAGGCAAGAAGAAAATTTACATTTTCCAAACATACTGACGTAATAGAAATCAGGCCCATGTACTGTCCCTGTCTACTACTAAATATCCCTGTTGAAATCTCTGCCTATTTATAAATATGTACACTTGAGCATTTAATGCAAATTTATCTCACATAACTGCTACGAGGAACCCTAATCTTAGGAAAGCCCTTGGCATCCATCTTGTCTCTGTTTCAGTTTGTTTTTTGTTCCTCTCTAGGGTTTATTTAAATAATTTTTGAAACATTACAAACTAAGGCTTCTTATCGCTTACCCCAACTCCAGCAAAATCCTTCATTGTGTGAAACTTTGTTATCTATGTGTCTGCACAGCATGCACAGCTCTTTGCTCATGTTCATCCAAAAAGAAACATTGACTTTGTTGTTTGCTATGAGGGCTTTTCAAAATATGCTCTGGTCAGCTCTTCAAGTGATCATTTCAAAATAAAACTCCAAGGTTATTTAATGATGTCTCTGATGAAACTATTGTTAATTGGCTCTGGTTCCTCTACTTTAATGCCTTGCAGAATCTTCCAGTAGGACAGAGTATTTTACTGGAGTTATTTTCTTTATCATTCAGCAACTGAAAAAATCTAATCACTACTAAAAATCTTCTGGACTTTTATTAAGTTAGGTCTGATTTATGTAATTTGCCATAAAGTTCATTAAAGACTTCATTAATTTTTCACCAATCTGTAACAGTCTTATCACTGCTGTTTTTATTAGCCGAGATAAAATTAACTAGGTTTGACTTTTTAAATTTGGGGGCAAGTCATTTACCTGCCCTATCACCACTTTCATAATAATTACATTTTGCTTTGTCAGATGTGAAATGGTTCTCTTCTTATCCATCAGTTCCAGTGATCAGGATCCCATATTTGAGACCAATTGCTTGTACTGTCACTTTGATCCCAGCAGTTTATGTTCTCATTAGCTGACTGAATCTTTGGTCTTTCTCTTTTCCAAAGTAATCATTGGGTTTGAGATTTCTAATGCTAAAAAGACATAGAACATTCCCATCACTCTGCAGCTTAACCACAAGCCCTGAAGGGATTGATGTTAACCTGAATTTCACTTGTATTTGTCCATCTGCCTTTCCTAGACCTCAGTGGTTCTTCCTGGGAACAAGGAAATATGGAATCCCTGCAGAAGTCTGTTTCATGTCAGCCACAACCCAGGGTGTTTTGTAAAACAGGACTTTTTAACTATTTTCTGCCCTCTGATAAAATTTTTCACTCCCCCATGCACCATCACTTGTGCTACACCACCACCCATTTGCACTTGATTTCAAATATCAGCCAGTGATGTCCATAAAGACTGGCATTCCAGCCCTTGGAATGCTGGACCCATTAATGTCCTGGTAGATCAGCTGGACCATTCTGTTACATGGAACAGTGCCCACCAAATCAACCAAACCCAGTAGGTGATGACCTATTTTCATTCAATTACCTAAAAATGGCTACAAGAAAAGTATGATGAAAGTATTTTCAAAGGAAAAATTAAGCCAATACCCACTCTCTTTTTCCTCCACAATTAGCACTCAATAGTAATTCCCTCTAAAATATATCAATACTAATTGGAGAAGAACCATGATCTTGCAAGAGAAATCCTGCTTTATTCAGAATTACTGCTATATATTTTAGAATCTCTTCCTTGGCCACTTTCCCTTTACACTTTGACTTGATAGGGTAAAACAAACCTTTGTGAAAGGTACCAGTGGCACTTGCACAATAACTCTGAGCCTTCTGCCACCACAATATTTGGAGCCTTTTGTGCCAGAGGAATGTTTCAAGGCACAGAGCAGAGCAAAGCACTTGGTAGGCACAGGGAGTGTTTGAGACATTTAAGTGAACTCTGTCACAGACACAGTGACCTGATAAATATGTGTGTTCTCTGTAATACCTCAGCTTCAGTGGTTTTAATCCCTACCTTTGTGAGGATTTTGATAAAGTCTCCATTTGAAGGACTTCTGGGAGGTCCAGCTGACTCTGGTTCACGCAGTGATTTTAAAGCTGTGTCACTTGTATGCTTTTACTAAAGAGAAGGCATGCAGAGAGGCTAAGAAGGAGCCTTTGCACACATCTGAAACTCTGCTTGGAAGCAGGAATGTGTTGACATTTAACTGAGAGTTTATTCAGAGATATATCCCTTAAAATTTATTAATAACAAAAGAGTGAAAACATCTCCATTACCAATACTTCTGACTTTTCCCTCTCAAAAGTCAAGAAAAATTGTGAATACTGTTTATTTGTAACTCTCATGATTGTTACAAATAGCACTCTCCTTCTGCACAACATTTGGGGTCTGAAGACTTGGAAAGTCTTGTCAGAGTGGGAAAGAGAATCACCATCCTTCTGATCACAGTCTCTGAAGATCCTATCCTCCAAAATGCATACTCTTCTAGCAGCTACTCATAATTCCCCATACATGAAAGTCAAATTAGACTTCATTTAACATCTAAATTAAAATATCTTGTTCTATTTAGGGTTCTTGGTTAATCTTTTTAAAGCTATTGCTCCAATTTTTAGGTTTTCTCTAAATTAGCAATATATCCTCCTCAGATTTCTCCCAAGAGGAAAGCCCTGCATCTGCACCCAGCAGCATTAACTCCAATGGGAACAGGAGCTTGCTCACAATGAATTCACAGCTTTCATGACAAAGATTTAACCTTCTGATAGTGCTCATGTCAGATGAATCAACCTGCCTGCAAGGAAATTACAGAACTACGATTTCTTACTGTATAATTGAAAGTTTGAATTCATAAAGACCAAAAGAAAACAAACAGAAACAAAACTAAACAAATTACTTGTTTTCATGGAAGTGGGTTTTTTTTTTCTGTTTTTTCATGACTTTCTATAACTCAAAGGTAAAAAAAACTAAAATTATTAAGATGAATTCTTAATGTCAAAGAATGAAAGAATCTGTCAGTCTGCAATGAAAAATGAGCAATTTTAGCTTTGCAATGGAAAGGTAACTAAATTCTTCTTGCAAAAATACAGTTTTAGGAATACATTTTTGCAATGTTTTTTGAGCCTGATGGAAGTTCAAGGACTTAGCACCTCTAAAATCAGAAATTAAAAGCTTTTTAATGTGCACCATGTTTTGGGATAGAGAATCTTGAGAGCCTGAAGGGCTGGAAAGGGCTGCCTGTGCTTTGTTGTAGTTTGCAAAGACATTCCCAAAGCTCAGGACAGACACTAAAGCCACGGAGGAGGACACATCCCCACCAACTGAGCAGTGCTGTTCTCTGTGCTCTTTCTGATTTATTGCAGCTCTGCATCCTTTCAGCCACTGTGCAGCTGCAGCTGACTTTTTCCATGGCCATTACAGGGCCTGCTGCTGCCCTGATGCAGGTGAGGCTCTGTAAGAGCATCCAGCCCTTTCTGATGCCCTCGACTGCCTGCCTGTGACTGCTGCTGCTGCTTTTCCAAATGCCTCTGAAGCTCCAAGGTAGCTGCAACCCAGCATTCTCCTCGCAGACTCCTCTGTCACTGGGCTCCTGCCATCCAGACCAGGGAGATTTGTTGCTCTTTGCTTTACCCCCAACTACCCCACCAGTGCTGTCTTAATCCACTTCTTCCATCTGGTACTTCTGTAGTTGAAAAGCCCTCTGCCCACTCTCTGCCTTCAAACAGACACTCCTCACTATCACTGTTGTTGAAAATAGAGGCATGCACAGGCTCAATCTGCTCTTATCAGCAAACTCCAGCTTGGTTATCTCTCTTTCTTATTTTCCTTTTCCACAAGGGGGTGTTATGCAGGTGAACATTTGAGAGTGACCTGAGCAAATCTGTGTTGAAGACTTTTCTATGTCCTGCATTAATCTCTTATTCCAGCCTTACACTTTTCTTCCACACAGAATGACAATCCATAAAATTGCTTGCTCATTTCAGTCAGGCACACCCCCATACAGACAATAAGTCCTTTAGGGAATATCAAAAATATACAGATATATTAAGATACAAGATCTATTAAGTGTGGTCTGTATTGGGAGCAGCTCTATGTTATTCACTCTAGCTGCTGGCTCAAGAGTACAAGTTCTTTTTCCAATGAACACTTCATCCTCATGAAAGTTTTGCTTGGGGTTCTTCAGTAGCTTTATGAATGTTTTAAAGTGTTTTCTACCAGCAGTACTCTTCTTCCATATAATTTCCCCTATGATCAGTTCTCAGTTTGGTAAATATCTTGCTCAGAACAACCATGCACTCTGTATTTCAGAGAAGAACAGCAAGGGAACACAGATCTGTCCTGTGCATGTGTAGGTTTTTCTCTGTGCTTTCTACCTTGCCGATGGTCTGAACTTGTTTTCTGGTGGGTTGTAAGAGCAGAATAGCACAAGGCTTCCTGTGGTGTGAATTTTGTCAGAGTTAGCTACTCCCTGGTGAATGTTAATGTGTGGCAATATTTTATATATTCCATTAAGCAAAGGTGCTGTGTGCTGGCTTTTTAGCAGAATTCTGTCTCACTCAGCTACAGTCAGTTCTCATTGTCTATAACAGTAGTTGTCTCTAACATGTCTTGTCATTCATTGGAGAATCTTACAAGTTGGTTACACTATACAGCACTCAAAAGAGACAGTCAAAAAATAGATTCTCACAGGAATCTTCTCAACAATCAAGGAGAAATAGCTTCTCTAGGAGAGGCTTACCAAATATACAAAACAAGGCACAGCAGTATGCATAATGATTTTCCAACAATATAAAAAGGAAAAATAATGTGGTACTGAAACTGTTACTCTTAAACTCGTTTGTTCTAGATGAATCCTTGAGAATTTTTATGCATTCCTGTAAAGGTAATAAATTACATCATGCTGTCATTACACTAATTTCTAATGTAGAAACAAAGTATTTGAGAATTAAAATCAATAAAAAATTGGTGAAGCTGCCATTTGAATTTAATTTCAACACAGTGACAAATTCTTTGTCTGACCCACAGAGGTTTGTGTCCTATGCACTTCTGTTATTCCATGCACTTTTTCTACATTTAGACACATTTTTAGCTGTGAAAGTACACTATTTCATTTAATGTGTAGGCAGAAAAGAAGCTTACATTTGTTGCCAGATCCACATAGAAACAGCAGTAGTAAGATCTTTTTTTAAATAAGGTGAAAGATAGAGGGAGCCTTCAGGCCAGGAGTAGAGGTGGCTGTGTATTCAATGTTACTTTCAATTAAAACACCTGTCAGTTGTAACTTGTAAGTAAAAGATCTGTAACTTGTCACTAATCCTGGATTGGTCATTAATTCTCTTAGATTTTGATTAACCTGCTCCCTATTTATTATATATATATATGTACACATATTCAATTATATACATATTCATTGCTCATAATTCAGAAATAACTACTTAGCCAGGAATTCTTAGTTATTAAAATGAACATTTTGTTAATGTTTTCTAACTCATTATTTCAGTCCATAACATAACAATATAGCTAAAAGGCTAGAACCAGCATTTTAAAACAGTTTTATGTTTGGAGGGTTTTTTCAGTGGGTGATTTTAGTCTTTCTGTAAGGTGTTAAATCTGGGAGACGGGCAGAAGGTTTTGTTGCTCTGACTTAGTGTCTGGAGAGGCAGAGTTAGTGTGTCCCACTGCCAGCTCAGTGCATCCCTTTCCACTGTGAGTGGCAGAGACAAAATGCCTCCATTTCTGTACAGTGCTCAGACAGCAGTGAGATAAGGGCTCTGACAGAGAGGGGCTGCTCCCCTACTGCCTCTGACCAGCCAGTAAAACCCCAGGCTCTGATGGTTCCAGGTTACTAATTTATAACAGGGATACTGAGGGAAGGCAGCAGGGCAAGATCAGAGGTGGGAAAAACTTCCCTGCCACAGTTTGGAGGACAAACGGGATATGGAGCCCTGATCTTTGTTTGGAAGGAACAGCAAAACTTACTTTTATAGACATTATAATTACAGAGGAGTTGCCAACTGGCCTTAAGGAAGCCTAATGAGCAGCTGGCAAAGCACTTGGACTGCAGACTGGGAGATAACTGGGAGTAGGGGATAAGTGGGAATCAAGTCTTCTTTTTCTGAGCTCATTCAGAATCTGGGTTGTGTTTCTTCTCCCACCTTTCCACTGCCTTCTGTGTGTAGAATAGAAAAGATTACTTGAGTTTCCTGTAAGAATTACAAATCCTATCTTCATTTTGCAAAGAGTGCCTTTCATAAGGCATTTTTGGCATTGGCTGAATTTTGGGTGGTTTGGGTTTGTTTTTTTTTAAATTCTAATTGAAGAGAAACAGCATATCAACATTTTTCAGGCCAGCGCTGTGCAAAATGCTGAGGTGAATATTTCAACTGCTGTATTTTTTAGCAAGACATTAAAATACAGGGCAAAAATAGGATACAGTCATTTAAACACATTTTGTGACAGACATTTTAACCCCTAGTGCATAATTTGTTGAACAGCAAGTAAAAGAGTATCTGAGATTTATGAAGGCATTACAGAAATAAAAAACCTTAAGAAAATATAAAAATAAGCAATATTTTGTAATTCTGATATTAATATTTTGAAATTTGGTGCTGTAATCCCTAAGTGGATCCTTAACATTTCCAGAGTAAACCAATGATAAATTCTATGGACAGAACTCAAGACCACAAAATTATTTTTAAGCTAGTGAACTGATGCAATTTGCAAATATTTTGGGAAGTAGATTGCATATAGACACAGATCTAACTTTATTCAGGTCCTTTAGTCTTGAAATATTTATGCCATGAAGAAACTCATCTGATGAAAAATTTCATCAAAATCTGGTGCATTCCAATTACAGCTTCCCAATTGAATGTTATTTCTGTAAAGAACTACATCAAAACTCAGGTCTAAACACATCTAATCTAAGTTTAGACCCAGATCTAAATTTCACATTCCTATTCATAGTATGTTCTGTCCTTAGTGGATCAATTTCAAATCTGCAAAAAAAAAAAGATTACATTTTTATGTAAATATTAATCACATATAGTACACAGTGCTGTGGATTTTGAGAGCCTTTCTTTAAATTTGAATTTAAAAGTCCAATTTTGAAATTCTGTCCTGTGGTCAAATTACTTCTCTGAGCAATTGCATTGAAATAATCAGTCTGTATTCCTTTTTTGTGTTATAAATCATGACTTTCAAAAGTAATTTTTCCTCAAAATTTATGTAAATCCTTGTGCAGTAAGCCCAACTCAACTAGAATTTGGTTAGATTTGCTTTTCAAATATCTCTTCTTTGTTCTTTGAAGCTGAAATGAGAAATATTTCTATTTTCTAGTCTGCTGGGATAATCTGGGGTTTGTGTCCTGTAGGAAGGAACCTGTTTCCAACTCTCTCTGACCATGCAGGCAGGAAGAGGTGCAATGCTCAGTGCAAGTTACCAGCTGTGGCAGCTGGAATGTCACAGCAGCTGCAAACTCCTCTGCTCCATCCCCATTTCCAGCCTGCCTCCCCTGCCAGCCTGGCTTCTCTGTCCCTGTCCTTGCTCACATCTCACCAAGTTCAGCACCAGTTCCAGGCTCCTGCAAGACCTTGAGACCAGAGCACTTCTGCTCCCTTCCACATTCCCTCTGCTCTCTGTCTCTTGGCTTGTTGTACCCCTGGACAAGGCACATTGAGGCACGGTCACATCGTTATTTAGAGGATGTGGCACTGCAGGTGTCTGCCCAGCAGCACCAGGGCAAGACACACTCACAGGAAACAGAGCCAAGCTGCCCCAACCCTTTGCTGAAGGTCAAACAAGCAGTTATCCTGGAAAAGTTCTTGGGTCACTTCTGAATTCCAGCATGACACAGAATATATGGCCTTATAGGAAATGCAGCTCGGGATAGGAAATGCAGCTCAGGATTGGAAATGCAGCTCCTTGACATTCTGTTGTTGTAAAGCACTGTGGAATTCTGCCAGACAGCTAAGAAAGAAACTGTAGGTTTCTCTTTTAAAGCAGGCAATGAAAAGTAGAGAAGATTATTCCAGCTATACAGCAGAGCCTGGACTTAAATGAAACTGTGACAAGCTGCCTATATTTCTTAAACTCATTACAATTATTTAACAACATTTGTGCTCTGGTTGGGTAAATCATGGAAAGCAGTGCTCTGTCACAAAGGTACTCCATGATTAACATTGAATAACTGCTTTACTAAGCACCTCTTGCTACTCCTGATAACAGAAGTAGCTGCTTACTCTCCATTATACAATTATCAGGCTCTAATCCTTTTATAGACTATAATCTAGCTTTAGGCCTTTCCCCATTCATAGCTATGTCTTTAACTGAGTTTACTTAGGAGGTGAATTATGCAGTTGTCAGTAACAAAATTGACAGCCTCATTTTTCTACTTCTCAAACAGCTGGCCATGCAAACACACATAATATCTGGCAGGATCTTGCTATTTGTCTGTCAGCCCCACATTTTATCTTCATTGTTTGTCTAAAATACCTTCTCTCTCTAAAATAATTTACATGTTCCTGTTGCTTCCTGAAAGCTGGGAGAGTCTGTAAAAATGCTGTCAATGTTATGTCCAACCACACAAACTGATAAGGCTGTTGTATTAGTTTAAATTTTTTTTAAAGAAATTCATTACCTAAAGCCATTCATCCAGAGTCTAATAGAGTTGCTGTTCTGTCTCAATTCCATCCAGAAAAGTGGTGTACACCAATCAGAGGACAACAAGTGCTCCTCCCTTTGAAGCCAATGTTGAATCTGAAAATGGAGATAGAAAATATTATTTTGTCACTGCTCAGGTTGAAGTAATGAAGAGCTAAAAGGCAGTTTCTGGTCTCAATAAACTTTAAAAAGAAATAGTAAGAGGAAACTTTTGTTGTTCTTCAAAGAGGAGAACTGGGCAAACTTAACCTAAAGTCCAGCACAGGCTAGTAGAGACTGCTGTGTTTAGCCTGCTCTGGGTGTACAGAGAACTGCAGCACAGGGGAACATGTTCAAAAAGTGGTCATTACAAGAAATTGGGTTGGTTTTTTTTTAATGAAGATTAGACATGGCATAAGTCACCTTTCAGATGCAGATACCCGAGTGCATGATCAATGGCACTGCCCAGAACTAAGGAAGGAGGCAGTGCAGAAAATCTTTAACAATTCAGAAGGTGACAGACAGGTGTGATGTGACATACAGAATGAGAAGAAGTAGAAGTGATCATTTTTCCATCTCTCTGAGCAAGGTTGCACTTGTGCAAATATGTTTGTCACTAGGAAAGGCATTGCTCTTCTTCAGAGTGGAAAGGTCTTTTAACTTCCCAGCATTATCATTTCAGCTTCGTACTGCCCAGGTTAAATCACTTGTGTGCCTCAGATGAAAGTTTACAAATAAAGCCCAATGAAAGCAGGAGCAGGCCCATATTTCCTAGAAAACACAGATATAATAGACAGGAAATCAGTCTCTGATGTTCTCAGATCCTGAAGCGCTCTCTGTTGCTCCCTCGTGTTGCAGTGAAGCTGGGGGGAGGATGAGGAGAGCTGTAAAAGGCTGTGTGTCACTGGTGCTGGGATTGTGCCTGAGCAGGGCAGCAGCCAAGGTTTCAGTACAGCACTCAGAGCACACCGTGCCCTGGGGCTCAATAAAGAGTTTGACCCTGGTGCTCACAAAAGACAAAAACCTCCCCTCTGAAAATTTACTTATTGCACTACAGGCTCTGCTCTGCTCAGCAAAAATTACGTTTCCGTCTGCATCAGCTACCAGCAGGTGTTTGTATTTTTTACTTGTGTGTGTTTCAAAAATACAAAGACAATATTAATTCTAGTACTTACTTTCCTGAACAGCATCATAATGCCATAGAATAAACGTGTTTTCACCAGTACTTTATCTTCTCTAAAATTAGTTTCACAATGTTTCATAATTGAGTTCAAAAGCACTTCCAGAAATACAGTATAACTAACACAAAACCTTCATATAATCTCCTGATTTTTTGCAAGTGTGAGAGCAAATTTTTTGCAAGTGTGACTCTTAACGCTTGCCAGAATAATAATAATCTCTGTTTTTCAGGACACTTCTAGTCTAAAATGAGAAATTTCAGTGTCTGAAGAGTTTTAGAAACATCTTATTTTCTTAAAAAACTATTAGAAACAACACATTAAAAAGAACTAGTATTTTCTTATAGTGTGTGTATTTCTGAGTGCCAATGGCAGTTTATCTGGCTAGCCATGAATCGTAATTAATCACAGCAATATGTTCATCACAATGTCACCTGCTTTCCCTTTTAATTCCAAGCAGCTTTCCCAAGGAAGGAGAACTTGCAAACCAAAGATCCCAGAAATTTCAAAACTTAATTTCTCCAGGCACTGATTTATCCAAATCTACTTATTCCTACGACTGTAAATAACAGTAATAGATATAATGCTCTTGCCATTGAAGTATATTATTTCCTAAATAAAGGTCAGTGAGTCTGAAATATTTTTTCAGAATCAGTACATGAAGTGCAGCTTTAATGAGTCAGAGAGTAGCAAAATATTTTGGTTCATTTTTCTCAAACAGTGCCTCAGCTCATAATCAGCATGCATTTGGTTTAGACAGCTAAAGGAGATTGTCTTCATATGGCTAAAACCAGAATACAGGCACATACAAAACCACAAAAAAGTGTGTAACCTAGGGTATTTTGTCTTTACTTCGTGCCATTGAACTATGCAGGCATCCAAGGCCACTCAGTGTGATCATTTAGGAGTATTGAATTTCAGTAACTTGGGAGAATCAGAGACAAATATGACCTTCAGAGATACAGGAAATTTGCATAAACCAATAGTTTGTACAATATTTTTTGTGTTACAGAACACCAGCAAGCTGCAGATCTAGATATGTTTTTATTATGTAATGATCAACATTAAAAATTCCATTATCAGAGCTAATAGCTTTGTGGTGGCTAAGGCATGTTCAGAATATGCTGTCTTTATTGTCTGTATTAATGTCATCTTTCCATTTGCTGATAAGACTAAAACCTTCTTTTATTATGAGATTAGGCAGATTTGACTTTGAAGATATACACACACTCTGATACATATGACATTGTTGAAGGTGCTTTTTCCTCCTCAAGTTTAAAATATGTTTTTTCCCCAGTAAATTGCCTGTGGTATATGAATTTTTGTTTAAAGCATGTCACTACTTTTCTTCTCAGAGGCAAAATTGCTGGGCTTTTTATTTTAATTTCCTTTTGGGTAAAACTTTAATCTGTATCTCCTAAAGGCACAAGAGGGTCTGAAGTGGGATTACTGGTGAAAATTCTTCTGGAATGACCTTCTTTCCAGAATAAAATTAAAGTTTGATGATTTTATATGAGAGGAGGCACCCTGCTGCAGCATATTTTCCTCTTGCTGCTTTACACAAGCATATCAAAGTAATATTCCTTTAAATTTGTTTTCTATGTATACAGACTTGCAAGACACCCAAAAAGTAAACATCATTTTAAACTCAGTTTTTCAGTGAGAACAAGTACTGCATCATTTTTATTTTGATGTGTCTTGTATCCAACACTATTCACCAGCAGATGAACCACAGCCTTTTGTAAGCCAGAGGAAAAAATAAATAGCTCAAATCTTTCATTTTTGAGCAGAAATCCCTGGGAGATGCAGCTGCTGCCCCCAGCCCTTCACACAGGAGTTTCAGAGAGGTTCAGTTCTTTTCCTCTAATTCACTTGCATGAAGCTGTTGTTGGAAATTATGCTCTGTAAATGGCAGCAGTGCAGGGGCAACAAAGCACAAGGAAGGAGTATAATTTTAAAATGCTATTGGCAAATTGAAATTTATTAGAACCCCATTGAAAACTATGACTGAATGTGAAAAGAAAAATAAAGCTGGTGGTAGAAAATTAACATAAACACAATTAAGTCACAATACCAGAGGCTGTGGCCTCTGTTCACATAGGAAATATGCTCTCTGGAGGATTTTGCTACATCTTAATATCCTTAGTGGTGGCTGCTGAAATGTCACCTTCTCCCTGCAGCACCAGAAAACTGTCCTTTCTTATCAAACTCTAATTCAGCAACAGCAATGCACACACACAACTTCTCTAGGCTTGATTATTGCAATCCATTAGAGCAGGAATGAAGCCATTTGCCTCGAGACAGCTCCAGCTGTATCCACCCACTGCCTCAGCAGCCAGAGCTGCCACTTCCCTGCCATCAGCTCTGCCCCTATTCCCTGCCCTGGATCCCTGCAGAATCCACAATCCATTTCCAAGCTCTCATCTTCCCAGGGAGAGGGGGCTGCCTCATCAGAGCCATCCCTGGAGCTGGCTCTGGCTGGAGCCTGTGCTGGCACCAGCTGCTGGGCACTGGGTGAGGATCCTCTCCTGGAGAAGGAGCTGGCCACTCCCTCACAGATGGGCTCTCTCCAGCAGTTTTCCAAGCCAGCTCCTGGATTCTTTGTCTGCCCAAACCACCCACAGAAATAAGGATGATTTGCATGTACTCAGCATGATCAGATTCCCAATCTCTTTCTTCTGGAGAGTAATATTTGGTTAATTAAGATGCTGAAATAGAATTGAGGCCTTTATAGTTATTATCTAAATTATTATTATATGTCAATACTTCTATCTGAAAATAGGGTCTTATGATATTTGGGTTCTTAAAAGACTGTGAAAGTGTAGCTTGCCACTGTTACTATACAAACACAGATGCTGTGATCAGAGACTCGTGAGACTGAACATGCTGACAATGGACCAAAAGTCTTTGATAATAGGCAGATGTCCAGGCAAGAACTTTGAAACCAAGTAAGAATACAGCACCAATTTCTGTGATATCTTTTCCCAGTTTGCTATAGTCTTTTCCTTAGGAACTCCCTGAAGGGATTGCCCCTGCTTTTCTTATATATATATATTTTAGTAAATTATTATGAACAAGTAGCCATTCTCCTTGCCAAACAAACACAGGAGGAGAATAGGTATAAGCATGGAACTACATTAGTATTGTAAAAATAACTCTGAAGGGTCTCCTTGTCTGCAGCAAGCCAGACAGAGATCAAAACTGCAGTTTGTGTTCTTCATGCTGTAGTCTCATACAGGTTGGCTTTCTTAAGGAGTGGAAGCTCTCTGACAATTCTCAAATTCTTTCCTAGGAAAGGACAGCAGCAAATATATTGATCCTGGTCACACACACAGTTCAGCCAGGCTGAAGCCAGAGCAAGAGTCAGGTAAGCATTGGGTACAGACACTCCAAACTCCAATTTATTAGTAACTAAGCAAGAATTTCCATCACAGTTCTATTACTGGTCTTTATATTTCCTTCACACAAATATCATCTCTCAATGTATTACTTAAAGCAGGAATGCAGCACATCTGTACTGGATCACACCAAATGTGATTTCTATCTGTGATATCAAGGGAAGAATGCAGGAACAGGCAGAGTTTATGTATATGTACAACTACTTCCCACTTTTAGAGTTCTCTATTTTGAAATGCAGGCACGAGAAGGGTGCTTCATTCCATTTGCCTTTCTGACTGTCACTGAGCTCCAAGTTGTATTTTTCACACAACTGTCACAACACCAAGATTTCTGAGTCATAATGTTCAGCTTGGAACTAATCATTCCACTCATGATTGCTGTGCATCATTTTTTAATTAATTTCTATTCAATTTCACCTGCCATTTTATTTTCCCAGTTTCTCCATCTTATAAGTTTTTTGCAATTCTGGTTGTGGTTTTGCAAACAATGCATCTCAGGGCAGATAGGAAGTATTGTATGGAAAGAGAAAATGGGGGCGGGGGGGAAACCATAGTAGAAATGCAATACAATGAAAAAAATGTGTGTTTTGCTTCATGAAATAAATGGAGATCATGCAACAGCCCCAGGAAAAAAAAATCAATGTAATCTGACTGATTTATTGATGAACAAAGACAATTTATATAGTATACAAGAGGAGTACATGTAGAACACTGTCTGGTTCAACTTCTTTTTTAAGCATTAGCACAAATAGTTAAGCAAGAATCTGGTAAGAAAAAAACATATTCTAATCACATTATAGGAAGAAATACTGAAAATTTCTTGAATGTCCTGTCCCATTTTACCTATTCCACAGCTACTGAGCTTTAGATTGCTTTTCCCCAAGTCTTTGTAAATTCTTGTATTTCTAATTGTTATACTGGTTGTAGAAGAAATAAGATTTAATATTTTAAACTCAGCCTTTAAATATTGTAAACAATTGTAGAACAAGCAAAGGGTATAAAATGGGATTTTTTTTAAGATATTACTGAATTTTTACAGGTAGTAAGCACACTGTAAATAACTCCTTGGAATTGCAGCCATTAAAGGGAGCTCCCTATTACAAAGATTGGACAAACACAGTTCTTGGAATATTGCCTGCTTTTTAGTTCTAGGAATATTGTCTGTGCAATTGGCATTTCTTGGAGCAAAGATTTTGAATCAGTAATCAAGTAGAAATGTTACTGTGACCCCAACCTCCTCAGCTACTTAAATGTAAGTGCAGATGCTCAAGTGAAACATGAGCTATCTCTCTTCTTCAGTTGGGCAGGAATTATCACACACGAGTAGATTAAGAGTCTCTTTGCTGTTTTGGCCAAATTCTAGGAATTTCTGGGCCAGATCTAGTGCAGCATCCTGGCAAAGTCTTGTGCAATTTATTCTCAAACCATCCTCTATTGAAGCAATGAAAACACAAGGCTAGGCTAGGCTTCAGCTTGAAGGATAAGACTGCAGCTGTGGAAAAACAGCTGTTTCATCCATGTCTTCCTCAGTGGCTGGCACTGAAGGGAAAAGGGTGTGTGATGCTGAATGCAGTGACAACAGCCACTTGAAAAGAAAGCTGAGACGTATCAAGTGTTACTCAAGCCACTAGAGAAATCAAAGTGTATTTTAAAACACGCAGACTTACCTGGTTGGCTGGATTTCCTGCTGAATGCTCTCTAGAGATGCTTGGCCACAAAATTTCCTGGTTCATCACAATACCTGGGGTAATTCCTTAGGTTTGCCACATATGTTGTTAATCTGAAGCATTGTTCTTTTATATCAATGAAATAAGTCAATATCCAGAAGGTTTTCAAGGCTAGAATAAGATGTAGTTGTAAAGCAAACAGAGGAGCAGCAGCATGAATGACAGCTTTACTAAAACATCAGGCTTCACCTAAGGCCAAAATCATGTGTAAGTGGAATAAAATTGCCACTAATGATCTTGGTCATTAATGTTTAATTATGCATTTCATTATGTAAAGTTATTGTAAAGGATTTCATTAGTAACAATTAGAGTGCCTCACATCTAATTTATATGCACCTGCTCTTAATTACCATGGCATTGATATCAATACTGAAAAATGCTTAGGTACTTTATATTCAACATCATGTGCTGTATATAACTAGGATTACAACAACTTCCATATTATTAGCTGACAATCAAGTTTACTCAACATATGCTAAAATATGTTCTCTTTGTTGTAAAATGTGGTCAGATTTTACTGCCTGTAAAATCTGAGTTCCTTGGCAAAGGCAAAGTTATCAGAATGTGTGTGTAATTGATACTTGTAAGCCATTTTAAAATAATCTTTTTTGGTTTCTGTTGTTTTTAAATTCTTCATTCTAGAGTCTTTGTCACTATTATATACCACAGCTATACATAGTACACATAATATAGCTGCTAAGTCAGCTTTCTCAGCATGCATTACCATAAGATATCCTGACAGAAAGAGCTGCTATAATAACTCTGTGCCAACAGGAGGATTGCAACCCCAGATATTTCATGTGAGGTGACACACTAGAAGCCCATCATCAATTCACTTCTCACACATACTTGTTCAGCTTCCAAATCAATTCTTATCATTGTAACTTTTCACACACAGCTAGCCATTCCAGTTTCTAAAATATTGAAATGTGTAATGGTGTTTTCTCATGCAATTAATGAAAACATTTCTTCATATGTATCACTGATTATATTTAACAAGCAATCCTTCAACAAGTAAACAATCCTTCAGCAAAGCATCAGTGAGGTTTTAGAGCTGAGACCTAAAATTGCTCAGACACAGCAACAAGCACAGGAGTAGAAGGAGAACCCTCCCAGTTTTTCTCTTTCCTCTGGCATTTTGGTTTTGAAACCCTACAGCCCACTGAGATTTCAAACAGGTTGTTATTTCAAGCCATCAAAGCCAAATACAGTGTGTGGTAAATGGAAGCCCAAGCACCCTGGACACCTCCAGGAAGCCTGGTGTGGCTTTTTAGATTCTATCTGGTTCCTCAGCTGCCTGGCATGCTCCAGGCAAAATGTGGCCTAAGGTGTCCTCCCAGGCACCAGAGTTTTGTTTAACCTTGGGTGTACTTAACTCAGCTCAACCACAGTGCCTTTATTCTCCTCTCTTCTCCTGCCATCCTCCCATTTATTAAGCTGCAGCAGCAGAGCAAGGCTCTAAGTGATAAATGGTCTTTAAACCACCTAAATCTGATGGGATCCATGTGGTCACTTGTGCTCCAAGCCACAGCATTTGGACACATGCTCTCTCACACCTGTCCCATAACTCACAGTATGCCCTTCCCCTCCGAAAGGAAAAACAGGAAAGTGAGGAGTCATAGCACCCCTGTGGTTCCAGGAAATAGTCTGCACAGCCTTTTCAGCACCTACAAGAGAACAGGCCCATGATAAAGTAATACACAGAATTAACAGAATCAACCCATTTTTCACAGGAACAAAAACAAAAGTTTGTTACCAGTTATGACTTACAGGTATTGTACATCTATAATAAACCACAGCATCTTTTTAACATGAGAAAGGAGTTCACCAACACATTCCCTATAAAAAGATTTTCTTCCATGCCTTAAATATTTGCTGGCATTTCAAGATGATACCAAAAATTTTGCCTGTGAGATTCACAGGTTGATAGAGGGAAAAACTGTCTTCACAGGATGAGTTTAGCAGGAGGAAACTTCAAAGGAAAACTCTCTGATGTGGCAAACACATGAAAAGCACAAGAACAAAGCAATAGTCTCAATTGTGGGGAAGTTAGGATTTGGATCTGAACACTTCAGACTTAAGTAAATACCAACAAACCAAATTAGCACAGGCAAGCAACAGCTAAGGTTTACTTCTAGTGCAAATTAGAGGCTCTTCTTTAGGTTTTTTTTTTCTGAAATATGACTTATAGATGATCCATTTGCAAGCCATATCTTAATTGCATTACTCTGATGTTCTGGTTTCAATGCATATTTTTAAACATGAAGGTGACAACCTAATAGCATTCCTGTAAAATGTTTATTTAAATTATTGTTTTGCATCCATTTCTTTAATTATTTTATTTAAAATAGACATTCAAATGAACAGTCCTGAAAGATCACTTTGTTCAGAAGGACAATATCAACACTGCACAAATATCTGCAATATAATTACATTGTCAATGTATTTTAAATTTTGCAGGTAATTGCAGTTTATCTTCACAGAAAAATAGTTGAGATAAAAATAATTGTCAGACATAATCAGAGAATCTACTTAAGTATCTTGCTCAAATGTGGTAAATGTTTGTTTAGGGCTTGGTTTAGTGCTTGTGAAAGACTAAGGTAGCGAAGCAAGTAAGATCCTTGCACTGGATAAGCATTCCAGCTTTTATCCTCCAGTTCACCAGAGACTGGTTGTTTCTATTTCTGGGACTTTCCTGCATAAACTGCTACTTATATTGGATGTGTAGCACTCTAGTGACATGCACAAATTACACATCCTTCTCTTTTTCCTTTTGTAAAGAATCCCAGCTTTGTGATGCAGGACAAGGCTTTTGTCTGGTTTGGGATCAATCTCTGAGAATTTTTTGCCATAAAGTGATTGGAATTATTCATTAACATTCCAGACCAGTAGTTTTGTCTTTCATGAAGTAAAATTGATTTCCTTATCTGAGCTTGTGAAGAAGTGGGATGTGCACCTTTCTTGATTTATAGCTCAGGATGGACAGAAATGGAGAAGCCTTGAGAGCAGCAGCTTTTGGGACCCCAGAACTCACAGGTCTTGGTGCAACAGCCCGATATTTACTCATGGGTGGGCTGCATATGGCACTAGACAGCACTATGAAAAGAGGATATTTAAATGTGGAGAGAATAAACCCTTGGGGAGCACTAGCTTTTCTACAGATTTGCTTTATTCATTCTCTTCTGGAGAGCTTCACGACAGTTTGTAGTGCACAACAAATCTCTTTGGTTGCAAGAGGGGCAGATTTATTCCAACATGTTTGAATCACCTGGGAGAAATAGAAGCAACTTTCTGTTGAATTACTGAGTAATCGACAGCTTCTTTTTCAAGGACCAGCAGGCCCAGGAATAGATAGCACTTCTATCAGAATCTTGCCTGTTTTCTGGCCAGATGGTAGCAAAGAGCATTGGAAATCTGATTAATATCCTGTGGTGGATTTTACCAGCTCCCTGGTTACCAGCCTTTCAAACACTCCAGACCTTTTGAGAGTCTTCTGTTCAAAATATCAATACAGTTATACCTCGTATCCCTTTGGGGCACTACAAAAGGTGGTCAAATTATGCTTCTCCTCTTTGATTTAACTGAAGATCTGTGGCATTTTCCTATCTAGAAGCTAACATTTCAGGAGCTATATTGTTTCCCATTCCTTTCCAATGTAGTCTGGGAATGACTATGCAGTCCTTACACAGCCACAAACACGGTTTCTTGGATCAAAGCCTAAAAAAGAGGATCTGTATTACTTTGGATTTAGACTTTAACCTTTTATCCACAATCTACTTTACAGTAAAAATGCAAATCATTTAAGCCCAGAGTATAATTAGAGTTCCAGACCTAGATACCAGTTCCCTATGGCTGCTGAGTAATTTCTTATTTTGTTCGTTTTTCTTTCCACTGAGAAGATACCAAAAGTACTGCATTAATGTGCTGTGGACAGAAAAGAAACAGAGATAAATCAGCTTTGTATACCACAGTTACTCCCTGGTCTGCAAAATAATTGCTTTGAAAGCCATTTTTCTTACTGTTTTCTCCTCCATTCAGAACTGTCTGCATTAATAACAAGGCTTTGCATCTCGATATTACTATAGCAGGGCATAATCTCTTCTACAGTAAAGTTTACCAGTCACTATCTGTGCAAAGATCCTTTTTGCAGTTTTCCCCACATGGTTAGTTAGAAGAAGCTATAGGGGAGTGTAACTGCATGGGTACTGCACCAATAAACAGAGCAGGAAATATGTGCCACTAATGACAAAGTATCAAACCCCCCAAAAAAGCAAAAACTTAACACAGACTTTTGATGGTTCTAAATTCTAGTCCTCATTTAAATTACATTGTCCTTTATCCTTTACAAACACTAGTGATTACAGTGAGATAAACATTTCACAGAGGTGTTACCCAGCAGGTGGTGTCCCAGGCTATGAGTGTTTCCAGCAGCTGGAATAAATATCTGAAACGTAAATCAGACACTGGAAAACTGAAAGCTTCAAAAGGGGGTTCCAACACTGTTTGGAATCGCAGCACTGGGATCTCTGACCCACAGACATTGCAATTTGGGATCTCCTGACACAGTGGTTCTTCTGTAATTTCTGGTAGCATCAGCAGGATTTAGCTAAGCACGCAGGGAAGGAGTCTGAAATAAATACCCTTCGTGCTCAACACAGCCAGGATATGAAGGTCACCTCAGGGAAAAAGAAATCAATGTATGCCAAGGACAAAGGGCCAACACACAGTATAATATACTATTATCCCAACCCACAGTGCTGTACTCCGCTTACTGTCAACAAATGCTCAGAGAAACAAGAGGGATGGAGTGAAATCCCTCTTATCACAGTTGTTTGGAAAGAAAAACAACTGGAAACAACTGCATTCCACCAGGGAGAAATCTCAGTCTCCTATGAAATGGCTGGCAACTGAGTTGTCTTAGACCAGGGCACAGGAGGAGAACCATAAATAGATTAAACTTTTCACAGTCCATATTTACCTATCTCTTTGCTAATTGTTCTTTATCTCAATCTTCTTATTATCATGAAATCTACTATGTGTAGTTTTTACGTTATAAGCTAGGGGTGTGCTAGATGGAGTTTAAAGGATGTGCTAAAACCCCAGTAAATGAAGAAGATCTGAGCAGCATGAGGTTATAATCTGGATTACATTTTATCTTCATTTACCACGTTTAAATTGTGGTAGGACTGGCTGCAGACTTGGTCCCTGCAGGACACACAGGGTACACAGCACATGAGGCATGAACTCACTCAGCTCTGCAGACAGAGAAAGGCTGAAGCAACTGTGCCACTCAAAAGGCATTGCCCAAATTCCTCTGGAGGAGAATTGCATGGCTAATGAACCACACTAAGATTTCAGAGTGCTAACTGCTTCATCTCAAAAAATCATGATTTGGTCATCGGTTCTTCAGGATGAGTGAGAAGGGTGCTTTTGGCTGTACTTCTGAACAAAAGAACAGATCAGTTGAGAAAATAAGACTTTGGTACTTTCCATTTGCTTTGTCAGTCTGACAAAATCAAGATAAAATGAGGTATTAAATATAATTTCTGTGGGGCTAAAGTGGAAGGTCTTTATTGCCCAAATGCCAACCTTGAAATTGAAGGAAAATCCAACTAAGAGTGCAACGTAAATTTCTGCGCAGAAAAAAATCAATGAGCTATGGCAGTTGTCTGAAAACTTTATTAGTTCAATGAATCACATTTATATAGACACTAATAATTATAATGTAAATAAGGCAGTCAAAGTAATGTAAAATAGCCCATCATATAATACTCAGTATGTCAATGTTATTACCACAGTGTTACAATTACTGAAGTTTAATAGAGAAATATAAGACACACACAGAAAGTAATTGAGATAAAAGAGCACAGTAAATTGGTATAGTACTGCAGAGAGTGATGAGCCACACATTAATCTCAGCAATTACAAACCTACAGAACAAGTTCTACTTCTCTTATCCCAATGAATGATTGTGTTAAAGCACACAGTCCACACTTCTAATGGAATTCCCCTACTTCATAAAACTGGAAGGTTTGTTAAACATCCCACCTGGATTTTCTGCAATGTGCTGCTTACACTTGAGTGTTTCTTCTGCAGCATTATTTGCAGAGTGGGAAATTCCTTGAAGTGCTGTAGAACATCTCTGCACTTTGAAGTGTCTGTCATGAGAGTGGCAGACATGCCATCAGCCTGCCTCAAAGCTAAGGAACTCCACAGGTTTTTACAATAAATAAACCAGTTCTTTTTCGTATTCCCCTTACTCTAAAAATACCTGTCCTTTACCATCCCTGAAGTTAGCTCATGTGCTCCTGCCCTTTTAAGTAGCTTCTTCAAAGAACGGTAAAAAAAATTGACTGGCTGTCAAAACAGCGTTAAAAAAGAGGGAACGAGAAAGAAAAAAGGAGAAAATAATCATGTAAGATACAGTAGTGTTCAAACTTCTACATATCAAGGAGAAAAGGTAGGGCAGAGGTTTTGCCTAACCAAAATAATTGTCATTATAAGGAACAAGTCAAATCCAGAGAAATACTAAAATTGTAGCAAGAAATTCAGCCTGATATGACCTTGGCATGGTTCACATCAGACATTTCCTGGAGAATTTCCATTGGAGAGGGACAGGGAGAGGCTCTGTGTCGAAGGAACAGAGGACTACCTAATCTAGTTGGCTTTGGAAGTCAGCTGGATGAGATTTTATGATTAATCAGAAAATGCACGAAATGAAGTGTTGATATGGTAGGATATTGAGCAAAACCCTTGCTTAGCTCACACATCCTGGGAGCTCTCCCACTTGTACAGGTGTCTATGACTTGTCTAACAGCCCCATAAAAACTCTCTGACCTTATTACCCTACTGCTTTGTGATTAGTTACCTGGTCTTAAAATAGTATGAAAAATTAGGGTGACCTAATTTTCCATACAGCCACAACAGCCAGCAATTAATTCCTCTGTTCCCAAAACAATATTTCCTCCTGCTAGTTGCACAGGTGTTCCTTCTGTGGCTTCTTTTTCACACCATCTTCCTTAACCCCAGAGGACTGCAGAGGATTCTCAGCCTGATTGCTCCACAGAGCAGCAAAAAGTCTCAAAAGAAAGCATAAGATTTAGTGCCCCAGCTGAGAGCCAAGGGAAAAAATAAATATGCAGGTACCCTGAGATGTTTCAATGCTTTTGATGAATGAAATTGTGCTGTGAATGAAATGTTTTCAAAGAGAGAAGGAAACCATTTTTTAAATGTTTGCAAGTTCAATTTAGTAATTAATACTTTGCATAGATATTACTAAGGGAACAGTTAAAAGCTGGGTGAGGCCAAAAATACCTGTTTTTAATTTGAATTTTCACAAGCAATTGGAAGCACAATTAAAAAGGATTATGTGCAAGTGATAACAGCTTGAGAATTCTTTAAAGCAGAACTTCAAAATCTTTTGATTTGAAGAACCTCTTCAGTATTGCATTTAATGACTTTTGCAGCATTCTTAGGATTTACAGTTTGAAACCTTTAGACTCTGGGAAAGATCAAAGTCTTGTGCCTGTTTAACAGTATCACCTATGAGTCTGAATGGAAGGAAAAAATATGTCAAGCTAGGCCATGTGTATGCATTTTCCTGCCACTGCAGGAATGCATGGATTATCAGTCTGGGCCACTTTGTCTCTGGAAGAAATTCAAGAATTCACCTAGACGCCTTGTTTTTCCAGCTGCTTTTCTTCAAAGGTATCCAAGTGAGTTCTGCCAGCATAAATCTTTCCATGAAAGAGCAGCATCTGCATCCTGGCCCATAATGCTCACAGGATTTTACAGGCTGCTTCATGGCAGATGAGGAGTCCTGTCTGATGAGGTGAAGAAGCAGTGTCAGTTGTTGTAAGGCTTCTCTAAAAATTGTAGCCAGGATGGGATATTTCAGGAGCATCAGAAGAACTTCTTGCTCCTATGAGAGGTGCCTTTGTGTTTCTCTGTGTCAGCTTAACCAGAATGTGATATCACAAGCTGCTACTGAGAAAGACAGATCTGTCATATGAAAAGCTATTAAGCACTTCTTCAAATGCATGCTTATAACTTTTTTGATATAGATCAATCCCTAGGATTTAATAAAGTAAAATAAAAAATTGAAATATACTTCATATTAAAGCAGAGTCAAAAAAAGGCATTAAAGTTTCTTAAATGAGCTATTTCAAGCTTGAGAGCATTTTCCAAATTGCATTTGAGATACTGAAAATCCAAATTTTTTTCACACTGGTTTGTATTTAAAAGGGATGTAGAATCCTTGAAATGTTTCATATGATGGAAATCCTTTACCCCCACTAGGTATACTTTTATCTTTTATTCCTCCCCCTGCCCCACCCCACCCCAAAAAACACACACAAAAAAAAAAGGAATCCATGATGTTGGTCATTGAGGTATTCATAAAAAAATTAAAAGGAACCTCACCTTTTTATATAATATAATTATGCATGAATTCCCTTTAAAGTCTGACCCAGTATCTGCTGACTTCAAAGAACAGACCTTTTTTGGATGAGACTAGTCACTGAAGAGTTTGGATGATATTAGTCACTGAAATGCAGGTTGTGTTACCAGACTCTCTGCCTGCATTATGAATCTTAGGTGAAGACACAATTATTAGCTTGAGCCCACAACAAGCTTTACAAATTACCAAAGTATTATGAAGTTACTGTGGTACGTTTTCTCTTAAATGTTCAAATATCTTCAAAATTCTCTCTCTGTTATTATGAATTATATATAAAAATACTGTTAGTGCATAACCAGGCTGTAAAAATTATACATAAAAGAGCATTTCTCTTTTGAGGAACCTTACACTAAGTTGAAAAAAAAAATCAACAAAAATCTGTTTACCCATGAAATGAATGTATCAAGCTTTCAGATTTAAAAGAAAATGTCATAAATGCAGAAACTTACAACACTTGCATAGGCAAGAAATTTCCTGTAATCTACTGCCAGTTTTATCAGTGTTATGTTAAATGATCCTTCCCTGCATTTGCTTCATTGAGTCCTAATAGCATTTGTCTTTAATTCTGAATTGAAATTATGTTAGCATGACAAACACTAGAAGAGAATTCTGCTGGGAATTATTTATGAGGAACTTGGCAGATCAGCTTTTAACAGTAGCTAATTCTGGAACCTTAGCCATAACCTTCATTAACCAGAGCAGCGTTCCCCAATTACTAAAAAAGATGAACTTGAAGCACCGAATTTTACCTAAAAGCATTAAAAACAAAAGAAAACAAACATCAAAACTAAAGAAAAGTGGGGGAGAAAAGGAGAGAGGAAATCTATAGGGGAGAACAACACCAGTTTCCAAACCCAAATAATTTGTGAAGGCCAAATGCAGGACAAAACCCCCAGATGTGACTGACAGGCTGTTCCCCAGAGGGCACATCAGGGACAGTGCCACCGCTCCTGCTCAGCTCAGGAGGCACTCAGTGCACCGAGGGACTCAGAGCTGCACAGTCCTGCTGGCCTGTGCTTCCCTGAGGATGTTGGACAGGATGTGCACGGCTGCAATTCCCAAGCAGGCCCTCCCCCTCTGCTTTTGGAGGAGGCTCAGAACAGATGAGGCTGGGGATGTGTTTTCCTTGCCTGTGACAGATTTGCACAGTATCATAGGTTTGCTGTGCTTGTTGTTTTCCTCCTATCAAAAGAAAGATGTTGCAGTGCTGTTTAGAGTATAAATGAATCCCTACCCCATATGTTGCTCTTTATATTTATATCCACTTAGGACACCCAGCAGACCTGGTTATGGAGCAGGTCCTTGTTGTTTCCAGCTCGTCCTCTGCTCATAAACATTTAAGTGCGAACAACTGGATATCGCCACGTCTGCACTTAAACTGCTCATTGTAATTTCACAGCAGCTTCTGTTCCATACCAATTTTCCAGGCAACATATTACAGTATCTGCTCATGTACTTTGTGCAGACTGTGTAGGAAGAAGCTTAATCTAAAACATCTGCGGCAAGATGAGATGATCACATAAACATAATTTCTTGCAGAGGTTCTGTCTATAAACTGCAATGAAGTATGTTTCCACTGCATCAGCACAATCCTACCTTTGCATTTACCTTTTATCATCCAAATGGAGAACAAAGGAAAATATAATACAAGAGGAAAAGTCAAATTCCCAGGCACATAAACACCATGTTCAGACAGAAACTGACAAAGCTCTGAAAATTATGTCCCTAATCTGAAACCTGTTCAATAAACTACATTAATTATCACTACTGAATATCTGTTTATGTGCCTAAATTCCCAGTAAGCCATATGGAAAATTACTTTCTAATGTGGAATCGCCAGAGCTTTTTGATAGCAAAAGCTCCACACACACACTAAACTGTTGCAGAGTAAGTCAATAATCAGTGAGCTGCAATTTTCAGAGCCTAATGGATTCAATAGACACCTAAGGGATATCTCAGCTTCAGCAGCAGCATGGTCCTCCATCACATTACCCTGCAATAGAAACGACTCACAACACAGTCTCCTAAAAGAGGGTATAAATTATCCTTGCAGGTGAGATTTACCCTTGAAGGTCGGTATCCATACCCAAGCAATTTCTCTTCAATCCTGCCCTTCAGGCACTTTACCAAAAGATAGGAAAGGTGCTCCATATCAGGCATGTTTCAGCTCTGAAGGTACCTACATGCAGTTTCATCTGCACATAAAATACAGTACGGGAGCAGCTTGCCATGAACACACAAATAGCTTCTGTCAGCAAACATGTTAATTGCCAAAATTTGTGTTCCAAGACTTTCCATGTTAGCTCCTTTAAAAAATTAAGCACATTAGCTGTTTTCTCATTACATCATTTTGAATATGAGAATGAATGCAAGTTCCAACAACTGTTTCAGGCACTAGAGAAGGGCATGTTATAAAGGGCATATATTTTCCACCTAATAGCTGAAAAATCTCACAAACAAAAGAATCCTTTTTACACAAGAAATTGCTCTGAATGGAATATCTGCTAAACACTTAATGCATGCCCCTGGAAGTCAGTGGAGCATTTGGATCCCCTCTTAGCTTGTAAGATTTTATAAATAAAAATCTAGTTAAGTTCTTGGGATTTGTAACCTCCTATTTGATTCTTTCAGTCCCGACCGTTCTTCACTGTCCTCACTGGAACATAAGCAGAAGAGTTATATACTTGTATTTCTAAATGCAGATCAGTATTTTTCCCTTTATTATGATCCACCAAACTGGAGTAGAATTCAATAGATAAATTACTCCTAACTCCAAATGAACTATATCAGAATATCATAGACTGGTGTAAATGCAAACATGTTAAAAGTTGAACATCTGGTGACAAGCAATCCATTGGCTTCTATAATTTTTACTAATATAAATTACTTTTTGGGGGACAATATCATAATTCCAAGAAGACTATAGGAACGTAGCTACCCTGGCTTCAGCAGCTGAAGTAGCAAAAAGAGTAAGATCAACCGGAAGCAAACTTGAGGGAAGAAAGCTCCTTTTCAAACCTCAAAACTTGGTTCTCTGTCCAAAATTAAACTGAGGACACAATACTGTCACCCATTCATGAATTCCCTTCTTCCAACTTTAAGAAGCCCGGGGGTTAAATGATGATCAAACCCATGGATGATGGGAATGCCTGTGTTCCAGGTGGTTGTGCAGGAGGAGGAACACCTCCCTGTAGTACTGGGCTGAGTCAGCTCATGGTGCAGTCAACACTCCTGAGCTTGGTGCCCAGGCAGAGCCTCCCTGGCAAGGAGAGGTTCCTGCACACACAGGCACCAGCACGTCACATCACCACAGGCATAATCACTGCCTCTGCACCGGGGGCAGAAAAAACTGTGAGAATAAAACTTGAGGCCAAAAACTGCCTAGAGCCTAAACACTGGCAATGATTTCACTTTTCTGTTTAGGATAGAAAGGAAGGTAGGAAGTCCTATTATGTGCAGGGAAGGAACAAAGTCCTTGAGGCTCATTAATGAAGTCTATGAATTGAAAAGTACTAATTTAACACAAGGGTAGTAAGTGGAATGATGGCATCTCTTCAAATGAATTCATAAATTAAAAGGTATTTTACATTTTTAAGGGAACATTTTTGTTGTTTATAAAGAAATTAAGAAAACAGAAAACCTCTGAGTAAGACGTTGTAATTGGATTCACAGGTTATCACTGAATGCTCGTGTTAAATGAAGAAAATAACAGCTACAAAGGTTTTGAGCCTAAACTGAAAACTGTAGCAAGTCAGTCTCAAAGTCAGTTTAGTTCTTGGCAACTCTTCTAAGGACACATTGACTGCTCTCTGCCCACATGAAAGAAGAAACTATACTCAGTGCCCTCAATAAACTAAAGCTTTGGATATTCCAAGAAGGTACAGAGAATATGGGAGAAATGTAGATTCTTAAAAATTGGCAGGTATTTCCTTTTGCACAGAAGAGAAGCCAGACTAGGAGAGCCCTTCTGGCCTTTAAATGGAGATACAGCTTAACTACATTTCAGGGGACTCGGGAGCACAGGCATCTGGACAAAGCAAGTTTTGGAAGAGTATTCTTTTGCATTACAGTTATGTATTTAATAAGACTTCATACTTACCTTTACTGTAAATTAGTATCTGTATCAAAATACCAGGCTGTTTCCCACCTGCTTCTTGTTCCTTTTTACTTCACATTTCTCTTCCTTCATATTCTTCTCTCCAATTGCCTGTCCTTTTCCATTGTAGTGTCCCCAGTGGCATTCTTTCAGTCTTTACTTGATATCACATATCACAGTTCATTTTGTTTCCTGTTTCTTTTCACCATCACCATAAAATAGATACCTATCATGTGGCATTTTGCTACTCTGCCTGCACTACTGAACTTATTTTATAGCTGAGAAATTGGCACAGGCAATAAATAATTTGCTGGTTTATTTGTGCACCTTTAAAGTATGTGTCGCTGCTAAAACCAGAAAAGAGATCTCCTGTTTTACTGGACAAAGCCCTAATATGAATGTTTTTCTTCTCTTTTACAAAACTGAAAGAACTTTATTACTTTAAAATTATTACTTCATAAATTTCAAATATAGCATACCCTGCAGAAATAAACATACCACTTCCTCAGTGAGAGATTTGAAGAACAGTTTTGGGAGGCCTTTCTCTCATTCCCCATGGCCAGGCAGAGCTGTCAGATTCTCTGCCAGGGTTCGAGTTAGTCAGTGAGCACACTGGCACCACTGCCCCGAAATGGAAGCTCTGTTACAAAACTACACTCCTAAATCCACTCCCACCTTTTTCGTACACCAGTTGAGTTTCATTTCTGTGGTTTTCTTGTCTGCATTAACTTGTCATACCATGCCCCAAATTAGACATTGACCTGGCTTCCAATGCATTCTCTGCAGAGGATGCAGAAGACACAGAAGTGTCTCACAGAACCCACTGATCACGCTGTGATTTATTAAGAAATAATGAAGAAAGTGATTGGCATTAGTTTCAAAGCTTTGAATCGAACCCTTTGAGAATGGATGTAATTGGATTGCCTGATATTATAGGCTAGCAGATTAAAGAAGAATTCTTTAACTTTGTGTTATATTACAAAATATGCTGAAGACATTTATTTTAAAAAAATAAATCAAGCAGCCATTTCTCTGTTTGTAAAGGCAAGACAAGCAAGTTGACCACTTTAAAAAGCTGAACTATGACACACCTAGCCAGCTTCATCATCTATTTTGTGAATTAAACAATTGTTTATATGTGTGACATTCTCACTACAAGTTTAAAATCATATTTATTCATTATACAGCAATTCAAAGTGGAACCACTGACCGAAAATATGGAGGCCCTAATCAAAACTATTTGTAGACAATTGGTGCTGAAGTAACTTTATCAAGAATTTACCAGTGGGAAAAAGAAATTATCTGATTATCTGTTATTATTTGTACCACTACATTTTACCAGTTAATCAAATAATAATTAATTTTTTCATCTTCAACTTTTATTGCTGAGAATTGAAGTGAGTGGGCAATAAATAGGGTCTTGTTTCGTAGCAGTAACAGATTTTGTAGAGCACAAGGAACTGTCATGACTTTAAATTAAGCTTTCAGGGAATCTAACTTTTCACTTGAGCCTGCACAGGGTCATGATTTTTTTTTATGCCTGCATGAAATCACAAAAAGAAAGTAATTTTATTCTGTAAATGAGCATTTATTCCTCTTAAAGCAAATGGTTGACCTTGTTCATTACCACAATTACTGACCTAGTCAGAATTAAATGAACTCTACATTTAAACTAATATTCTGTAAACAGCAATGAATAAGGGCACATAACAGCAATTTAAATGCATCCATTTTGGTGGAGTGAGTATTATAAAAGAGAAACTTACTTCATGTTAGAAATAATTTCCTGTCCAACTCAGCATCTTTGTATTATCTTTGTGCTTATTTACTTTTCATATCATTAGCACTGTGGCTTTGCCAGATCTTTTTTTAAATGATAACATCAGCTTCTCTCAGCCAAGAATCTCATTTGACATAATTGCTTCTCATATTAGAACTTTTTGGAAATGAATGTTGATTTGGCACATTTCTGAGGTGATGCTGAGGACTTTCTAGACATCAAGAACTAAAAATACACTTCCAGAAGAGGCACTGGTGAGCAGCTCCACCACCAAATGAAGGTTCCTAACTCAGCTGGTGACAATGACCAACACTAAGCCAGCAAGTCCATCCAGGGGACTTCTGAATTCAGTGGAGATAGTCAGGTTGTGTTAAACTGGAGGCTGGGAACGCTGAGGGTTTCTGGAATAAAAGATGGAGAAGAAGGTTCATCAAGCATTTAGAAGCCCTCAGAAACAACAGCTACTGAATAAAAATATTGTTATGTTACAGTATTGATACTGTGGGACACCGATGGGGATGTGTACAGATTTTTTCTCACCCTCCCTGAACCCACATTGTGGCTGTATAATCATGGCCAAATGCATCCTGTAGGCAAGTCTGAGTATCTGCTGCTGAAACCTGCCTGCTCCAGCACAGTTTGAGGGGCATGCTGCTCACTATACATCCCATATCTTCTGGTTTACAACATCCACTGGCCAGAATCAGGAAATCAAAACATCCCTTCCTGCATTTGCTGCAGGGCAGCTGCAGTTCTGGCTGCTGCTGTAGCAATGTGTAGTCGAGGTGCTGAAAACCAGCTGCTCTGCATTAGTATCAAGGCAGGCTCTTGTTTGGGCACTGTAATCAATGCAAATGCATCCTGGGTAGTTCTGAAAATAGCCATGGATGTGTGGGAGTACAGAGACATTAAAATCACCCTTCTTAAAGTCATCTGTAAATTAGCTAAGATAAATACAATCAAAATCTAACCTAGAGATTCTCTCTGGAAAGACTTTGCTTATGAATATATTTCATATTTAGGTCTGCCAAATCCACTACAGAAATTGCTTAACTTTATTTTGGGATCTCATCAGGTGGTCCAAACTTCCTCACAGCTCAGTTGTTGTTTCTATAAAGTTATTCCATGCTTTAGACATCTTGATGAGACGCCCAAAGGTAAAAGCTAAGATTCCTAGGCTTTCTATAAACATTAACAGAGAGTGGTGACAGTTATAGGACATAGTTCAGAATAACAGCTAAATTAGGTTCAAAAGGAGTATGAACATTCCCTCTTCCTTCATGACTCTCAAAATTTTATTTAGATGGCACAGTCCAATACTTAGGAAAGACAGAGGCCTTCTGTTATCCCTGAACTTTCAGAGATGCCCCAGGTACTACAACAGCACTCAAAATATGGTAGCACAGGTCTAGAGCCTTTTATAGCCAGCTTGTGTTGCTTTTGGACAGGTGGAATCCTGACCTGGCTCCTTCAATCCTGACATCTTCCTGAAATTCTTCTGGAGTTGGTGATCTAAAGAGTCCTGAAACGTTGCAACATCTTCAGAGTGGTTTGCAGCAGGAACCCCAGGAGCATAGACCCACTGCAGAGAACCTGGTAGGGAATTTCCACAGGCAATAAATTATCCTCACTCCCTCAACAAACAAAAATTAAGGTCCAACCAACTCAGCCAGAGAAGAGGTCTGCTGTTCATAATTTAGGCAGCAGGAAAATGCTCCACTGACAATACTTTATGACCTCTGAAAAGACAAATGTCTATGGTCCCAGACCTTCTAGCTGTGTTATATGATAGATTCCTTGACAGATTGCTCTGGAAATTTGGTGCTTGGAAAGCCAGGGCTGTTGTTTTAGAGAATCCTTTTGGGTATGACAGTGACAATGCTTTTGTAAGCCTGTGTCATTTTATCCAGCATTAAGAAAGGGTCTAATATATTTCATGGCACTGTTGGCATAATTGCTAGTGGCTTTTTTTCCTCTGATTCTTTCAAAATGAAGAATGTTACTCCTATACATCCTCACAGGCTGTGCATCATTAATGACCTTCCAGGCCACAGCTGTGTATTTATTTCCATGCTGTTTCATACTGTCTCTCTGATGCCTTTTAAAGTCATTCCATCTTCTCTTGAAAATGTGAATAAGAGACCAGGTGATTTTCTCCCAAAATAATCACATTCTGCAAGAAGTCTCCATGCTGTTTTTTTATACACAACTCTTACCTCTAAGGACAGAAGTACTTTTTAAATCCAAGTGTTAAGGCAAGTCAAAGACAGGAAGGTGATTCAGCCATGCAGTCACATTAGGATGAGATAACTCAATGCTTTCATACTGCAGGATAGCTATTTCATTATCTTTTGCTTGCAAGGGGAAGCAGCAGTTCTGATTAAACACTATTTTATCTGTGCTCTTTGTAAGCATAACTCAATGAAGATGATGGCATGATATGGCAGAGTTTTGAAGGCTTGTGCTTAAAAGCCATATATCTTTAAGGCTTGTACCTTCCGTGGATTCTCTCCTAATTAAGAACACCTGTAGAGGCCTGACCAGACCCTGTGGTTTGCAGCAAAACTGCCGAAGGGCTCTGAAAAGGCAGAAACTTTGTGTTGTCTTTTAACCTAAATTATAACAGGGTTCAAGCCTGTGCCAAGCAGAGTAAAACTATATAATTTATGAGCCATGAGGGCAGCTCTGGGCCCCTCTGAGGTGATTTTTATCAGTGCAGTAGCATAAACAGTTCTCCTTTACTTGAACATTGGGAAGAGGGAGCAGTGGAAGGCCTGCAGTATAAAGGGGATCCAGCCTGTGCCAGGACCTCTGTAGCCCACGGACAGCCAGGTAAGTGTGATTGCACTGCTCTGCTTTTTGAGCTGATGAAAACTGTGCAGTGTGCTGAGACTGAGCACGGGCTGTGTGCTGTGGGACTGCAGGAGCTGCACTTCAAGGCCAGTGATTTGCTTTTTGCCGTTAAAATTTTAAGCTTGTTACAGAGGATCTTTTTTGATTCATTGTCTGCCTTTGTCTTGGAAGGCTCAGTTGTGCCAAACCTCACCAGTGGTGTAATGGAACTACCCACAGTATTACAAACTGCACTTGGCTGTAATGATGGGTTTGGGCCCTTGCTCTCTCTGGGTTTTGAAGTCATATTCCTAGGAGCAAGCAGGTGTTACTTCAGGACTGGTCCTTGAATCAAGTGGAAAACTGTTAGATATAAGGAGAACATGTAAAGATTTTTTTTTTTTTGCTATGTATTACTATTGTAATTATGTAGAAACCATAAATGTTAGTTTGTCAAAATGACACTATAGAGCAGAACTCGATCTATTCATGTCTTCTGTCAGGGTTTGAGGGGCTTTAGGACACCGGGATAATAAGATATTACTGCAGCTTTGTGTTCTTTTTAACAAGTAGTACACACAAAGTGGGAATAGCCTAAAAATATCGGCTAACTGGAAACAGAACTAAGGCAGTGTCCAGCTGACCCACCTCCAGAAACAACAGACAGGCTCCAGGGACTTCTGGCTTTTGTTTCTGTCTCAGAAGGTTTGGGTTTTGTGGTGTGGAGGTTGGGAGGAAGAGGGAGCAGGTTTTTGTTTGGTTTAAACCGACATTTTTAGTCTAATCTTTATAGGAAAAGGGACACCTTGAAAATCTTAGTACTATGTTTCCTTATTGCATATCTCCACCAAGAATAGAGCCTTTGTTGGTATTGGCTCATGATGATTAAAACAGCTACAGCTGGTGTATTAATTTAAAAAAAAAACCTTTGAAGTTGCTCTAATTTTTATTTTCTCTGTAACATTACATGCAGAGGGCTGCAGAGGGAGGGCTGGGGAGGTAAGTTTCAGGCTCAGCTTGCCAGCTGCAGCAGAAGGGGACTTGTTATTTATAAGCTTTTTCTTGATGAAAAGCTAGAGCTCTGCCCTCGTTAAGCACAGTCAGTTGGCACAGCTCTCCTGTGCTGCCCAGTCGTGCCCCATAAGTCTGGGATAAGAAGCATTTGTTCCTAAAAGATTAAGAGGGAGACTCCTAGCAATGTTTTACAATGTTAAATAAGAACTGAGACTGGTTGTAGGTTGTCCTTGGACTTGAAACAACCAGGGTCACAGTTCTAGCCTGAACATGAGCTCGGTGCTCTCACCTTGAAGTTGGTCTAAATTTTAAGCCATTATGGTCTAAGATTACCTCTGTGGTTTAGATTGGCACAGTCTCAAAGGAAGGTATTTCCCTGCATCTGGAAAAAAAGTGGATGCAGCCAATGGCCTTTTAAAACACACTGCAAGAAAACTCTACAACAGCTTGAGGCGTCATGTGTAGGTTGTTTAATTTCTTCAGCATAATTATCCTTCTAATAGGTGTGTGCTAGTCCCATAATCCTCCTTTCAGGATTCCACTAGAAGACTAAATGCTTGGCTAGTTCAGGCCAATGACTTCCATGGGATCTGTACTGTTCTTTTTTTTGCAAATTTAATGTAATGTGTTTGTTCTGTAAACAGAAGATCAAGGTCAGATTTCTCTTGTAGCACTGAGCATCAAGAAAAGTTAATAGTTTTTAATTATAAATTTGCAATATGTGAAGTAGTTTATGTGATGCTGATAGCATTGCTCATAGTGTGATTGAATAATACCATAACTTTAGACAAACATCTTTGAAATAGACGTTATAGACAGAGCCCAGCAAGACAGAGCCCAGCAGGTTGTGTATAGGGGTTTTGTATAGGTTGCTTTGTATGCATCTTCATTAACCAAGTAAATGTGCTGGTCAGTTCCCAGGGTAGGTGTGGCTCAGGAGTATTTTGTACTCATCGAGTTGTCTAATATCTGCCTAGACACTGCTTATTTCAGGATTATTGTTTTTTTACTCACATCATTTTTGCCTGACAGCTGTGGTGGTCCTAGTTGAGAAAGGCATAGGTCTCTCTGAATAAGCTCTTCTCAGCTTATTTTCTGTACTATTTGCATTTAAGACTCAGTGGTGTTCAGAGAATTGATTTGGAGCCATTCATAACTAAGATCACTATCTACCAATCTCTACCAAGACGTTCTGAGGATTTTACACTTCAACAAAGCCTCTTTAAAAGGCTCTGTGTGCCTAAAGTCAGATCACTGTGTACAGCAGTTCTTGTCACGGGACTGGACAGTGGAAGTCAGTCAAAATCTTTTACTTCCCTCAAAAGCTTCTGTTGGGTGTCCTCTGTCTTGACTCGGTGCTGGGGGCACTGTGTGTATCTTGTTGCTGTGCCTGTTCTCCAGATCAAACAGAATTAGCAGCTGATAAAACTGAGCAAACAAGCTCAGAAAGCCATAGGAGACCTCCCACCAGGATATGTGCTATAGAGAACGTGCATTCTGCGATGTGAATGGGCTGCACTCAAATGAGAAGATAATGTCTGTGTCAGATAAGTTCGGTGTCTTGCTGAGGGCAGAGATAAGCCTGTTCTGGAGCAGTGCACATTAAGCAGCTGCTGAAAGACTGCTGGGAGCAGACATCAGGCAGGTATCTTCACACAATCAGGGTCCCTGAAAGCAAAAGTAGTGCCATGACCTAAAAGGCCAAGAAGCCATGCTGAAAATAGATGGATCTGTGAATCACCAGCCTGAACCAACCTACACTCTGAGGCAGGAAGGGCAGAGGGAAACCTGAGAGCTGGGTACTTTGCACTCCCTGTCTCTAAGGCCTTCAGGGGAGGGGAACACTTTCTGTGATAGTGGAAGATCCCTCAGTAATAATCCCACAGGAATCTTAACAGTCAGTTTGAACACTTCCAATTGCTGTCCTACCACACTCCAGTCAGTGCTAGTGGCATAGCAGGTAGGAACAGTACAGCAGGGAGTTTGGGGAGGTCCATGAGGAAATGTCTGTTTTACTAGAAGTGAAGCACAGCAAAAATTGTAATCCTTATCTTCACTATCATCACCCCCAGCTGCACCAGAGAGCACCAGGAAAAGCATATTTGCTCATCCCATTGCTTCTGGTAGACTTGGCAGCATTAGGTTTGTGGTTGAATTCAATCTTAAATGCCTTTTCCAACCTAAATGATTCTAGAAGATGATCTGGATACTTCTATAAAGATGGTATTCTTATCTAGCTATGCAACTGGCCACAATCACAGCAGGTAAGAGTCTGGAAGATCAGGAAATGGCAGCATGGTTACCAGAGAAGGCTCAGTGCATCTTCTGTTGGATTTTTGTACCCTGTTTAATTATTTTTAAAATTATATTAAATATAGCACTGGTTTTTAGCTAAGAGAATTTCCTGGATGGCAGAAGGAAAAGCACCATTAGGACAGTGCATGAAATCAGGACAGGCTGCTAGAACAGGGCAATGTCTGCTGTTGGTGCTGCTGCTCACTGAGCCTCTGTAAGGCAAAGGAAGATCTGTAGGATGTCAGTGGATGACTGGGATTACACACGTTCCTACCCTCAAAAACTGAAGAAAGAAGGAAGGACATATTTGGGGTTATGGAGGGAGGTAAACCTACTTTGTGCAGGAATGGCATGTTTGAAGAACAAGCCAAAAATTAGTTCTATCAGGTGTGGAATACACAGCACCAGCAGGCATAGCTTCATATAGCTTTGCACAGCTTTGGGTTTTCTTCTAAAGAAAACAATGGATAGCTGTCTCCTGGGTAACAGGAGAGGGGGAAATGGTGCCGCAAGGACTAAAAATAATCAAATCTAAGGTACGAATTCTGGCCGTGCCCATTAAATTCTCAATAAGCCAGAAATAATCACAGCTTAGGTGACAATCTTGTTTAGGGGACAGGGTTTGCTTATGCTCTTAGAACTGACTTAAAATGTAGCTCGGTGATTGCACTGAAAGGCCTAGGAAAACTGAGAAAAACTAATGGTATTGTCTGTAAGACTTCTCTCATACGCAAGATGAACATTTAAATTTTGAAAAAATTCTACAGATTTCTTCCCTCCTTTACTTTGACACTTCTTGTATAAGCTGCTACAGGTCTTTCTCTTTATCAAGACAGAAGTTTAACCCTGCAAACTTTCTTTACTCACTTTCCCTTTCAGCTAACCATAAAATTCCATGTGTGTGATGTAGCTAATGTTTTATGGGATCAGAGCCACACCACGTTAGTAACTTTAATCTCTTAAACTCTTTGGAACTGCCTTTGGAACACTGTGGTCTGTGTTCCTTGGATGTTTCCATTGATGAACATTGCTTATTCACACTCAGCTTCAGCACAGTTCAGCTGGAGCTGCTGTGGTTTTTATCCATTATGCAACACAAATGTCAGTGTGCTTCACTAAATGTTAGTATGGTTTATGATTTCTTTTTAATCTGTGCTAATTTGGGGGCTACTTGGCATTAATACAAAGCTTGAAAAAGATAATTAGTGACTCAAATATTGTTGCCAGGTTTCTGTGGTTTACTTTTACCCATACAAAGCATTAAGCAATTAATCTCAAGGTCTTATGTATGGCAAAACAAAACAACCTCTCAGATGTGGCTTACATTTGTTTGAGAAAAACTTCATTGGAAATGAGGAATTTGAAAGAAAGATGAACAGAATATTTATAAACAACAACTATATGACGAAATGCTCCAGTAAGAAGAGGCTAAAGTTAGCATTTGCCAGACTTACCTGTGTTCTGGGTATTCTCAAGCACAGGTAAACCATTTGATAAATGAAAGATCATGTACAAATTGTCAACAGTCCTTACATGTGTATTTTTATAACATCTTTTTTTTTTCCATTAAGACATTTTTCTCCATTTGAGAACATTTGATAGACATATGCCTCAGGTGAAAAGTTGTCATTGAAACTGATGCCAGGTATTGTACAGATGAATTACATTTCCTCCAGTGAATGCTGAGCAAACAGGGGCTGTACAGCCTATGGCCACCAACACTGAAAGTGACTGTCCCTTTAGTGGGAGTAGACAGCCACAGAGCACCTGCAGTGCTGGGAACATGTGATGAGCCACAGCACTGTGCAGGGCTAAAGCACTGGAATGCTGGGGGTTTTCTCATGCTGCAAAATGGAACCAATTCACTGGAAAACAACAGAAAAAGAAAACAAGATCTAAATTTTTTTTTTTTTTTTAGCTCTGTGTCATCTAAATATGTTGTGTATTTATAATTATGCGAGCCAGAATAAACCAGCTACAGACAAATGTCCAAAATTCTGTATTGCACAGGACAGTAACTGTTTGCATTCCTGGGTCAGGTACCATACCTTACCACACCTTAGGCTTCCTCCCCTTCTTTGGTGAAATCCCCAAACTTTGCTTGAGACCATGCTGACAGATGAAGGGTGAGTTCTGTAAATCTTTCTGAACCAAATCACATCAGCCTTGAGTGCATTTTTAATAGGTCAAGATGACCAAGTGCCCTGTAGAAGTGCAGATAGATTGGCCAATGACCTGTGCAAAAAGCCAAGGCTAGGTGGCCACACAGCAACTCTGGAAAAGTTTTCCTCTCTCCTTGATGCCATTCCTTGCTAGAAATCAGAATGAACTCTGTGTGACAACATATAAAACAGCAGATCACCAAATTATTTGAAGTAAACAAAAGTTTTGATGATATAAGTTGTTTTAAAAATATACCTGTGCCTTCAGTGCAAGTACAGCTCTTACATACCCTTTTTCCATCTGTCTAGGTGCATATTCCAACCTCATAAGAAGTTGAAGCATTACTCTTTAGGGCGATTGGGTTTTTCTTCTGAGAAATTTGTGGGAATTAAGACAGAAAATGTTTGAACAATACCCTTGTTGTTACTAGAACATTTCTTAATTGTGATAGTCTGGAGAAATCTTAGCAGTGTTATCAGAAGTGTAAAATTAATCCAGGTAAAATAGCTTTTGCAATGAAGGTAGCAAATGTTTTTGGATTTCCTGTCATGAGGAATGCTTTAAAATCTTTGTAGGGGAAATCAAAGAGACTGGGAGGAAAGAACCAGCAGCCAAATATTTTTGGTGTTTATAACAGGTGTGCAGAAGGTACATAATTTGCTTCAGCCTTTGCAAGTTTGATTAGAATGCAAAGACCTAAAATAACCAATGTTTTTAGAATTTTGTTGCCTCATTTGTCACAGTTTTGGAGATACTGAACACTTTTAACCAATTTGGTGGGAGAGCTTTTAAATTTAGTGAATTTCCCCAGAGTTTGATAGGAACCACTGTATGAGCAGGGAAGAGAGTTCCTATAGTGAGTGCTAGAGAAGTTGCCCATGGATATGTTTGGTGTTGCCCAGGCTGATCTTGATGAAGTTTGAGAAAAGCTGCAGGGGCTTCTCCCAAGAAACATGGGAGGAGTTGAGTAGGAGTAGCTAAGGATGTGAGTCTGAGGGCAAGAACATGGCTTCTCTCCTTCCAACAGGATCGTTCTCTGTTGCTAATGAAGTAATTTTTAAACCAGCTTTTTGCAACAGCTCACTAAAGAGCTGTTCTCCTCTCCTAACTGTTCTACTACTATTTTAAAAAGTGGAAATCTCACCTTGCTTCGTCTGCATGAAGCAATAGAGCTGGCCTTCTTGTAGTCTATCTGCACCACAGCTTTCTTCTTTAATACACATCACCCAAAGCTCATCTGTGTGGTCCCCAAAACCCCTTGCCTACCTTCATGTTGCCTATTATCATAATCTCATTTGAAATGGTTGGTCTCTGTAGTTAAACTTTATTTTTATCTCCTTAGGGATCTTATCTGTCCTACACTTGTGGCCCCATTTCCTCTTCTGGTGAGCCCCTGGAGTGCTTTATGCCTTTCCATGGAACTGTTTACAAGCTGCTTTTGAGGGCACAGCTGTCACTATAAGACTAAAACTAATCCAAAATCAACTAAATATAGCTGTTCCACAGGGAACCATCTTTACTGATAAGGCCAATAAATTACAGGAAAAAATAGAGATCTAGAACATAGGTCCTGTACAGCCAAGACCTGAACAATGGCTAAAACAAAACAAGGTCCAATACAGCCAGGGAAAAACCCAACAATGTGCAAACAAAGCAGTGCAGTTCAGGCAGCCTTGCCTTTCCTCCTGCCTAGGTGAGAGGCACTCTGGGCTTTTCCCTGCTGCCCAAAAGGCAGGATTACTGCTGTGTTCACACTGGGGGTCACAAGGAAGTCAGGGCTACAGTCAGTAATATGCCACACCAAATCCACCACTAGCTGTGCCAAGAATGGGCATGCAACAAAGGAATCCCACAACTCCTTAATTCTTTGCTGTGATGAAGTAAACTCTGTAATTTGCCCCTGTTTAATGGGATTTGATGGGGGCAGGGGAACAACAAATTAAGAGTCACCTTTATTTCTATGCCTGCCATTTTCCAACAGTATGGAAATGAAAGCCCTGCAATGACTTTGGTGGGTTGTGAAAGGCCAAAGATTTGAAAAGGGACTGTAATAGAAGTGCTAGGTAAGAACAACAACCTTCAAGATGCCATGAGGCCCACAGTTCCAGTATTGATTTGGGATTGGATAGATTGAATTACTATGTTTAACTGTAAAAGTAGGCACTCATTTGCATATTGTTGATATTAGGGTAAGATTTAGAAGATAAGAACTGTACTACCCATTGTGCTGTTCTCTCTTTGTTAGCCAGCAGAGTGAGAAGGATGCTGGGGTTGGATATCATTTTACATTCCTCTTAATGAGTGTAGAGGTCACTCATATCTTTTTAAGTCATTAACATCAGGAAAATAAGATTTTCCACCAAAAAAAAAAAAAACTAGCAGCAGGAGAAGCTGCAGACTCATTTTCTACACAGTTTTGCATGGGACCTAGCTAGAACAAGGGTTGTTCCCAAAATTATAAGTCAAATTATAAGACTTTCATTTCACTTGATTCTTTTTCAAAATACTTTCTGACCTTCTGCTTTAAACCAAAAATCTTTTTCCTCCTCTTCCTGAATGTCATACAATATTATAGAATTGTTAAGATTGAAAAGAACCTTTAAGATGATCAAGTCCAACTATCATAGAAAATAATATTCAAGAATTTAGGGAAAATGGACAAGCTGCTCCAGCATTCACTGCCTGTCCTGATCCAAAATTAGCTCCACCAAGAATGTCCATCTTTTCCACTTTCTACTTTGAAGAGCTGTCAATAGAGCTAATAAGCGCTAGGAATTCTAAGGAAGCTGGGCGCAATCAGCAAGTGTAAACCTATACCACAGCCAGATATTTAGATGCTGGGGCAGGAGGGTCCAAATGGCATTTATGAGCTTCTATCAAAAGCTTTTAACTTGGCCAAACTTGGGTGGATTATTTTTTTCTCTTGCAACAGCACAGGATCCCTCCTTGACACAAGTTCCTCTCATTCTCTCATTTTGTTTTGTACATACAGTCTGCTCTGCGAGATATAGAAAATTGTTACCATAATTCTTGGTAAATAGCTAGAGTTGGCAGAGCTTTACACACATACTCACCCACACTCTTAAAAATAAAAGTCCAAACTCAGTCATGCGCTGGGCATGGAGTGTTCAAGCCCAAATGATAAACATTTATGTGCCTTGTGAGAGAGGAGTGATGAGCAAGCACATGAATACATTTTAATATAGCAGCTTTGACATTAACCATTTCAGATTATGCTTTATCTGTTGTGTTCACTTACCTTTTATGAGACTGGTTACGTGAGAGGGACAAATGAGATTTTATTCTTGGAGGGTTTACATCTTAATATCTGAAATGCAGGATGCTTTTGAAGAGTGTTTAGTACATACGGGAAAATAGTATAAAACACAGTATCTGTTTCTTTGTAACTTCATATCAAATATTATTCATCTTGTGAAATAGTAATAATAATATTTTCTTTCCTTGATTTTGGTTCATCATCATTAATAAAATGTTTGTAGGTCAAACTAGATTTTCACTGACAATTGCATAACCTTATAGAGTTGCTGCTGGCTAAAAATAAGCAATTATCCTCCCAGTCTCTCTCTTTTTTCTTTTTTTTTTTTTTGAAGTATTTAACTCCTTGACTTACAGGTGATTTGAACCTTGCTATTACTTCAGCTAGTGGTGATCTATTGACATGAAGCTCACAAAAGATGTAGTAACATGGTCATGGCTCAGAGAGGAAACAGATTTCTGCAGCAGGAAGGGAATCAAGATCTTCAGGGGTGGTCCTGATGGGCAAGGGAAGGACAGAGAGCAAAACACAACAGAAAAATGATACAGCACACGTGTAAGTGACCTGATAATGGTAAAAGCACCACTCTAGGTGCACATTAGAGTCTACATGACTAAACACAACAGTGAAAGAAATCTTACCAGTGCCCCACTGAATGAGCAAAAGTCTTAATCAGAGTCTGAAATAACTACAAAAAACAGAGCAGTTGAAAGTGATGTGTTGGCATGTGTGAAATCTTGAATTGTTCCTTCATTTTCCACCCTCATCAGTCAGATTCCTTTTCTTCTGGTTTTGCTTGCCCTCTCTCCCCTTCCTGGTAGAATTCCTTTGTGGTCACAAATAATTAGTCAAGTTTCCTCACTATCAATTTCCTTATTATCTGATCTTCTTTTAATCTTGCAGCTGAGAAATGATAACATGGTAGGATATCATACGTGTAGGGCTTTTTCTTGTCATGGTTTGGGTGACTTGGGGTTTTTTATGGGCTTGTTTTTTTGTTTTGTTTTTTTTAAACAAGGCACACGCAGATTATCATATCTCACATTAGTTCTGCTCAGTCCAAACCAAAATATTCAGCACTAGATAGTGCCTGATCTGAACACTGATGCATACAACTGGCTTTTGATTCAGTGCCAGTGTAACTGAGGAGAACGAGCACCTCTCCAGAGATGTATATTTACATCATTAGCATCTAGACAAGCCAGCTGAGATCAGCTCACTCTTTCTCTAAATACTACGCTCTCTAGAAAGCAAGACCATAAAACCTGATGATTATTATGAAGATTAAGGACAATCAGCCCTTAATTAATGTGTTGGGGAGCAGGACGCAAGTTGAAAATCTGAAATATGAGAAAGCATATTCAAAATCTTTGTTCACAGACTGGCTGAACTGTGGTTTCAGCACACAGCAAAATTACAATCTTTTACAAACAGCTGTCTGCCAAATGACTCTCAGTAATGTCTACATTGACACTTTTTGTCTGGCCATATAGTCAGGTAATGCAGCTTAGACAGAATTGTGTGGAAAAATACATATTGTGTCTTGCAAGAAATCTGCTTCCATTTAGAAACACTGATAGCATCAAGGAAACTGAATTGACAAATCATTTTATTGACTCTTCAATGTAAAACTCAAATGAGAACTGAAAGTCTTAGAGCATTAGAGAAATAAATTCTGGTGGTTTTTTTACTGAAACATGGGACATTGTGGTAGCACCTCAAGCACAGGCGCTGAAGCTTCCCAAGATACATTATGAGTTTTACAGTCAGAACATGTGTAAGGGAGAACTGAAAGTCATCTCTTAAGCTGAAAACTCCTAACTAGAGGAAGTTCATTTCACTGCTTCTCTCTGCAGTGAACAAGGCATGTATCATTTTACACTCCACGTTACAAATTGGGGGCCGTAGAGAAATGGCGTGTGCAAGGGACTGGGTAGTGAAAATCCAACACATTTAGTTGGAGAACAGGTGGGCAGAAACTTGAGTCCATAGGCTTTGAAGAGTTCCATGCATGCTTATTTTATGCAGATAAATAATCTTGTTTACTTCATGAGTACCTCCTATAAAGCTCTGTAAATATGTGTGAGCAAGTAAAATGCCTTGTGCTGATCCTGCAGGGACTGTCTGCCCCTGCTGTAGGGCAAAGCTGCCTGCAAGCCTGTATCACTGCCTTTAAATCCTCTGTGTGTGTGTGCATTGTTATGTGACAGCACTGCATCCCTGTGAGCATTCCAAAGCATTTATCCACCTTTGAGAACACTGGAAGGCTGACCTAATGGTAAGCACACAGAAATGTGGAGAAATGAGCTGCTGAACTACAGGTTAAAAGATTTAATAAATGGGAATTTTCACAGTCAAGTTGCAATAAATATTGTGGGTCTTCAGTAACAGCAGGTTGAATCTTACTGTGGTGTGAAACCTAACTGCAGTGTACTTTAAAATATCATGAGGTACCATCAGCAGTAATTCTTGCTAAAGTTGCACTGGAGGAGGTGAATAAAGTTTAGTAATTGGGCCTTTACTCAAAATGTAAACATATGATTTAACAGATTGATGGAACAGATTATAGACATAAATAAACCTGGATCATGTTACTTTTTTAGAATATTAACTGAGGTTAACAAATGCTGCATGAAGAAAAAGAAATTGCCTGGGATTCCACTGTCAGCAGTTTAAAATGCATTCACTGCTAATCTCGTGACAAGCATACAACCAATCCCAGCTGCACCTGGGGCTCTCAATTTTGTTGGCACTGTGATTATTGGAAACTGAATTCCAGGCCCATCTCCCTGCTGCTGCCATGCCATAAAGGGGCAATTTATATATCAAACTTATAAAGCATTTGTCATCCTCTAGATGTTAAAGAATTTTAGCAAGTGATGTGAGTTTAGAATGTCAGGATGAATAAGGTATGAGCTTGGAAACAAATAAACTTTAAAATGCCTTCTAGCTTTTTGACTCCAAAGGACTTGAAGCAAGGAAACAACAACAATCACATCCTGTTTTGTCACTTAGTCATGTCAAGTGCCAGTAGCCATTACCATTCCTTCAGCCTTTCTGTCCATAGTCCCAGCTGTTCCCATCATTAATTAAGCCAAACATGCTGGCTCTATTTAGAAGTCCGTAGCTATAATTCACCTCTTAATACCTGTAATTAATCATACCTTCTGGAAATTCTTCTCTCCACTGGAAATGGCACTGGTAACCAGACTGCTTTTCGTTTTTGCTCTTGTCTCTTTCTATATCTGTTTGATTTGTTTTATGAGTAGCAATACTTCATGGATATGGGCTGAAAAGTAAAAGTAATTTTAAGTGTCAGGCAGAAGAACTTAATTCAAGGAATTGAATTTTCAAACATAACTAGTGATAGATTGCAAGGATTTTGTTGATGTTTTGTTGTTCTAAGTTTTAAAATGCTCCATAATATTTGGTTCATTTCTCTGTTTCACAGATAATGTTTTATCAAGAAAAGAGATCAAATAGTTTACAAAAGTATAATAACCAACTGTGTTTAGAATTGGTCATTATCTGTACAGCAAAGTGGGAAATTCTGAGGGACTAGTTTTTAAATTGACTGCCTGAGCCATGTGATCTAGCTAAGCCTCCAAAATATGAAAAGTATGCTTAATCTGGTAATGACTTTTTTGCTCTCTTACTACCAAGGCAACATAATCAGTGTTGATATCTGGAAAGTTTCTCTCTGAAATCCACTTAACTTTACTCTCAATAATATGCACAAATTCTCCCTGAAACCTCTGTAGCAAATGTTAAGGCTGAGATTTTTGAGTCCAGTAAAGCCCAGATGCCCAATGTCTACTGAAATCTAGCTCCAACAAATGAACTTTCACAAAAGGCCTAGCATAATAAGTTGTTTTCCAGTACTTTCAATTAAATACACATTTTGACTTGACTGTGGCTGTAGCTGCAATGACAGGAAGCTGTGATGTTTAAAATAGAACTCAATAATTTATTGCCAGCATTACATCTTCCTGACACCTTGGTGTTCCTCTTGTCCCCCACCCCTCATCTGCTGCAGCTCTTGAAAAGAGCCAGAAGGATCAATGCAGAGAGTGGCACCTCCAGCCTTGGGCCCACCTCCCTGCAACTGAGGTTATTAAGTTCTTCTCAAACTGCAGTGAACTTGGCAGGGGGCAGCTTTCCATGTTCAGCATCAGAATATCTCCTGTTGTACCACATTTCTATCTAGGCCTGCCGAGGGTTGGGGGTTTTGGGTTGGGATGGGGTTTTTGCAGTCAGCTTGGCAGTCAGGGTGTGTTATTGGTACTGCAGAGAAGGGATAACCACGGTTAGTCAGTGTTTGAACACCTCAGTCATGTCATTAACTCACCTCATTAACTTGCTTTCCTAGCTGGTATGGGGGAAAGGTTTCCCTTGTACTACTTATCCAGCCTCTGTTTTGGAGTTACTGTGTGGTGCTGGTGCTGTGATATTGATGCCTCTTACATCATAACTTATTCTTCCATTCCTAGTTTTTCTATGGTGAAAAACTAGGAATGGCAGAATAAGTTATGATTTTTCTATAGTTTTTTGAGGTTGGTTTCTTTTTTTTTTTTTTTCAGCCTCTGTTTTGGAGTTACTGTGTGGTGCTGGTGCTGTGATATTGATGCCTCTTACATCATAACTTATTCTTCCATTCCTAGTTTTTCTATGGTGAAAAAGTAGGAATGGCAGAATAAGTTATGATCTTTCTATAGTTTTTTGAGGTTGGTTTTTTGTTTTTTTTTCCTTAGTGATGCTGGCTTGCTCTCAGCTTCGTTGATGGCCTGTAATTAGCTGTAGGTTTATATGGACCTACAGTTAGCTTGGACTCAGCATCATAATTCAAAGTATTCTATCCTTAGCTCTCCTAATAACTTCTCATAAATGAGTTCATATATATGTCACTTAATAATTATACATCATATATATTGAGTAAACCTGGCAGTGTATACACTCACAGCTTCTTCTGGACTCTCCAATGAAAATAGCTTTATTCTGTGTAATTTTGGGGGTGTGGTTTGGAGGTTTTGAGTTGGGTTTTTGGTTTCGGTTATGTTTCAGTTTTGTTTGTTTGGCTTTTTTAAATGATCCTGCTAATCTGTTGTTGTTAAACCCAGATGATGCTGGTACACGTGACAGCCACTGAATGTTAGTGAAGCTATTTCTGTGTTCTTAAATTACTTTGTTTCAGTCCAACATCACTATTAGCTGATAGTTTTCCCACTTATGGTCACTGATGCAGAGAGTTAATGCAATACCTCCATATTTTCCCACTGCACTTGGGTCCCACTTGCAGGTACTTTCCACACATTTAATGGTGCCCAGTTCTAAGCTGAATGCTTATCTTCAACCCACCATTCAGGACAACTGTTTTGAATGGTAAAGCTTCCAGCATCAAAAGAAATCATGTGCATGTTTGTGTGTGGCCATCACTTGTTTGCTGTCTGGCAAACACATCCATATGCCATATTACATCAGTTTTTGTGTTTAAACACTCCACATAAAACTCCCACCTAACAATGGTCGAGATCTGTGGAGCTCCAGTCCATAGCTAAGGTCAGCACATCTCATAAGTGAAGAGTTACTCAGATTTTGTTTGGGCCCATCTCAAAAAAGTCCATACTAAGAGAAATTTTCCACCTTTTTTCTGCTGCCACTCCCTCATAGCATTTATAATGTTTGCTTACCTTGGGGCTCAGGAGGGAAGCAGTCTTTCCAGCCAAGCTGCTGTGTTAGCCTTTAATCAGTTGTTGGGAGGAGCCATAGTTAAAACTTTTACTTTTTTCCTAGATTGATGACTTCCTGGCTTTCCTTCTTTCTTTGTTTCTTGCTTACAATCCCAAAAGTGTGCTTTTGCATCCACTGAAAGGTGCAGAGGGCTTTGGAGGCCCATGTAGCAAAGATTAAGGACATTTCAGCAGATTTCAATTTAGGAGCTAAAGAGAATAGCAAAGGTTAATCAGGAGACTGCTTTAATCAAAAGTTTTCTTGTCTGTACTGATGAAAGTCTAAAACATATAAACTGATCAATAGCTTTAAAAGCCAGATGTATTCTCTTGCTTTGAAGCTTTTTCCAAAACAGCCCTTTCCAAAAGCACAGGATAACTTTGGAAACTGCAGACAAGCTTCTAGAGCTCCACCCAGTCTGTAGCAGATCTAGTACTTATTCTATCTTCTTTCTGTTTTGGGCATGCTAGAAGGAGATTAAGAGCCTAAAGAAGCTGCATTTCTGCAGAACTGTCAGCATAATTTTCCTGTGCTCCAACAAGGCATTTCTACTGCCTCTGAAACTGCCTCTCTTGGACCATGACACTGATTTAGCTCCAGCTGGTTTAGCATGACAGGCAAGACCACCTTATTGACAGATATTGGGGCTTACTATGAGAAAATACACACTCCATAAAATAAAGATGATGATCATAAACTTGGGGAAACAGCTGAGGGGGATAACAAAAGGCTTCAAAGTGAGTGGAAGAAAATGTCTTTTCCACTGGAATATATTTTCACTTTTTTACCAGAAATTACCAAACTCTTCCCAATCTGTAACCAGGGCAGCCACAACTCAAATCCATTGCCTGTACCATCCTCTCTGTCCCCTACATCCAGTGACAGCCAAAGGCAGTGAGGGACAGCTGCTATGGCCAGTCCTACAGAGCCACATTTGCTCAGCAGCTCTGCCTTCAGCTCCAGAAGTGCCCCCAGGACCTCTGCACTATGTTCCAGTATGTAACGTAGATAAGGCAGCAAATCATCACACTGCCTCATCTTCAAGTGAAGGCTTTTCCAGTTTAGGACTCTTGATTGCTTTGTCCCAAATGTTTGTTTCCCTTGTCCCTTTTTTCCTAACTCAAAAGTTGGAAACATTGTCAGGAATACATTCCTTCAGAAAAGGACAAGATAAGGTAATATACAGTGCCACTAAATCTAGTGACCTCCATAAACTTCCTATGAACACATGCAGTTTGCAGAAATGCTTTTTAATTCAGCTGATTGAAGAGCATGTAAACAGACAGATAATGCTCAAACTGTGTGTATACATGGGTGTAGATTTTAAGGATGGAAGAGAGAGCATAAAAAAATCTTAAACTATACAAGTATTTTGACTAGGCTTTACAAACTCCTTTCACTTTGGACTTTGGCCCAGAGTGTAACCATATTATGATTTCTTAGCATGAAACTACAGCTCTGATGGTTTAATTCTTCTGTGAATGACTAACACTCTACCAAAATCTTTGTTTAAACACAGAAGAATGCGTGACCTTCAAACAAATCATTTGTCAGTACATGAGAACCTGGCTAGGAACAGTGCAGGAAGCACATGGAGCTGGGCATTGTACCATGAACACCATCCCTTCCTTTTCTCCTGCCTCATGCCATCCTCAGGCCCTCTCTGATTGGTGTCACTGCAGGGAAGTACCTCCACCTTACTCTTTGTGAGAACAAAGGGCTTCACTACGTGTTTGCAAACCAGTTTACTTCTTGCAGCCTTCCAAAGTGGTTCACCAGGTGGTGCTTTTCTTGCCAAAAGGGAGGCTAAGCTCAGTTCTTGGGTTCCTGTTGACTTCCAGACTCACTGGGAACTGGATGCCCTTATCCAGAGTTCTGAGTAAAGCAAAAAGATGCATCCTTGGTTACTAAATATTTGTTATCTACCATCACCCTTCAGCTGCTCTTTGGTAAAATAGGTAGGTGGTTGTAATAGGTACTTGCTTGGGGGAATTCCAAACAGGAAAACAAACATTTCCATAGTTAGGTGAGTTCTTTCCCTGCTCACAAAAGCCTAGGTTTCAAATACACTGTTAGCATGAAGTTTGGATATTCATGTTGCTGCTTTCTGAACAGGAGTTAAATAGGCTTTGCACTACAGTGGGGAAGAGTGTCTGGTCTGGAGAGGGAGACAGATATATTGGAATTAACACCTACACAATTCAGAAAATGCATTTCTTCCAACCCATCAATAGCCTTGCACATTGGCAGCTTCTCTGTCAAAAAATTGGCTGTTACAGGGACAGCTACTGACAGCCAGCTCAATCCAGAGAGCTGCTGGATGAGAGGAGGTGGCATCCTCCTCACCCTGAGAATCTGCTGAAGCCCCAGATTTCAGATGACTGGGCATCAGCACTCTGCTTTGACTCCTCTATATGCAATGAGGTCCTCAGTTACCTTCCTGCAATGCTAATTAGCCAAATTCATATGCAGTGCTGCTGAGTGAAGCAGCTCCAGGTATTGGCTCTCTGGAGATGACTTTGCCCTCAGAAAATAGTCCAGATTTTAATCAGACTGTGTTAGTGAGTTAAAGCCACTCTGTAGCTTTAGGTGGCCATTGATAATGACGTTGGTGGAAGACTGTCCTAGCTGCTTGGGATCTTGCTCAATCTCACTTCTTCACCTGGTGGGCATCCACATGAAAAAACAGAGAACACTTACAATTTCGTGATCCTTCAACACCAGGCTACCTGGTTGTGAAATGCAGAGGATGGCAAAAGCTGCACTTGATAATAAGTATATTAACTATTAAATGCATACCCTGCAGCATGATGTTCTTTCCAATAAAACAGGCAGCAACAAAACCAGATTGCTCTGGATAGGGAGCATGCAACAGCCCAGACTGGATTTTGGCAGGATGAACATCACAAACAGTAACAGGCCCCCTCTTGTAAAAAAAAAAATACATTAAATTGTTAATGTCACTATATAATCAGAGCTTTGATCTTGATTCCAAGAAAAGAAACCTCAATCCAGCAGTTGAAATCTCTACAGCCAGCACAGGCATTTGGTATAATAATGGCACAGAATAAGCTCCATGGTGCTGTCTGCTGCTAGCACTCCCACTCTCCTTGGCCTAAACGTACCTACTTAATCTAAAAACCTAGGAAGTTTGAATTTTATTGATCACCAAAAATCCTTAGAGTTTTTAAATGAATTCATTCTAAAAACAGGTGAGAAGCCTCCATTCTCCAAGAAAGGATGTTCCATGGCAGATTCTAGCCATCACTTCCCTTGCTTCCCAAGCAAATCTGAAATGATTACAACAAAGTTTACTTTGGTATTAATTTCCTTAATGGATAGCACTTGTTCTTTCAGTGACATGTTACATGTCAAATCCTAAATGTTCCAAATCTTACCTTTATGAAAACAAATTAATTCTATTGCTACTTCTTGTGTGAGAGCATGTAGAATCTGGAGGTTCTCTGGCCATCCTCCAGACAGGTAAAAAAAGGCTTCCAGGACTGTACTTTTACGGTATGAGGGGTTTTGTTAAACCGCCTGTGCAGAACTCAGCTGGTAAATGCAAGCTGAGTTACAAGGGTAACTGAGTGACAGCAATGCAAGGAAATATTCAACAAGTTGAGGCATTGAAAATGACTGGGATTACAGCAAAAGTTAAGTACTGTGTGTCTTCAGTATTCAGGCCTTAAGTAACAGCTTTGCTTTTGCTGTAAAGGATTCCTTGCATAGCTCCTATTTTAGTTCCTGAGCATTCTGAAATATATTTGTATCTCAAGTCTGGTTTGTGGTGTATTTCAGAAAAAGGACTGCATCAAGGGAGATCTAAAAAAGCACAAAATCAGGCCACTGCTTATGTTTATTATGTGAGAGGTAATTTGAGCATTTCTTCGCTGGAATTCACCCTCATTAGTGATGCTTTCCCAAATTATTTTGGCTGCTTTAGCTGTCTCTTTAACAGAAGATGTGTCTAATTTACTTGCCCTGCACTCACATCTGTTTCATTCTTATCAGCAAATATCTATTCATTGGTCCTATCTAACTCTTTTACATCTATCTGCATTAAAATGTGTGTCACTCACTAACTCAGGGTTTGTACATAAATTAACGCCTCCTGTATGTCCTGTAGCAGTGTTATTCTTTCTGCTTATTGCATCACCTAAAAATAAAATTACATTTCATTTATAGCAGATATCTAATTCATATCCCTTAACTATTTCTTCATTCAATCAGTCAATTTTTGCAATTAGATTGTGTTTGAAGTCCTGTGAGTTTGACAGAGTATTTGTATTCTGAACATTCTGTTTCCAAACTTGACAGGTGTGGGGGGCTTTCTGTTTGGGTTTTTCTGTTTGTTCTTTGTGCAAGAAATAAAAGGTTTCTGACTATTTTGTAATAACTTTGAGAATTATTTAGATAGAAAACTCACAGGTCTACAAACCTGGACTGTATTAGCCTTAACCCTGTAATGAAAGTCCAGCATCTAGAAGACAGTTCAATATTTAAATATTAATTTTTAGTAAGCTACTTGTTGTTATTTTCTGTCCTAGAAATCTACTTGAGAGATAATATTTGAGCAGTTCTTCTAACTACTCTGTAATCATGATGATTTTTTACTTCTTGAGTACTAAAATATTCTCTATGTAGGAATGTTCATATTTGCTTTTCACACAATTTAAAAATCTTCCCACACATTTCTTTTATTACAAGAAATATAATTTCTGGTAATAAAATAAGATGTTCATGGCAAAGCACTATATTATACAGAGAACACACTATTGCAAAAATTAAAGGTAACCTTGATCATCTAAATTAGGTCTTGAAAATTAATGCTGATCTATAATCTTCGCCCAGGAGAAATGTAATAAGTCTTCACAAACAGTTGCATCAGATTTCTAGCATTTTATCTAAGTATGTAACTCTACCCCAGCTGAATGACTAAATACTTAGCACTCGATTATGGGTTTGTAATGGAGAGCATTTAATTTGTTTCAGTTACCTGTACAAATAATTCTAATCTACAGATCACTTGCCCTGGTTTGAATAATGTTCATATTTAACACAGCAAAATGCATGCGTCTAAACTTGGCTTGCAGTGTTGAAACAGCTTGTTTAGACAGACAGATATTTGATGGATATTTAGTATCTCAGATATATTTATCACACTAATTCTGTTTATAATACTAATTCTATTTAGTCAAATGTGCACTTTTTCCAGCATGTACACAGAATATTAGTATCATGTCTGAGCAAACCACCTGTAATTGGTTCCTGTCACAACTGACGTAAAAGCAACAGGAAAGAAATTAACTCTCGTAATTCTTTGATAGTTGATGTTCTATTGTTTGACACAAGAAAAAAAGGAAATAATTTATTACTATTATAATCTTATTTCTGTAGCATAGAAATTGCCTCAGAGTTACATAACCATGTCCTTTGCACACTTAGGTGCCCTTTGTAAATCATCTCAGGGGAATCCACTAAGCCACTACTGGCAGTCAGAGGTGGGAATTTTACGTAGCTTTTTCCAAAAGTGCCCCTGTTTCATGGTCAGTTCCTGGCAGCAGTGTCATGTAAACATCCTCCACGTGTTTTAGACCTCCTTCTCCATAAAATATTGTCCCAGCAGTCTTCTGTGGCACTGCTGTGGATGGAGAGGCTTGGAGAATGCTTTACATTTATTAGAGTAAAATCTCTAGTCTCTTTTGCCTCCCTGTGAAGTCAGAGTCCACCTCCAGGACCAGCAGTAAGTATAGTAGGATATCTTATTTCTTTCTGTTATTCTTGCTGAGCAGACAGTATGTTACCAGACAATGAAATGGTGAAACATAAAAAACTTCTACAGAATTCTTAAGAAAGTTGCAGATGCAGAACGAGTAATTGAGTTTGCTCCAAAATTCTAAACTCTAAGGTCGTAGGTGTAAACCCAAGGAAGAAAAATTGGTGTACTTTATAAATTAAGAGTTACAAGAAATCAGTTAGCTTGTCCTGTCCCACAGATTGTGAAATATCAGGGAGAGCAAAGAGAGAGAAGTAATCCTTCAGTTCATAAAGAAAAGCAATAAACATGGAAATATAGGCTCATACTTTTAGATTAAAATTTGTTGTAGGCATAAAATACTCTTCAAAGAAATTGGTTCTCGAGTGGGAAACATGCTATCAGATGTAATATTAATATATGGGACCATGTCTTGTATGAATTCAAAAGTGCTGTAACTTTTACAACGTCTTCACTTGGGAGGGCTGGCTGCTAAAGCTCAAAGCAGAGCTTGATGAATTGAAAGCATGTTGAACCCTAAATGCACTTAGCAGCTCAAGGCTGGCTCCCAGTATGTGCCTTTTACTTTGCAAACATGGAGCTTGATAAATAAAGACATGCTGGATGATTAAAAAAAAAAGAGTAGGTACATATGGAATAAGAGAAGAATAGAAGAATATAGCTGGATTAGGTGTACTGTGTTTGAGCAGCACTGAATGAGGGGAGCTTGATAAGTAAAGACCTGCTGGATGATGAAGAAAAAAAAAAAAAAAAGAGTAAGCACGTATGGAATAAGGAAAAATAGAAGAATATAGCTGGATTAGGTGTACTGTGTTTGAGCAGCACTGAATGAGAGAAATATGCTGTCAGTGTGCTCATCACCAGCCTTTAATGGCACACCATGACTATTTTCCCATCATTCATGTATAGAGTGTTAATGGCATGTGCTCAGAAGCAGCTCCAAAAGAAACGAGCAAACTACTTCCTCTTGAACTGATCTCCAGGGCTGCTTTAGACATTAAACAGTTTAGCAGTAATGTTGAAGTGGTGGAGCAGAAGGTTACATAGGTGTCCAAATGGATTCATCAAACACCTCAATTTAAAAAGGTTTATTATGAATTGGTTATACTCTGATGAAGCAGGGAATGTTTTTAAGTGTGCATAAAAATTATACAAAATTTTTTTTTTCTTATTTTTTTTGTTAGATTAAGAAATGTGTTATATAATTAAAAATTTAATTTGCCAGTGATGCACCATCTGTAGCTAAAATCAAGCAAAGGTAAGGGCTACCACCTCAAGTCAGATACCAGATCTAGGGGTGGCAATATCATCCCAAAACCAACTTTTGGAGGGAAAGGGTTCAGGGAGCAGAAGAGGCAGTCTTCACAAATGCACTTCTACAAAATGCAGCATTTGATGTCATGTAAGGTCTGGTCTTGGATAAACTGAGTTATGCAATTAAATCAGACTGGCAGGTTGCATATGCACATGAAGTATCAGGTTGCATGACAAGCTGTGTGAAAACAGCATCAGACTGGGTCCTGAATTGCTGGAAAAGAAAGGCTGTTTTACATCACAGCAGGTTAAAGCTTTAGCTGGGCTTCTGGAGCATCATTAGCATAATCTGATTACTATCCAGGCAGGTGATGGTTGCTCCTGGATAAGCCTAAAGGAAATGAATACTGAAAGCATAAAGGAGTGCTTGGTGGCAGGGGAGAGGAATTCTGAAGTTATTTGGGATTGAATGAATACTACAAAATAATCAATGCTGATAAATTTTAAGAAGTGTCCTGCCTGTTTAGATTTCTTAAGGTTTTAAGTACTGCTTAACCTCTCACTCTATCACTCTATCAAACTTGTTCTTCCCTTATGATTTCTTACTTGGTCCACGAGACATATTTGAGGGAGGTGCTGAGGTGGGAGGAGCACTGTGTTGGGTTTGTTTGGTTTGAAGTTTTTTTAGTTTTTCTGATTATTATGTTCTCTCACATCATTTGAGATATTCTCATTATTCCCTCTAACTAACTCTGTTAAGCTCTCATTTTGACACTAATATCTCATTCCATTTTGACACTCATTCTCATTCCAGTGTTAAAGTATGACTATTAAATTCTTTCAAAGTAAAGCTATGAGTTATGCTCCTTCCTTCTAAAGGAAATTATGATTTACTGGCAGAGAGCCAGGGTGAGACTGTCAAACTCCTATACTGTGCTTCCAGCCGTGCTTCTCTCCTGGTGTGTAACTTACTGGGATTTTCTTGTGCTTCTAACTTCAAGCTCCAAACTTAGGCATTGCAATCCTTATCTTAATTCTTGCAAGCATAGACTAATTATTTGCATTCATTTACAAGCCTCGTTCCTCAGACCAGTAGAAAATATATTGCTAATTAATTGTGTTTAACTGAAACACTAAATGGGCTTTTAGGTCCATACAGGAAAACTAATAAAAACCAAAGATGTGAAATTTTTTTCCTACCAGATACTTTAAATGGCTTCTAGGTTTTGTATTTCTCATCACTGGTTTTAAGTCATTTTTAGTCCCTCTGCATAGGGTTTAAGTAGCACCAGGAATGACAGTGTGCCATTCTTTTTTTATGTCATCATTTCTAATACAGTTAATGTTAAATTGAAAAAGTTAATGTTCAGAACATGATCCTTTAGACACCATTGAAAGACCGTTCTAGAAGAATATTTTTCCTTTATGTCCTTGTCAGTTAAGGATCAGTTTCCCATTCTGATTAAGGTGAAAAGACAACATCTCTGAGGTTTTATGCAGGTTGAAGGGCCTGTCTGCTCGCAGCTATGACTTTGCAAGGGCACCCCTTTCCATGTACCTAATAAATGTGACACGTATAGGGAACCTCAACTTCCTGCATGTAAGCTGCAGTAAAAACCACAGATTTCCAGATAAAAACTAATCCTGCACGAAAACCCTCATACAACTGCATGAATCTGCAATAACTGCATGTGAGGAGTCTGGAGGCTTCCACTGAGAATGGGACCAATATGCCAAAGCATTTATTCTCTCAAAAAAGATTCTCTCCAGGGCCTGAAGATTCCTGGGAAGCACAAAAGTATCACTGGCCAGATCATCTCACACCTGTAGATATTCATGGGGATCTCCATGTATGTCACACTTGAATTTTAAGACTGTTAGAGAGTTTGTCACTGCTGAGGTAATTCTCTATTGTTAAAGGAACTTCTTAGACTTTTCCCCATAGGTGTACCAGTGAGAGAAATCTGGATCTGGAATTTTAATCTACTCAAAGCCTGAATGTGGGCAGAGTGGCTTGTGAATGACAAAGAGCTAGAACTGCTTTCCAAGAGCTTCAGGGACAGCACTATACAGCCTGGAAATTGCTGAAACTGAGGATAAAAAAAATTCTCATAACCTGTGTCTCTTGGAAAATTGGTTAAGTATGTCAGAAGAGATTCTTTAATGTTCTCAAATGTTTCCTTTCAGGCATTCTTCCAGGCCAGCAATGGCTTTTGAATTTTCCCTAAAATACTACTTCAGTGCATTGGCCATCCACCTGTGCAAAGGGGAAGGGAGCAGAAAGCTTTTTGACACTGCCAATTCCTTTAGGCACCTGACTCAAGTGACACTTGTATATTGCAGATTAGTTTCCATTTTCCATTTCAGGTCAAACCTTTTATTTTCTTCTATTAAAGCACTGAACATATAATTATGAGCATTTTCTACCTCTTTCATTTTGCCTGAAACTGATCCTGACCCTTTGATTTTAATTACCCTGAGATGATCTTGAGTTACATTTTAAAACCCTCTGTGAAGCAGACCCATGCTGAGCATCTTAACTGTATTTTTCAATGTGAGGACTCCTGCTGTCCAGTCTTCAGCTATATTTGAACTGCATCCCAAAATCGAGGTTTGTAGTTAACACACACCCACACTTACACCTCCCACCCCACCAAGCCTTTCTCTAGAGCAGTACCTCCAATCAATCAGAACCCAGTTCTAGTTCAGATGTGGAGTAGCTGGTGGAGTTACCCCTTCAGTCCTCTCAGGAGAGAATTAAGGGCAAGGCCGTGCATCTGGTTAGGAACATTAGTTGTTCACTTTGTGCCTTTCTTTTATTCTGACTTTTAAAAGTGTACCCACCAGTATAAACAGATGGGGCTCAAAAGAGCAATTACATTAGCAGAATTTCAAAACTCATGGCTCTTTATGACTGTGTCTGTCTTGTCTTGGCCAAGGAAAATCATTATTATAATTCCGTCTGTATAAAAGATGCTTACCACCTCCTCAACAATTTGTTCACTGTTATCTCTATTGGTATGCAATCCTATACCCTTCTCTGATTTCTTATCACTGGTTGCTAACTCTGAGGGAAACAGCAAGAAGCAGGACTAACAAGAGAGTTAAATTAGCCCATTTTCACACTTCACCTCCAGTAAATCTGCACGTGAATAAAAGTCTTTAGTAACCAGAAGAGATAATAGAAGAAAAACTATAGCTCACGAGAAGCAAATCTCTGGCTGACTCCTCAGATGAAGGACTTTGCAGGTGTTCCCTGCAATGCTGTTCTGAGTCCATATCCTCTCATTGGAGACCTAATACTACTCAATCCATATAGTTTTGGCATAATTATTGGCTTAACCTTAAACCGTCCTCTCTCACAAAAAAGAAAGCACCTTGCCTCTGCACAGATGAGGTGTCAACTCTCCACAGCAAAGCACTACTCCTGTTACTGCAAGGAGAAACCTCATGCAGACAGTGGAATTAAGCTGGTCTAAAAATACATCCAGCATCTTCTCTTTAACAGAGAATGACAGATCACTGCTGGGATTAAAAATGCAGCTTTACTGCCTGAAAGGATTTTTCTTATTCCTTTGTTTCGTTCTGTGTTCAAAAATTCGCCTGGAAAACTCCAAGCTTAGAGTTGATTGTACAAATAAACGTTCTGAATAAGGAAATAGAAGAAAATATCATCATTAATTTTATCTAACATGAGGAATCCTAAAACAAGCCATCTACTCCCACAAGAGATATCACACTCTGGAAAGAACATGGTAATTTATTCTTGACAACACAAAGCACAATGCATGTATTTTCCAGATTTATACCAGGTAAATCATGAGCCTGTCTTTTACTTTCAACTTATTGATCATTAAAATCATGTGGTAAACCCCCAGCCTTCTAATAAAAAACAGCCTGATCATAAGAGAAGTGTCAATCATTGGAGACAGTCTATGAACAGGCTGAGTGCTGTGTACCTAATTAGGTTTGGCTGAGCTAACTGCACTCTGAGCATATCTTTCCCTGCTTCAGCTACAAAACCATCCTCAGGGCACAGCTAGTTTCCTATTCCCACTGTGCTGCCTTAATCTAGTAAACTTCCATCTCTAACTTCAATAAATACTTTATTTTCTTAATAGCAAGATGCTTGCTTCATTCCTCTGCAAGATTACTCACCCTGATTCCATCTCTGCATTAAATGTTTTTAGATTTGGGCATATCTGTGAAGACAGATACACAGATATAGACTAGATAGAGAGAGAGAGGGGGATATATATGTGTATATATATATATGTAGGATCATATCATATGAACATAAGCAAAAGAAGGTAAAGCAGAGAGGCAATGCAGCAAGGCAGACAGTACATAATTTCTGGAATAGCAATGCTGCACTTTTCTGCAACAGCTTCTGGCAGTTGGAAGCAATCAAACACAAACACCTTGCTCCTTACAACCAAATCAGAAATTTTCTGTGATGGCTTCAAGGAACTAAAAACTAAAACAGTTTTCATGAAGGAGTGAGAGGGAAGGAAAGCTTTTTTCCTGTGCAAAGATTTCTATGTGAAAGCAAGCCATGACTCTTAATGATAGCTGAGCATTACTGCTTCATTGTAGATGTTAGGCTTATCTTTTATATTTTTCTCTGTCTTTTTCATCCAAAAAAAAATCTCTATTGAAACTGAACCTTGAGAACTAAAACTAACGTTGAGGTTTATTTCAGAGCTGACTGAAGCGAGCATATTGATTTTCATAGGGTTTGTATCAGCTTCTTGGTATACTACATTTCTCATTCAGCCACGTAATATTTGGGATAATATTTCTCTGCATACCAGAAGGTCCTAAATGTTCCTATCAGAGAAGAAAACACTGTCATCCTGGTCCACACTGAATTGAGTGTGTATGAAGCCTTTACTTAAAAAAGGAGATTTGTTATGTTGTTTTGGTGGTTGTTATGGTGTCACATACCTGGCATAAATCAAAGTGCTGGTTTGGTTTGGTTGGGTTTTTTTTAATGTGTACGCAGCGTACCTAGAGAAATGGCACGGCTTTCAAAATGCCTGGATTCTAGCATCTAGGATTTCTCTGGAAATGGCAGAATTTGCTAAATATCTAATTTAGTAGTTTCCCAGCTGAAAACATTCATCATGCCCCTTCTCCTACCCCACCACTCACACACACCAGCCTGATGTCATGGCACGTTCCACCTCCCATAACAAATTCGGTGTACGGTCACAGCCAATCTTTCAGTAATGACTGTGGCATGCAAAGGACATGATTCAGCAAGACTGAAGCGCTCACTAATAGCACATTTACATTCCTATTGATTTGAAAGGAGCTACTAAGCAACTGAGTGAGGTAAATACTTACTTGCCTGTGTAAAGCCAGCAAAATGCTTTAAACTCTTGAATCAGAGCCTGGTAAAGGGTAAGTACCAGTGTTCCTTTGTAAACTTGCTTGATCAACGTTTTCAGGGAAAAAAATTAAACCAAGTGGACTTCCTTAGGGCTCATTAGGAGTCTGCTGAAAATGGTTGTTTCAGGGTAATAGAAACCTTTAGAAATCTTTTTTCCTCTTGGAACTTCACCAGCCACAAGCACAATGGGGGGCGGAGGGAGGAAAGTCTTACATCCCATTGTCTCCACAGGACTCCCTGTTCCCTACTGAACACCAGAGTCAATTTTTCCGAACAGCTTTGTCTTTCTGCCAAAGATTATGGACATGTTTGGAGTGTGTGGGTAAAGATTAAAACCTTGTCACTCACATATGGCTCGCTTGCTTTTTAGGTATTTCAGTAATCATACCTTCCCTGTAGTTTATGGATGCTTTGCAGTACTTAAGACTAAATTGTACTAAATCCTAGATTCAAACATCTCAACAAAGTAGTAGAGCTGTAGGTATCAAAATCGTGTACATCAATTTATATATATATATTTTAAAAAGTCAGTGTTTCTTAAAAAGCTCTATCTGTCAGCTTTTTTGTTTTCTGGGAGGCTTCTGGTGTGTAGTTATGCTCCTCCTAGAACGTGACAAAGTGAAACAAAAGCAAAATAATTTCTGCCTCCTTTCTGAACTTAACAACATGATTTTTTCCAAAAACAGAAGAGAGTTCAAGACCATAAAAATATTTTTGCTAAATTTTAATCCCCTGAAAATAAGGTCAGGCTAAAGCAAACAAAGTCCATTGAGGAGAAGTTGTTTTTAATAAGGCATTAACTTCAGTGGTGCTGTGAAAGTCTGCTCTGGTGTAGGTCCACTATGCAAATGTCAAATAGGAATATGTTCTCAAGATCTCTTTCTGCACGGTAATTGAAGGACAAAATTTAATTCTGGGAAGATTATTCCTCACCAGTATCTCAGGCCCAAATGCATACCTATAGCATGTCCTCCGTGTCACCAGGGCTTGGCTGGCTGAGAGAGACACTGTGATAGCAGTCAGTGGTGAGAGACTTCAAGGGCCTGCAGTGAGAAGAGTGACTAGACAGTGAGGAGAAATAGTTACCTGAAGTCTCATATTTGAGCCCTTATAGACAACAGATTTTTCTTATTCATCCTTCTGTGCCTGTCACTCTTCAGTTACAATTCCACCTTGGCAAGCACTGCCACAGAGGAGCCAGCAGCACTAGTTTAGGTACTGTGTTTCCTGACCTTCAAACAACCTTGCACTTGGCCTTGCTGAGCCTCATGAAGTTCACATGGGCCAAGCTCTCCAGCCTGTCCAGGTCCCTCTGGATGGCATCTCTTCCCTCCAATGTGCCAAGCACAGCACACAGCTCAGTGCTGTTGGAAAATTTGCTGGGAGTGCGCCCAACCCCACTGTCTGTGTCACTGAAAGTGCCAATTCCAACATCAGCCCCTGAGGAACATCACTCATCTCTGGTCTCCACTAGGACATTGAGCTGTTGGCTCTGAGTGTGACCATCTAACCAATCCATTACCCACCAAGTATCCATCTGCCAAATCTGCCAAATCCATGTCTTCCCACTTCAGGGACAAGGACATCACTGTGAGGGGCAGTGTCAAGTGCTTTGCACAGCTCCAGGCAGATGATGTCAGTCGCTCTTCTCTTATCCATCACCAACTAACCCCATGCCAGCAGGCCAACACATTCATCAGGCACGACTTGCCCTTAGTGAAGCCATGCCCTCAGGCTGTCATCACTCTCCTCCTTATTTTCCATATGCCTCAGCATAGTTCCCAGGAGAATCCACTCCATGATCTTGCCAGGCACTCAGGTGAGACTGACAGGTAGATAATGCTCTTTTGAAGAATACACTGTCAGAGGAGGACATGGAAATACTGCCCCCAGAAGAAACAGAACTGCTGGCCTGGCTTCCTACAACTGGAAGCCAAAATGTCCCTTTGGGGCCTCCACCCAGGTGAGACCATACACTTAAGTCATGTTAGGAAAAAGGAGGCTGGTTGCTTTTGCAGATTCTTCAAAATACAAACTGCCTTATAAAGAATCATCTCATGGTTAGTGGTAGTACAAGAAGGATGGCTGGACTGGAGGATGTCAAAGGCCTCTTCAGACTGATGATTCTATGATTCTATCACTTCTGGGAAGCTTTCTGTGGCAATTTTCACTGTATCTGTCACACTTCAGGAAAGCAGATTTTCTGAGGACAAGAGAGCAGAGTTGTGTGTTTCTTTAGACAGCATTATAACCTGTAATCCAAGGTGGCTGGGTGACTTCACTGGTGGCTCCAGCCAAAGGGCTAAGCACAAGCCATACCAAGACAGAAAGCTCTGGCGTATGTCAGGAAGACACAACAGTTGTGGTGCCATGAATAGACAGAGATGTTTGGGGGGCAATTCCATCTGCCTCGGCCAAGCTCTTGAAGTCCTGTTCTTTCCTCCTCACTCAGCTTTCTCAATGAACACTGATTGGGTTATATTAAAACTAAGAGTGGACTTACACAGTCCTTAACAAAGGACTCTGTCCTTTGGCGTCATGAAATCACTGATTTTTGAAACAAATGCAGTTTCTGTGTTGTTTTGCTGTACAATCCAAGTGGCATTAAAAAATGGAAAGTGTTGCAGTAATATTGATCCACCAAACCCTCCCCTAAAAATATCACTTTTTTCCTATGTTTTAGATTACAGTTAAACTACCAGCAATAACCTCTGAAAAACTGTCTATTGCTGCTTGGCTGTTCACAGTAACTGGGGCTTGTACACTGCAAACCTCTCAGCACTCAACAGTCAAAGGTTTTGTGCAGCAATTTGAAATGTCCTCTTGTGAAAACAGCAGCTCTGGTTTTATAACTAGAGCACTACCATAATATTGTTTTTACTAGCTCAAGGTTCAATTTCAATACAATAATAAATAACAAAACTCTCTTCAAACAGCTCCTTAAAAATACAGTAGTTTAAAAAAGAAACTGCATAGACAGCAACTCTTCCTGTTTAGGGAAATGACTAAAGGCCATGCAGTCTCTCCCTCCTGTAAAGGAGGAAGAGGAGAAAGAGAGAAGTGACAAGAATCAGACACTGCTGTCCTGAATGATGGAGCTGGCACTCAACATCGTGTAAGTGGCCTGATCTGATCTGTAGTGTGTGCATACTGCTCTCAAGAAGGGGATCCTGCAGGACTTGCAGGCACTGGCAGTTCATCTTCTGATTCACTGTTTTTAGAAGCTGCATACCCAATCTATTCTTCATCTAATTGGTGATAGCTGTGATATTGTTAATGTCTTCTGAGACAATGAGGCCAAAATTTGTATACTGCTCTGAGAGTAAGAAAAGCACATTACCTTAAAGCCAAAGCCCCTTGGAAAAACAGGAACAAATTCTGGTCATTCTTGCACTGTGAATTTGACACATCCCGTAATATAAATAATGTTATCCCAGAATCACACTGTCCAGAGCAGTGCTTTTCTGTCATCCGAGACAAACTTGAGTAAAACTCTGTGAGCTGATTTTGGGTTGAGAATTGCCTGGAACCTGGCAATGAGCCAGACCAACTTAGGTTCATGTGAGCTGGAGAGCCCCAAGCAGTCTCTCTTCAAGTACCTGGCTTAACTAAAATATTCTCATTTCAAGCTTCCTTGCAAATCATTAGTAAGTATTGACTTTAGTTTTAGTTTCTGTTTATCTTTAAGAAGCAATGTCTTGAAGCTTCAGGGTACCAATTCCTTCTTTCCATTATGTGTATTGATTTGCCAAAGGATATTATGTGGTGCTTTGGAACCTCATTCTCAGAATTTTAGTAAACTGAAAATCTGACAGATTATAGGACTTCAAACTTCAGACTGCACTTGCAATTAATCCAGTGAATTTCTCTCATATATCTAACAATTAACAGAAAACTAATTTGAAAATGTAAATGACATTATAATGCTTACCCTGCTACATTTATACTAAACTGCCTGCAAAAAATACAAAATGGTGATTCTCTGAAGGAAATGCTGTTCCAAGTAAGGTTGTGAGTCTATGAACTGTTTGAAGGTACTGGATGTAAGTAACTACACAAGAGGCCTGACAGCCAAAAGCTGCTGTGAGATTGCTTTCAGTGAGAGCCACCCCCCACTCGCTTTAATGGATAACAGGGTCAAGCACTTTCATGGGTGATTTTTTTTTCATTCTGAGAAGTAACTAGCTAACCTCAGCAGGAGAGAAAAACTCTTCAAAATCTTAATACATTTAAAGAAAGCCACCTGTTGGAAGCAGTTCAATGAGCAGACAGTTGTTGAGAGATGGCACCATGGTTAAATGAAAAAATAAATATCAGTTCACTCACAAGTCCTTTAATTTTGCCTCTATCTGTCCAAAAGGCAGTATTATTTGGGGTTTTTTTCAATTAATATTTAGCCTTGAATTACATCACTGCATGCTTGTGGTGCATTTTGGTATACATTCAATAATGTAAATCTGTTATAGAGAACTAACTGCATTTGCTGTTGAACATTTTATTTTGAACATTTTTGGGATGCTCTCCTTAACTAAGAAAAGGCATTGTCGTGGTTTTGGTACTCGTGTTTTTCTTGGAGAAGTGCACAATAATTTCATTAGAGCTACTGTAGAAGATCATTAGGAGCTTACCCTTTGTGTATATGGGAATGATTTTTTATTTGTATTTATGAAGAAAGATATAAGAAATACAAAGCAAGGTTACCTGAAAGGAGTGGAAAGACACTAAACGTGTGAGTGAAATCAAGCATTTTCAAATGTAACTTTTTCTTTCTTTTTTTTCTTTTCAATTTTAGTGTGGACAAAACTGGCATTGAGTTTTGTGTCTGAGTGATTTTCTTTCCCTGAGCTTGTGAGTTCATTTTCTCGCATGACATATCCATGGGTGGACAGACTGCATGTCAGTCCAACACCTCAGCAAAGTTAGTACAGCCCAGTCATTGCAGAAATGCTTTATTTTCTCTCTGCTTGCTTATTGGCATTGCCAGCCTTGAGTCTCCTCAGGGCTCTCAAAGCTCTAAAACATGGCAAATGCATCACCTGATGGGTCAGCAAAGACACATGACCACAACCCCTCTGTCACGAGTAGTCTCCTTAGTCCCATGCTTGAGAAAATGCTTCAAAACTTCTCTTCCCTTCCAAGCAATAACAGGAAGTATTCACCACTGTGAGAGTCTATTCTGCTGCTGCTGTACTTGCTCTCAGAGGAGTTTGCTGGTTTACAGAAGGAGGTATCAAGTGAGCTTGCTAAATCATGCAGATTAGAAAAAGTTATGTAACAGGCCTCTCCATTTCCCTGTTCTCTTCCCAGTTCTACTGTCCCACATCCCCATGGTCTGTCTCTCCCTGTAATTCCACTGATACTCATCTCTGGTTTTTACATTTCTTGTCATTTAGACCATATTTAGCTGTCTCCATGATTGATCTTGTTGTGTATCAGCTAAAGTTTATTCCCTTCTTCATAGCTCTTTATGCTTAAATGTACACTCCTTCTTGCATCATTGAAACCAAAAGTTGTCATCCAACTGTGCAAAGAATCAGGGCAGCAACGTGGAACATAAAGCTGCAACACCTAAAAGCACTGTCAAGTGGTTGTGCTTAAAGGTTTGGAAACTGGGGCAGCACTCTTCCTGCTGCCTCTTTATTTATTTTCTCTAGAAATCATGAAATACAGGTGTAAAAATTACAAATGTGAATGATAGGGGAAAATTATCAAAATTTAGGTGGATACCAGCATTTAAAATCAAAGGTCATGTAGTTTTAACAGTACCCTAAAGGCCAGCAGCCTACTGGTCCCTTCCGTTCCCAGTTCTGAATTACCAGGCACAGAAGGATAAACACAGCTGACCTTATTCTTTCCCTAAACTGGGCCAGCCTTTGATAATTTTGATTTTGAGAACCTTCCTCTTGATTTTAGATTTTGTTACTGGTAGAGTTTATTTAAAGAAAAACAAACAAAACACTCATTTCATAATTTGCTTTATTTCTGCAAATACCTCTGTTTTCCCTGCCACTGCATGTTCTTGTCCCACCTGTTCTCTGTAGGTGTCTCTGAGGTTTTGGATCTGTGCTAAAGATGGGATGAGGCTGTATGACATCCAGTCAAGTTCATATTGGCTTCCCTTTCCACTGCCAAAATTTCACAGATGAGCAATGGCCCAGAGGTGCCCCAAACAGGCAGCCAGCACCTTAAGGATGTCTTGGCTTCCTGATTCTTCCTGCTGATAATGGCAGAATTGCAGGAGCTCAAAATTTGTCATTTCCACTTCCATGTGTAACAGAGGTGAAAGAAATGGGGAACTTCACCCCAGCTGCCTACTAAAATCCAGCTTTAGAAGAGCTATGCTTCCATTACTCAGCTAAGACTAGGTCATATATAAAAAATGCCAATTCACCAAATTGGTTAAAATTTGACAGGGACTGGCAATAAAAAGATGCTGACCTTTGATTTCTTATTTTAAGCTCCTCATTGATTTTTTCAAATAATGTCAGGGCCAGTCTCATTAATTTTTTTTTTCCATCATGTTTGAGAAGAGGGTGTAAAACAAATTCCTCAGCTTGTAAAGAGATTACATTAAAGCCAATATTTTCTCTTTGGTCAGGTGAGTCAGTTTTGGAATCAGTCATTTGCTTTTATAAGTGCAAGCCTTTAGAGGAATTTCTACCCCACCCAGGCAGCTAGCACAGCTTTGTTTAATGTTTTGAACCCTGCCTGGCTCCAACAGATAATATCCATATTTATTGATACAGAGGTCTTGTGCGAACATGACCAGAAATTCTTTGTGCTCTGCAATCTCACCCCACTCGTGCTGCAGGAAGCAGCTGACTGGCCTTTCCCACCCACCACATCCTTTGGAATGAAGATGATATCTCCCCACAACCACTGCCTACAGACAAGATGCCACAAGCAAACAGGTGTTTTCAGCAGGCAGGCAGGCAGGAAGGGAGAAAAAATAAATAAACCTCAGTCTGCAAGAGAGGAAGAAGGCTGTGACACAATTTTTAATATCCTCCACGTCAAATTTTATCCCAGACCTGCAACCAGCAAATCCTGCCTGTCTCAGATCCAATGAAAGGGCTTATGAATGCTTTAGAGAGCAGGACTAGACAGTTATGTTTAAAATAAATAATAACAAAACAAAGGGAGAGTCATTTAACAAAGTCAAGTTTGCCAGCAAGCTTTCCTGTGGATAAGTATACCAGTGTTTGCTAGCCTTGCAAAATTAGCCAAAGGTTATATTGGCTGTTTCCCAAATTGCAGACAAACCTTTGAGTGCACCAAAGACTTCAGTTGCTCCTGCAGCATCACACCCTTCTGCTTATGTCCTTTAATATTTACGTAACCTTAAGTCTAGAGCCAATGAAATAGGGTTTATATTTTTTCTAAAAATGTCAGCCCATGTTTAAAAACAAAACAAAAAGCCCAGCCCTTCCCCACAAAGAGACCAATTCAAAAACTTCTAAAACAAAGACCTTTAAAACCTATATGTCGTTTTGGCATGTTAAAAAATAACAAATAAAAAATTCCTAGATTTCTGTTTGAACTGACTTCCCATTGGTACTTACACTGGTACTGTATTTAAAATTAAGCAGATGGTATCATTGATTTTGATACTTTTGCTTCCAAACCTATACAAATGCTCATACATTTAGATACTGTTTGAATAGAGGGGTATCTACATGTTGTAAGAGAAGGAGGATAAGAATGGTTTCTAGAAACAAAACAAAAAAGCTCAGATGGGTTTCCCTTTTCTTCCCCATCTTACAACTAAAGTAACTTTCAAATTATACTTACTAGTTCATGCAAAACTAGCCAGATCTACTTTGATTTACCATTGCAATTTATACAGTTGAAACCAATTAGAGATAATTAAAGGAACCTGCCAAGCAAAGGCTTAAGGGAGAGCACCCAGTTTGGCAGGAAGGTGAAAAAAAAAAAAAGCATATATTCTACTAAAAGTCCCATTTTTATATATATGGCCATGGAGTAAAATAAACTTGGGCTTTAAATTCACTGCAAACAAACCAAGCAGTGCTGAGGCAGTGAAATCCCCCAGAGGACATCATTTCCTATTTCCAAGCACAAGCTTTAATCACAGAATCACTACATGCTTACGTTCCCCCTGATGCTTGAACGCTTCCCTTCTGTCCTTGCCACAAGCAAAGTCTCTGCTGCTTCAGCACCAACCTCAGTGCCTGGAGATGAGCACAGCTCCAACTGCCAAGCAGTGAAAGTCCAGGTAAATCTGTAAACACAACTAACCAGAGATGGTTAGACGGAATTCAGGATTCACCAGTAAATTCATAATTTCCTACTCTCTGTCTTAAATATGCCCTGTCAGCAGGGCAGATTTAAGACACAGAGTAGGAAATGATGATTTCTGTATGATTCCCTGGTATTTCACTTCAGAGCCCTTGTCAGTGTACTTGTGAGCAAGCTTCCTGTAGCAAAGCTCTTCCACTCCTGAGGAATTGGGTAAAATCCTTCTGCTTGGCAAGTGTGCATTGACAAGCCCTGTGCCCTGCCAGCCATTCTCTCCTCAAGGTTAGTTCTGCCACTGAATTTCTCTAGCAAACTGAACAATACTGGTTGGTCATTACCACAGAAGAAATGGCATTTCTGACTTTGTTTCAGGCTCCCAGAATGAAAGAAAGGCAGGGACAGAAACTAGAAAAAATGTTTTAAAGAGCAGGAAAGAAAAAATGTGTGTAACATATGCCAGAAACCCAGCTATGTTAACATTCAAATGCCTTAATTTCTCATTAAATCTTGGACAAGAAGATTTAAAATAAAAGGAGGAAGTTGATGTTTCAAGCCATTACCTTGGCTTTTTCATGAGGCATCAGTACTTCAAAAGTAAGAAAATTAAGTTGGGCTCTTCAACCAAAAAAAAGCTCAATTTGCCAACAAGTTCATTTTGGCAACAAGTAGTGACATTTTTCTCCCACTTATATAACAAGATTTGTGTACACCTTCAACTACCAGCTTTCTACATTAATTTCTCCCAGTGAAGATATTTTTTCAGTATTACTGTTCCAGTTCTCCAAGGAATACTCACAAGACTCTTACTTCTGTTTAGAGTCAGAGGCATCATCAGGATATGAGAACTAAATCTGTGTGCAGAATTACCGAGTAGCTTTGGGTTTTGGCTGGGTTTTTTGAGTTGTTGGGGTTTTTTTAATAATTTGTCTAAACAAACTACTCCTTTTGTGTGTATATATATATATATATATATATGTCAACCCTCTACCACCTCACCTGCAATTGGGTTGTTGCAAGGGGGGACAGGAAATCAGCATGTGAGATCTGTATGTGTATATATATATATATAAAATTATATTTTAATTTTTTTATTTTATATATATATATATGAAATTCTCTTCCTCAGCCCAAAATATGAGTGTGTGCTCTGCAGTCCTACTCAGTAAGGAAGTGCCCTGTGAGAGGAGAGGGAAAAAAACCCAAACCAGTTCTGTTCTAAAAGTATGGTAACATATTCCTTTTGAAGCTTGAAAAGTCAGTCTGGGTTTGTTGCATACATTTGTGTTTTCTCAAGCTCTCAGCACTCTTGCAGTGCTGGCTGCCCTGCTCTGCTGCTCCAGCTTCCCTGCAGCACAGAAAGTTGTTCCACGGGCTTCACAGGGAAACACACTCCTCAGCTTTTTTTTATGGTAAATGCCTGATCTAGTAATTTTTGGTTTTGGTTTCTGTGTTATAGAAAGTCCTACTTTCTTTTCTTCAAATACTTTAGTGCAGTTCTTGCATTAAAATGTCTGGTTAAAACTATTGAGAAGAAGCCTAAATGCAAGATACAATGTTCAACTACAGGGAAAATATTCTAGATACAAGTAGGCTTTTCAATGTATCAGGAGAAAGCCACCAGCAGACGGAGTGGGAAGGTTCTAACCCAACTCAAACTACAAATGAGACTCGTTTGTTAGCAGGAAATGTTAGCAGAGTGCTGGCAGGCCTGCTAATGGCCCCTTCTGGATTTAAAATGAACAGATACATGTTAGAGTGGGTAACAGCTGCAGGGGAGGAGAACCCACTAGCAGAGATCTATTTATTGGTACACCTTGGCTGGGTGAGTTTCTGGAAAGTCACTGTGTAGCATCAGTATTTCATTTTATTAGAGTTCTTGACTTTTTTTTTTTTTGAGATTTTGCATTACTTGAATTTTACTCAGAAAAGCTAACAACCCCCATATGCTCTATTTATTACGGAGTGCAATTCCCTCTGAATAAACTCTGATGGAAAAAGAAAACTTAATTTTTTTTTCCACTCAGTGGATCTATTTCTAGAGCAATACAAATCAGTCACATCTAGTGATCAACAGTGGCATTGTGATAAATGTCTAATAATCAATGTCAGAATCGCATCTGTATTTTATTTGCTGTGCTAAAATTCTGAGAGATAAGTGACCTGCTTCAAGCTAAGAATCATTCAAATCAACACACAAAATTATCTGGTGCAACAGTTTGGTACACTACCTCATAATCACTTTATAACAGTGCCTAAAACTTGATGTGAGCAGCTGACTTTGGACTGGTATGGTTTGTATTCCAGTGATGGACTTGGTAAGACATACAGCAAAAAATGAGGGAGGGATTATGTTTGGGTTTTTTTCCCCCCAGAAGTAAATACTAAAGACAGAAAAATATTTTGGAGGAGATATGAAACTGTAAATTCTGTCACTGAGACATGAACCTCATGGGTAGATAAGAAACTAATCAGAAAAGTTCACAAAAGATTCAGCATCACATACAGAAAAATTGGTGTAGTGTAGCACACAGCTAATGGGCTCTTTGGTCATTTGAGAGGTCCACATGTCTTTGTCTGGTTGTACAATAGCTGCATTAGAATGGATATTTATCGTATTTAGAGAAGGTTACTCTGATTTGCTCTTGCACGGTGACTTCAGTTTAATGCTTATGTGGTTTTTGGACTCTTACAGGTAAGCAAGTTTCTTTTGGTTGCTAAACAAACAGAAGTAATCCTTTACATGTTACCAAGGAAAAATCATGTAACTTTGGAGGCTTTTGGAGGGGATAACCATGGGGCATGCCCTGGACTTCAGACACTACTAGGAGAGGATAGGACAGGGCTGTCTCTGCCAGGCCAGACTTAAGGTAGTCATGATGTGATCATCTGGTTTAATAAAAGAACATTTTAAGAAATACTTAGGTTAGTTCCATTCAATAAAGTAAGAATCTAAAAGCAAAATGTGTGCATCCTTAACAAATAGAGGGAAGGTCAGTTTGCTTCCAGATACATTCTACATACATTGCAGGCTTCTTCTAGGTTGAAGCCTGCAATGGAAACACTAGGGGTTTTTTTGGAGGAAAATGTTGTGAAAATTGTATACAAATTTCTCCAGGAGAAAAATGAAACAGCCTAAAACTTATCTGAAATGCTCCTATAACTGTGCTTCAGCCTTTGAACGTGCTTTCTATAAATAACCATTACAAAACATGCTGGTCTATTTTAGAATATGATTTGTTGTGAAAGACTGCACTATACTGTAGGTCTTACGTTACAAACCAAAACGTCCCCTGATCCTGGGCGCCGAGCTAGCGAGGGGTTTGATTTCCCTCAGCTTTGGTTTGGGGGCTTTATTTATCTGCGTGGTTGTTGTCCAGGAATGAAGGGTGCGTGACGAGGGGCTGCACCCCGCCATGGGGAGACGCTCACTGCCTGGACAGGCTCTGGTGGCATGCGGGAGCCTGGCAGGAGTCTCTGCAGTTAAATAACCGGGGTTAGTGCCCACCTCGGCCTCGAAAGGTGCCCCGATAGGAAGGTACGAACACCCCCTTGGTGCTGACGGACCCTCTCCCCATGAGGCTGCAGAGGCGGCAGCTCGGCCCCGGCTCCCCCGAGCGGCCCGGGCCGGGCTGCCTCGGCCGGGACAGGGCCGCGCTGTGCCGGGCCCGCGGGGCTCCCTCCGGCGCCGCCGGGCCCGCGGCCATGGCCGGGCCGTGCGCGGAGCCGCCGCAGCGAGGGGCGGGCGGGCAGGGCCGCTACGCCACTTTCGTAGCGCTGGAGGAAATGGCTGCGCATTGGGCAGCGCGGGCTGCGGGGCCGCGTGTGCAGGGCGAGCGCGGCGTAGCCGGGTCTGTGAATAGCGCCGGCGGAGCGGCAGGAGGAGGAGGAGGAGGCGCCGCGGCGGTTTGGTACCGAGCGGAGAGGGAGATGCACACGGCACTCGAGTGAGGTAGCTATAAAACCCCATTTGTTTACATGCCCTCCCCCACAGCCGCCCGGCGCCGCGGAGCGGGTGGCGGCCGGCCCGGGCCGCGCCGGGGCGGGGGGGCGGCGGTGCGGGCGAGGAGCCGCAGCG